>NC_092862.1:5050643-5101758 GCF_032062135.1 Pyxicephalus adspersus | reverse complement strand
CAGAGATTTCTAGGGGGTGGGGATCAGGTGAGCAGATATTTCTAGGGGGTGGGGATCAGGTGAGCAGAGATTTCTAGGGGGTAGGGATCAGGTGAGCAGAGATCTTCAGGGTGTGGGGATCAGGTGAGCAGAGATCTCCAGGGAAGGGGGGTGGGTTATCAGATGAGCAGGGGGGGGATCATGTGAGCAGAGATCTCTGGAGAGGGGGGGGAGGGTTCAGGTGAGCAGAGATCCCCAGGGAAGGGGGGGTGTCAGATGAGCAGACCTCCAGGGGGGTGAAGATCATGTGAGCAGAGATCTCCAGGGGGGTGATGATCATGTGAGCAGAGATCTCCAGGGGGGTGATGATCGTGTGAGCAGAGATCTCCAGTAGGACTGGTGAGGATTAGTTGAACAGGGATCACCAGGGTGGGTGGGGATCAGGTGAGCAGAGATCTCCGGGGGAGGGAATCAGGTGAGCAGGAATCACCAAGGCTGGTGGGAAATAGGGGAGAAACAATTTCCAGGTAATGTAATAATAAGCACGAGATCACATCATGCACAGATGTGTGGCACAGAGGAGGCTCCCCAGTGAAAATCTCACAAAGTGAATACACGACCCTGGCACTACTTATCTATTTGGGGGAGGGCTTTGGCTCCATTAAGGGTAAGTAAACTTTATTGTTGCTGGGTAGAAAAGACAAGAGTTCACATTTATTTGCACTCACTATACAGAAAGATCTCAGAGCTGCTGTCCCGGTATCCAGAGCTATGTGCCTTCCATTCCTTGGGAGCCATGGTGCAAATCAGTGACCAGACCTGTAGCCCTCACCCTCAAAGGTTATATCAATTTTTGTTGCAATCAGATTAAAAGATTTAAAGAAATATTTGACTCTCCAGGACTATGAAATACAATCTTCCCTACGAATTCATATGTTACAACCCAAAAAATACTTCCTAAAGTTTGCAATTGTCAGCAGAACACTGGGCAGAGAATCACTTTTTTCCCTACGTATAAACAGAAAGTCTGATGTTAATATGATACAAAACCGGCTGAACTGTTTACTATGCAGAAAAATGTTTTATCTGTGTAAATGACTTTTTCAGTGTTTTAGACTTAAATTTCCATTTTCTTTTAGTGATGGCATTTGCTGGTCTGACACAAAAGGAGCTGCTCTGTTCTGTCTGTATAAACACGTATAAAGACGCTGTAAGCCTAAAATGTGGACATAACTTTTGCCGGATCTGTATTAAAGGTGTTCTAGATACACAGAAAGGTTCTGGATTCTATTCCTGTCCTAAGTGTAGAAAAAGATTCCGGAGTCGTCCTTCATTACACAGGAACCTAACGATGCGTAAGATAGTAAAACATCTACAGTCTGTACAGGTACATCAGGAGGAGACTGAGATCTTCTGTACTTACTGTATTCACTCTCCTGTACCTGCTGATAAATCCTGTCTGATGTGTGAAGCTTCTCTGTGTGATAATCACCTGAGAGTCCATAGCAAGTCACCAGAACATGTCCTAACTGAGCCCACCACTTCCATGGAGAAGAGGAAATGCTCCGTCCATAAGAAGATCCTGGAGTATTACTGCCTATCAGATTCTGCTTGTATCTGTGTGTCCTGCAGGCTGGAGGGTGAACATCGGGGACATGAAGCGGAAATGTTGCAAGAAACCTTTAAGAAGAAAAGAGAAAACCTAAAGAATGACCTACAGAAACTGAAGACTCGGAGCGAGGAGACTGAGAGAAAAGTCCAAGGTTTGCAGGAATGCAAGAGAAAAGTAAAGGAAAGAGCAGATGGTGTATTGCAGAAAGTCACTGTCATGTTTAATGATACAAGGAGACAGCTGGAAAACCTGGAAGAGAAAGTCCAGAATGTGATCTCCAGACAGAAAGAGCAGATTTTACTCCCAGCTTCTGATCTGATCCAGCAGCTGGAAATAAAGAAGTATCAGCAGTCCTGGAAGGTGGATGAAGTTGAGAAGCTGTGCACCATGACCGACCCTCAGAGTTTCCTACAGAAAATGAATACAAGTGGTTTATGTGATACTGAGGAAGGAGGTAATGAGGACGGAGAGAGATTTGATCAACTTCCCTATATTGGAGGGGATATGGATGTGACTGAGATCTCAAACACATTACACACAGGGTTTTCTGGTATAATAAAAGAGGTAAAAACATCTTTCAATATACAGAAGCATGCAGACATATTACTGGATGTGAATACAGCTCATCATAAACTTAATTTGTCAGAGGATAGGAAAATGGCATCCTGGTCAGATGTAAAACAAAATCTCTCTGAATCATCAAGGAGATTTAAGTTATACTATCAGGTGTTAGGCATACAGAGATTTTCTTCAGGGAGATGTTACTGGGATATTGATGTCAGTGAATCTCGAAATTGGGTGGTAGGAATGAGCTACTCAAGTATAGACCGGAGAGGACATCATTCAGCGATTGGCTGTAACAATAAATCTTGGGGTTTAGGCAGATATCAGGAATGTTTTGTCATTCATGCCCAAGAAAAGATTTCGTTACCTGGCAATATCTCATGTAATCTAGTCCGGGTCTCTCTGGATTATGAAGCCGGACAGCTGTCCTTTTATAATCTATGTGGCCAGATTAGACATTTACATACCTTCACTGCAACCTTCACTGAGCCCCTCCATGCTGCACTTTGCGTGTCAGATGGATCCATAAAGATATGTGAGATGTGTGAAAAAAAATTAATCTTATAGTTAGAATTATTCTTTTAATCAGAGACTGCTGACATCTCAGGGAAGGAAATTTTTTTAGATATCAGAATTCTATTGTGGTCAGTGCTACAAAATTTCCTGATGGCAAGTTAATTTCCATATAGTGGTTTCAGGTATTAAAGAGGAATGGAAACCAAATATTTTTATAGGTTTGTTTTGGAAGGGATTCCATTCTTGTAATAATATTTCTGTTTGTCTTTGAATGTTTCATCCTTATTTATTTTTCACTAGGATAGAAAGTGAAGGAAATGTCCAACCTCTTTTTTGCAATGTTTCCAGGGTGAAAGTCAAAGTCCAATACATTAGAGTTTTACAATTTAAAAACCCACTGGCTGCTGTGGCTCAAAGCTTTGGTGTTAAAAAAAAGGAGAACAAAGTCACCCATATACCCCGAACCTTTAAATTTTAGTTCTAGGCAAATCTTTTTTTGTATTGTTTTAGATGGAGTGTGGGAAGAGTTAGATCTTTTTTTCCCATTGAAGAGATTCCCACCAATTTTATCATTACCCCCAAAAAACGTGGTAAAGGTAGAGGGAAATTCTTCTAATTAACCCCTAACTTTCTTTTTGAATATCTAGAACTGGAAGAGAAAAATGGTTAAATGGAACCTATAAGTTTTGGCTTCACATATTCTTTAACCTTGACCTAACCCATTGGCCAATCTTAAAACCTAACTTTCACCTAAACCCAGTACAAACAGTGATACAGGAGGAGATGACCCTGCCTCGAAGAGCTTACAATTCTGTTCTGACTCTGGCTCATTATTCAGATAACCCTGACCCCAATTTTGCCCTAAAAGGTCAGCAAGGGGTGAAAAATATATTGACCCCTTCAAAAAAAGCTTAAAAAAGGGGTGAAAAAAATATATTTACCCGTTCAAGAAAAGCTTAAAAGCATGCAGTAAAGGGCCCATGTGCTGTCAAAATCTTCTAGACACAGTAGACATATAACATTTTTCACTTGGGACTTACTTTGTATCCCTGCCATATCCCCTGCATGCCACTCTCCAGGTGGAAGTTGTCTTCCTGTAGTATACTAAAAAGAAAAGGGATTCCAAAGTTAGGATGGCATTTATTGCATTATGCACAATGTGTGTGGTTTTAATGCAACCTGGGCCTTTTTTGAAGAGGTTTTTGATTCAATTGAAATATATCACCTAGGGGTATTTATAAATGTATCACCTGTCAATTTCCTGATTTTTGTGCAGCAGCATGCAGAAGACATAACATTTATCAATGTGAGTGCTGTGCAGTTTTGATAATTGGCCAGTAGGTAACATAATGACTTTTGGTTTTATTATTATAGTAAATAATATATATAAAACAACAGCCATACTGGTGGGTAAAGATTCTCATAAATACATCCCTAGAGTGGCTTATATGTGAGTCTTTTGATTTCATTTTCTGACAATGGATTTGAAGTGATTTTGTTTAAGGTTTAGGACTGGTTTTAGTTGACAGTTGTAAGAGATGATGGTTGGTTATGATGATGATGGTTGGTCCATGCTGACACATTTACACAAAGTATAGTATGTAATGAGAAGGACAGAGGCAGCAAACATAGGTGCGCTGAATCCTCTGAGCTATTTGAATTGCAAAAGTTTAATTGTACCTGGTAATGTGTTAACTAATAGATGTTAGTAGCATTCAGATAATGCTGAATGTGCTTTACCATTCTTAAAAGAAAACTTTCAAGGTTACAAATTATATCCTAGATGGAGTCTCTTTGTATTATTCATACAAACACCCTGCAAATCACCCCTAATTTTGGGACTTCTATATCTGTCAACATTGTACAGATACAAATCTGTTGGTATGTTATATTGTTAGCAACATATCTTTTGTTATTCTCCAACCACTGCAGTACTCCAAAACCTCTGGGAATCCTGAAAATGTTTGCTTCCTCCTGCCATCACAAGAGAACCTAGGATTGCAGCAAAAAGAGCCAAAGAGCATGGCGGGAAAGTTGGTTATTCAACACACCCAAAAGATTCAGATACCTGTAGGAGTATTTAATACAATGGCTGCTTGAAAGTTAAATGTAGCCATACTAGGGAATGTGAGTACAGGGTTTCTTTAAAATCAAAATCCATGTGTAATGTGGACATATTGAGGGTTGTGCAAGTCATAACACTGGTAATATACAACCTCGGTGCTTTTACTGGTTTAAACATTTATAATAAATGATTTTGCAGTCAGGCGTATGATGGGTATTTGGGTTCACATATATAGAAGTCCTATCAGAGATTTGCAGGTTTCTGCACAGTTCAAGTAGCTTTCTCAGTTCAGTGCTGAGAGCTAGAGCCTCTTGGATAATTGGCAAAACATCTACAATATTACAAAATAAGTTGAGATAAAGGCAGCTCACTAGGTATACCATGACCTGTGGAAATGGGAACACTAACAGACATGTGGAAGGTCACAAGTAAAACTTTGATTTTTGATGTTTATGGTGAGCATTAGGAAAAAATACTTTGTAACCTTGTCCAATGTAAGTTGTTTTTCTGTTTTTTACAATAAAGGTTTTACTGCTTTGCTTTGTGTGTGTTGTGTCATTTGTTGTCAGTCAAGGCCTACTAATATAGTCCTCGTCTGCAGAAGTATTTAGTTTCTCAAGAGGTTTGAGGGTAAACATATCAGTAGTTATTTATAGTAAAAAAAATAGAAAATACAGTCCCAACACATCCTTGGCTTGTGGTTGCAGTGAGGTTTGGTTTTTCAGGTTCCACAGTTTCATAAGTTTAACAAAAGGGTACAGTAGAGGATATGTGTCATCAGATATTCTGCAAAGAATTTCATACATTTTATCTGAGCACAAAACAAGCTACAAAACACATAGTAAAGCTCAACCTGAACGTAGTTCATGCTTACAAAATGGAAGTTGCATGGTTCTTTTACATTTCCCTCCTCTTGATCTTTACAGGATCACGCTAACTTGTCTATACCTATTTGTATAAGAACACTGGGCTCTGGAAGTTATTTTATCCTTGGTAGACAGTATCTGCACCTTTTCAGTATTCTGGAAAAGTTGGTCTATCAGGACAGTAAGCTGAGCTCATGCCCTTGCCACAAATCCCTCATGGTCTGTCCTTATCCCCCAAAAGATTAGAGGGCTCCCCAGTGCTATAGAGAGTGCTAAAATCAAACACACAGATAGGGCTGCATAGGCTGGGGCAGTGGTGGTGATGGGTGATTTAACTACCCTGATACTGGACTTGATTTATTAATACTCTCCAAGGCTGGAGAGGATACACTTTCATCAGTGAAGCTGGGTGATCCAGCAAACTGGAAATTGATTAGAAAATCCATTTCAGGTTTGTAAAAATGTATATCAAAGATGGAGGGAAACTCCCAGTGTTGTTTACAATCTGCAAAATTGAACAGTCTGGCAATCTAGTATAGGTTGGTGACTACATCTTACTATCAAGGTGAGTGCTAGAGATGGGTCCCATATGAAAAACTATAGCTAGGCAGAGGGATATACTGCTGACAACGTATTGTCAAGCTTACATTTAACATGTTTTTAAAGCTCATACAATGCATAACATGATCATGTAACAGTTTCAACCAATATATAACATGATAAATGATAATATAAAGCAGTTTAATTGGCTACTGCATTATTTACAGCATTTTAAATAAATGTATATAGATAGTGTTACATATGATGATTGCACCAATATTACAGTAAATGCACGTTAGAGGAAATATATCTTGCAATGATAGCTAGACATTCAGGAACTTGGGTACCATATGAGGCTGGAATAAAAACTTTTTTACATTTAAAATATGAAATGTTATAACTCAGGAAATCATTGGTTTGTTCCATTCCAAATCTTTCTTTTCGTAATATCTGTCTCTATGCTTCGGACCACTTATGCCCCAATGTAAGAGGGGGTGACTTTGATAAACATTTTGGATTGCATAATTAAAAGCTACTTATTTTCCTGCTATCCTTGATTGGGTTATAAACCATATTTTTAATTTACAGAAATAATTTTATTTTTGGTGTTTTACTTATATTATAGCAAAATAGAATAATTAGTTATACTGATAACAATACAGATAAATTCAAGTGAATGTTTTAGGTAAAAACTATTCATAAATTTGTAAAACTGTTCCTTTATCCCTGCCCCATACGTTGCCCAATGACTAGCCCTCATTCCAGGATATATTTCCTAGTATTTAGATTTGCTTTGTATTAAAAATGGGAAAAAAAAGCAGAATACTTTTACTGTATAGTATAGTTCCTGGTACACAAAAATGGCATATGTTAGTACGTAACCAGGTCCAATGTAAGGCAACATTCATAGATAACAGAGACCGTTGATCCAGGGAACATCTGATTGCCTCAGGAAATCAGGAAGGATTTTTTTCCTCTGTTTAAGCAAATTCTACCAGGCTTTTTTTTTACCTTCCTCTGGAACTGTCCTGATAGGGGAACTTGCCAAATCAAATATAGCATCCAAAGTCTTCTTGTCAGAATGTGATCACCTGAAATGCCTTGGGGTGGCTCAGTCTGTTTAGTGCAGCCGGTTTACAGGTTAGGCTGCTTTTCTGTACCTGCATGTGAAATTTCCACAAGGTGAAGGCTCTCTGCCTTTGTGTGGAACCAAAACAAGCATCCAAAATAGTAAAATACGTGGTTTGGGGGATGGAACACCATCAATCCAAAATCAGCAGTAAACCAGGTGTGTTTGAACTGGGGGAGGAGACACCTTCTGATACAGGACATATGACCTGGCTAGTCACAAGTGTAACCATCGCCAATGACAAGTGTAACCAACCAAAATTGTTATTGTATGGAGAATAAAAATCTATCCAGCAGTATTTTAGTAGTAAATGTAAATCTATTTTGGCTGATAAAATGATCACTGCCAATGCTAATAAGAGGTGGAAACATTGTCAGTGGCTGGTCTTGATCTGGCTGAAGAATAGAGATTCTTCATCCTGTAAAAGTAACAAATATTGTATGAAATGAATAAACCATTCAACTTATTATATGTCAAGCCGCTATGTCCCTAAAAAGGAGCAGATATCATGTTCCCAATATAACAAGTGAAAATATTATTCTGATCAAATTACCAAAAAAAGACATCATGCCTCCCATATAGTAAAATCTGATATTATGTCCTTCATAACAATTCCAGATACCATGTCCCTTCCATAGCAATTGAAGATAGCATGGCCCTCAAATAAAAAGAGCAAATATCATGTCCCCCGCATGGGTATTGATCCCTTATCTCCAGTGTAGCTGGTTGTTCAATAGCAACATTAAATATGGAGATATAATTCTATGAAGAAAATTATTATCATACTCAGTTGTAATGGGTGGTGTAATTGTTCATCAGAGGAGTTCGGATCTCGGAGCAAATGTTTGGTCTCCTATTTTTTAGTGAGGAGGCCCAATTTTACTTTATATGGTTTTACATGTTAATGCATGCTGCATATGAGCTTTCCCTACCCCTGCAGTTGCACATTATGATTGCTTATCAATTGTATCATGTGTCAGAAAAGCAAAGTGCCATTTCCATTCTTCATCTTTAAGCTCTGGTATTTATTTGTTTTTCAAATGCAGAAATTTTTCTGGGGAAGTAAATCATATAAGCATTTTTTCCATCTTTTCCATGACTTAGCGAACAGATTTCTGGGTGGTACAACATATCTACATGAGAAACATTCTGCTCATCTATCTCATGGCAGATGCTACTGCTGCTTTCATAGAACCAACTTTGTTTGAAGCACCAATGATTGGTAGCCAAGTTGAGCCCCAAATCATTTATAGTTCAGTGCAACTTTTTACAGATGTTTTCTCCTGTTGTTCTCTTAAGACTTTGTGGAGTAACAAGCTCCTCTGTGATTTTAAACTGATCATTTGTTTCCATAATAAGATGGGGTAGAGGTAGGTGATGGAGGGATCCCTGGTAAGGACAGCAGCGTACAGTAAAAACTCTACTAAAGATGTGTGCTGGAGCTGTGGTTTTATTGTGATTTTATTGCAGGCACTATTGATGGAGTGAAACCCAATAAAGACTGCAGAATACTTTGAATTCATGGTAGACCAGAAATGTGTATGAGAGCTGTAACCAGCTGAGGTTAACCCACGTGAGGACTGCAGCACAAATTTCAGGAAATTGTAGTAGACTTGGGGCATATGTGGGAGCTGTTGTAAAAGAATTTTGAAGATGTAAAAAAAAAAAATACAGATACGTTATCAGTGTAAAAAAAAAAAAATCTTTTCAATTTAGAATCAGTAACAGACCCCAGTAAAAGTCCATCAGTGCAGATCTCAATGCAGTCCTCCAGTACAGATACCCATCGCAGACTTTTGTAATGAACCCCCCCCAGTGCAGACTTCAGTACTGACTTCTAATACAGAGACATTCCCTCTCCAGATTGAAACACCTGGATTACTGCTTAAGTTGAATGGGTTGATGGTGTTCTGTCTTTTTGGTTTACTATGGTCTCATCTGCCTCTGTGTACAATGTAATGTTGAGATGTCCATTTGAGTTTTATCAGCTTCTTAGAGATTGTTGATAATGTCTGTACTATGTATTGTCTATTGTACAACACAGAATAGGAATGTGCTATATAAATCAATAATACTAAATCTACTAAATACTAAATCAATCAAATAGATTGTCCTATTAGTACCACCTCTGTGGTTGGCATAGAAAAAGCCATGTAAGCCCAGCAGAGGGAGCTCTCACTGATACCATCTTGTTGCTGAGGAGAACGGCACTGACACATTGAGCACTGCAGGGAGCCCAGTGACTCTAATAACCCGGACATTACACAGCAACCTGGACAAAGGCAAACCAACTCTACTTATTATTGCACAGTTTTTCCTCAATTTTATGCTGTTGCTATTGTTCCGCTATTGTCCTTTTTTTCCAGGAAATATGCTTTATTGAAAAATCAACAGCAGTTTCATACAATGTGGTAGGAACAAAAAACATATTTTAAACAAACAGGATATTCATGTACAATTACCATAAATAGCTAATTTAGAGTAGGTATATAAGTTAGTTCAACCACATTATAAAACCATAGAGACTGAAATTACATGGAGGGAAGAAAGATAATTTAGGAAGAAAGATAATTTGTCTCACTAAAGGCTGTTTAATTTATTACAGTTCACTGCTATCATAACAACCAAATGGTATATAATAATATCTCTTAATGTAGTACAATGGTGTGGGAGGTAGGCGAAAGCAGAAAAAGAAACAAAAAGGTATAATAGAGCAGCAAAGAAAAAAGAAAAGCAAGAGAGCGAGAGAAAGATTCCCCTGTCGGGCTAAACTATTGACTTCTATTACAGAGAGTTAGAAATTCTGTCACGAAAGTGACATGCCCAAGTATTGTAGTAGCTAGCCATACTATCTCGGGAGGAGTAAATAAGTTCCTCCATTTCTGCTAAAAGATTAATTTGCATTAACCAATCTCGTACAGTGGGGTCTGCGGTTGATTTCCAAAATCTTGGGATCAATAATTTAGCTGCATTTAATATGTAAAACAAAAGTGTTTTCTTTTATCTGTGAGGTGGGTTGTGAGCATGATGGAGCATGAATGAAAAATGTTGGATGAGTGGTCAACCCCACCACATATGTAGAAATATACCTTCTTCGTTCCACATCGCCAGCATTTGTCGTCATAGTTGGGAGATTGTGTAGAGAGCAGGGTACTCTATTGTTTTCCTGAATGTTTACATTTTGCGATACTTTAACTGCCAACAAATTGATTCAGATCTGATTCCTGATGCTTACGGAAACGATCTGAAAAACTCTCAGGAGAATCAGAGAGAATTCTGTATATAGCCGAAATTGTGTGTCATAGTGGGCCTGTGGCTGCAGACAGTTTCCCGAAGGGGGTAAGCTGTCTAGAGCAATGCTCCTTCACAATGGACGTGGACAAAACGTGTCTTAATTGTAGATAGGTCTACCGTGGTATTGGGGCTTCTTCAGTTTCTGCCAGTAGTGATTGTCTGTCACAAAAATTTTCCTCTTCGTAAAAGTGTCCAGCTGTTAATTGTGAATTGTTACGCCAATCTTTCAAAAATTTGTCCGATAATCCTAGTGGGAAGGCTGGGTTGGACTAGACTGAGGTAAGTGGGCCTGGAACAGTTGGTATTTTAAATTTAGAGGTAACTGTTTGAAAAATTCTCAGCAAAGTGCCAAAAAAAGGGTGGGTTAGGAGTTTTGCATTTAAATCTTGTCTCTGAAGCCACGGGTTTAGACCTAACGGGGTAGTTGAATAAATTTCTTCTAAAGAGATCCAGTCTTTCGATTGTGAGTGTGCCTGCCAATTAATTATTTTGGTCAGATGACAAGCCCAATAGTACTTGCAGATATCAGGTAAACCTATTTCTCCACAATGTTCTGGTGCCACTAAAAAGTGGAATGCAATCCCTGGGGGCTTTTGCCCTCATAAAAAAGCTTGGAAAATTGAAAAACGGGGATTTAAAGAAAGAATCTGGAATATGAATCGTTATTGTCTGCATCAGGTACAAGAGTCTCAGTAAGATGTTCATTTTAAGGATAACAGCTCTCCCAAACCAAGAGAAGGCCAACTTATCCCATTTTGTAGGATCTGCCGAGATCTTGATTAGGAGGGGGACAAAATTTACATAGGAAAGCTCTGGTATGGATGTGGCTAATTGAATACCCAGGTATGTAAAGAATTCCTTCCACCATTGGAAGGGGAACATCATTTGGCAATCTGCTACAACCTGTGGGGGAAGTGAGATGGTTAGGGCCAAGGATTTTGAGTAGTTGATTTTGAAAAACGAGAGCCTGGAAATGGAAAGATCAATATCAGTAAGACTCCGTAAAGAGGATTTAGGGTTTGGCAGTGTAAGAAGAATGTCATCTGCGAATGCTGCTACTTTATACTCTTTACTGCTGATGCATAGACCAGAAATTGTAGCTTCTGATCTGATTTTGTTTAAGAGTAGTTTCAAGGTGAGGTCAAAAATTAAAGGTAATAGGGGGCACCCCTGTCTGATACTTTTTTGAATAGAGAGTGGCACAGACAGGCGGCCATCACCCTAATTCTAGCTGATGAATTGGAGTACACTTTGTGAGTGCATCAAGGGACAGATTCCAACCGAATCCAGAATCCTTGCCATATACTCCCATGCCAACCTATCGAAGGCTTTCTCTGCATCCATGGAGAGAAAGAAGCACTGTTGGTTTGATTTTTGGGCCCAACCTGGTCTAAATCCACCAGATTTAAAATGAAAGGAAGCAGGAGGTTGACTAAAATTTTTGCATACATTTTTAGATCTACGTTAAGTAATGAAATAGGCCTGTAATTACTGCAGCATACAGTATCTTTACTTTCTTTGGGAATTACTGGTATTTGGGCTTCTAGGAATTCTTTGGGCGGTGTCTTGCCATTCTCAAACAAGTTGAAAGAAAATGTACAGGTAAAGAAGAGGCGAATTATCCATAATACTGGGCAGTCAGGCCATCAGGACCTGGACTTTTCCCTGGTTTCAATTGCTTTAATGCATGTTTAAATTACAATTCTGAAATGGGTCCCTCCAGTCTCTCTGCAGATTCATCTGAAATCCTATTTGGGCCATATCTGCTCAGGAACATGCGACTGGCATCCTCCCTTTCATTATTTTCCACCACTGGTTGTTGAAGTGGGTGCAAGTTATATAGTTGTGTATAAAAAGAGCGGAATTGTTTAGCTATACCATCAGATTTCAAGTGTAGTTGTCCAAGTGAGTCCCTAATCTTTGTTACTGTGATGTGATCTCTTTTTGCGCGTAGGGCTCTTGCTAAAACTTGCCGTTTTTGTTGCTATGCTCGTAAAAAAAATTTAGAACATGAAGTAAATGAGTGTCTAACTTGTGTAATAAGAGTTTCCTTTAATCTGTTTCTCAATTCAGTCAATTTTGATTTTTTTTTTTGGCCTGCAAGCGTTTGTGTGTTAGTTCCAGTTTGTGAATCTATTTTAGTATTTGGGTAATGTCATGTTGTCCTGCCTTCTTAAATTTGGCCGTCCATTTCAGGAAGATGCCCCTAACCACACTCTTGTGTGCTGTCCCAGACCACTGCTGGGTCTGTTGCGTTGGTGTTGCGTTCAAGGTATTCATCTATTCTGGTTTGAACATCCTTAACTACTACAGCATTGCGGTTTAGAAATGGATTGAGTCTCCAAAATTTTGTTCTAGGTTCACCATCCAGAAAGGGCAGGGTGAATGTAATCAGGGCATGATCTGAAACACTAATTGGTTCAATGGAAGCTGAGGATAAAGGGTTTAGATGTTTCTGAGAAAGAAAAAAGTAGTCTAGGCGGGAATACCTACTGTGTGGGTGTGAGAAGAAGGTATAGTCCTTGTTGTTGCGACATATCTTACGCCAGGTGTGATGTATCATTTGTGATGACAGGGAAGACTTTATGGCTCGGAGGACTTTAAAAGTCAAAGTGGCAGCGCCTGTGGAGGAGTCTAATGTTAAGTTTAGCGGGATATTAAAGTCACCACCTAAGACGAGCATTCCCATGGTAAAACCCTGGAGAAGTCTTGTTATTTTTTGAAAAAATTTGGGTTCACCTACATTGGGTCTATATATATTAGCCAATGTTACTTGTTTGTGGTCCTGATGTCCTATGAACAGATATCGAGCCCCTGGATCAGCCCTTTGTTCATCTAGTTGAAAGAGGTCATGGTTTGAGAATAGTATCGATACACCTTTAGATTTGGAGATTGGGCTTGTTGCGTGATAAACAGTTGGGTATCTGGTCAATGTTACTTTTCAGATACCAAAGGCTCGAAAATGGGTCTATTGGAAAAAAATTAACTGGGGCTTATGCCTCTGGGCTAAGCATAGGATCATGGATCTTTTTTCATGTACATTAAGCCCTTTAGTATTCAAGGAAAGAAATTACCAATGGGATGTGTTGTCAATGGGGTTGTCGGGTGTGGTTCCGACAGGGGAGTCCATGGTACTAAGTAAGGTTAGGTTTAAGCAAGAGGTAAATCGCAAGACATAAAGATTAAATACGAATGAAAGTACAAACCATATTGAAGTTCTATTGTGGACCGTATATATATGTAATATCCTGTGGGTTTGTTATCAGAACAAGATAGGTGGAAGGAACGCAGTAGAAAAGAGGGGAAGATAAGGTATTCTTTTCTTTTCTACCTGAAAAATCAGGGTATCGGATCCACTTACCAATGGAAAACGGGATGTGGTCAGTCAAGCAGATACTGCCTGAGAGTGGGGGATCTAAAACTAAAGGAAGGTCAATCAACACATGTGGGGGGGTTGTATCTAAACAACCCCGAGAGAACAAATATGTAACTTCCAATGAGGAAAATAATTCCATCATTGTACAACATAACACAGAATCTCTGTAGAGTATATAAAAATAAAAGAGAATGCAGCTAGATATACCAAAATACCTTCAGTGACAGATGGATATTTATATTCCCCCAGTGAAGGATTATGCAGATGGAAGGTTAAATGTTCAGGAGCCAGGATTGGTAAACTTCCTGGTCTGTAGCCCACCTCAACTTTTGTGCTGGTGTGATCTTCTTAGCTAGTCCAGGTACAACTCGGTTTAAGCAGTCAGTTGAAGAAGCCAAATTATAATTATTTATCTGCCTTGCTGCTCACTGATGTGACCTTCCTGGAATCTCTCTCTCCCTGAGGGCTGTGCTCAGCTGTGCCACCGTTTTAATCGAGTTTTAGGGAGTTGTGAGTGGTTGCAGAATGATCAATAGCTTAGCAGGGCTAGAAAGGTATTAGGGGTGTCTTTCAGATAAGTGAGAGAACAGAGAGTTAGAAGGCGAGATGGCCGCTGGCCAGCGTGAGACAGATTTTTAGAGCAGGATCCATGTGTTCAAATGACTCACCACCGGGTTAGAACAGTCAGCACTGGAAAGCCACGTCTCCCCTCACTTTGTATGCTACCGGAGAATTGTCAGCAGAACTCAGCGTAAGTTTGTGAGCTGCGATGTCCGGAGCTGATCTAGGATGCGTCCGCCATGTTACCGTTATTGTTCTTTGATTAGTCTTTATTTTCCTGTATTTCTTTATGCACTATTTTTGTATGTTTTTACTTATTAAACACTATAAAAAGTGTAAGCTGAATCTCTGAATGCTCTAGATAGAAATAGTGTAACTTGCTAACCTGAAAACGCTACTATAAACATCATGATTTCTTAGACATTCCTGTCTGGAGTGGCAGTAGGTGACACAGACAGTATTAAAGAAGCAGAATCATAACTATGGTTGTCAAAGGTAACGGTGAGTGCTTCTGTCTAAACACGTGGTGGCAGTCTACCTGTGATGGTGTGTTTGGCAAGGGGTAACAGAGTGGTTAACCTTGCCCCATGACGGCCCCTTTTCAGCATGCTGGTGCATGGACTGTTGCTGAACCTGCTGGAAAGTCTATGCGCAGGGTGTGGGCTGAGAGAGGGCGTTCATCACAAAGACCTTTGTAACAGACCTCTATGCCAGACCCTAGCAGACCTCAGTACAGAACCCTACTGTAAACCTCAGAGCACATCTCAATACCAGACTCCCATCGTGGACCTTAAAACAGATCCACACTGCAGACCTTAGTAATTCACCCCCATTGCAGATTTCAGTGCAGGCTCCCAGACAGACATCAGTGCAGACCTCAGTAACAGACCCCTATTTTAGACCTCAAAGACAGACCACCATTACAGATCTCAATAACACACTGAGTTAGGTGTGGGAATATAAAAAACTAGTACAAAACTAAGTAAACTAAGTACAATGCAATGTAAAAAAAAAATATATATATATATATATATATATATATATATATATATATACACACACACGTGACACAACTGCAGAGAATTATATGATTTGCATACTTTATGTACGCACAGTAGGTTAGGTAAACTGAGACTCCTTACAACTTTATGAGTGTAGTTGTACTTTACGACAACTGCTAGACTAGCAGAGCCCCTCCCTGTACACGGAACTATGAAACGCCCATCAGCTTCCTGATATCCAAGACATTTCATTTCTCTCTTCTGCTGTCAGCGATGGCGTTTGCCGATTTGACACAGGCGCTGGACTGTTCCATCTGTCTGAACATTTATACAGATCCTGTAAACCTGAGATGTGGACACAACTTCTGCCGGGTCTGTATTGATCGTGTGCTGGATACACAGGAGAGGTCTGGAGGTTATTCCTGTCCTGAATGCAGAAAAAGGTTCCTGGATCGGCCTGCACTGCAGAGGAACATAGCACTGTGTAATATAGTGGAGACTTTTCGATCTACTCCACCAGATCGGCAAGAAACCGGAATCTTCTGCACTTATTGTATCCACACTCCTGTACCTGCTGTTAAATCCTGTCTGTTGTGTGAAGCTTCTCTTTGTGATAATCACCTGAGAGTCCACAGCAAGTCACCAGAACATGTCCTAACTGATCCCACCACTTCCATGGAGAAGAGGAAATGCTCCGTCCATAGGGAACTCCTTAAATATTATTGCCCTGCGGATGCCACCTGTATCTGTGTGTCCTGCAGTCTGGTCGGAGAACATCAAGGTCACAAAATGAAGACTCTGGAGGAGGCCTCTGAGCAGATAAAACAGAAACTACAACATGTTCAGCAAAAATTAATCATTGAGAGAGAGCAGATTGAGAAAAGAGTCCAAACTCTGCAGGGACACAGGAGAAATGTACAAAAAAAAGCATCTGGTTTAACAGAAACAGTCACCACTGTGTTCAGAGACATCAGGAGACAGCTGGAAGACCTGGAGAAGAGAGTCCTGAGTGAGATCTCAAGGCAGGAAGAGCAGCTTTCACTATCATTGTCCGATATGATCCAACAGCTGGAAATAAAGAAAGATGAGATGTCCAGGAAGATGGGTCACATTGAGGAGCTGTGTAACATGACTGACCCACTGACTTTCTTACAGGAATCAGACACACAGGACTTGAGTGGTACTGGAGACGGAGATAATGAGGACAGAGGGAGACATGAGGAGCTCATTCATGATGGAAGATCTCTGGATGTGGTTGGCGTCTCACACACATTAAACACAAGGTTATCTGATATTATAAAAGACGTAAATGCTTGTTTCAATATACAGGAAGCTCCAGACGTATTATTGGATGTGAATACAGCTCATGATTATCTACAGATATCAGATGACATGAAAACTGTATCCCTGTCAGATAAAGGTCAGAATCGCCCAGAAACACCAGAAAGATTTGAGAATTGTATTCAGGTGATATGCAGAATGAGATTTTCCTCCGGGCGACATTACTGGGATGTGGATGTCAGTAAATCAGAGAGGTGGGCAGTCGGGATGTGTTATCCCAGTATAGAGAGGAGAGGAGACCACGCAGGGATTGGATGCAATAAGAAGTCCTGGGATATGTGCAGAAAAAACAATCGATATTTCATAGAACATGACAGTAAACAGATGATCTTACCTGATATAGTTTCCAATACAGTCAGGGTTTATTTGGATTATGAGGCCGGGCAGTTGTCTTTTTATGACTTGTCCGACCCCATCAGACACTTATACACCTTCACCACCACCTTCACTGAGCCCCTTCATGCTGCCTTATGGCTGGCAGAAGGTCGTATATCAATATTGTAGTGCAGAAAATTTGGGCCCAGAATCTGCTGCCAACAGAATGATTCACTACTACTACACTACTATCTATTACGTTTCAAAAATTTGAGATTCTTGGCACCAAAACATTAACGTGTATGTAGGCTTTTTTTTTTTTTTTAAACCCATTTGTGACATTTCTTAAACCCATTGTGACATTTCTTCCTCCTGCTGGAGAGATTTGGCCTCTATTTATCCTCTGTTACCAAGACAAAAAATGTTAATTCTTCTCCTGCTAAGCAATATTGTTCTCCCTCATCCTCTACTGTGGACTATTATTCTTTTAATTCATTCATTAATTCTATTTAATCAATGGAAATGTTTTGTACTTTTTTAACAGATATACCAAAACTTTTTTTTAACAGATAAACCAAAACTTTTTTTTAAACAGATCAAAGCACAGCAAATAGAAGTTAATTGTTAGGGTCTGCCTAGTTTTCTCTTTATGATGGGTTTTCTTTCTTCTTTTGTTTGTTATGCGTCAGTAAATTTCAATGATGTTTCATATATCTGTATAACTCATCAAAAAAAATATCAGAAATGACTGGTTTGATGTTTGATATACTGGTTGATGGTTGAACAGGTTAAGAGAGGGGGTGCGGGTTCAGGAAGGGGATGCCCGATTGTGTAACTTTTATAAAGATTTTATTATATTTCTTGTAGCAATGGTACAAATACTATGGTAGTCTTTGTCTTGGGAATTTTGCTGTCTCTGTACTCTGTACTCTGTATTTGGTATGTTGGTTCCAGGGTAATTGAAGTGATAAAATTTAGCTTGCATAATTATATATTAACTGGTTGAAATGTATTTTTAACCATGTCTTTGTCCTATTTCATTTGTTACAGGATTACAGTGATACCTCAGTTAACAAAGATAATGCGTTCCGGAATCACATTTGTTAGCCGAAATGTGATTTTCTATAGGTTTCTATAGAAAATAGTTTAATTTGTTCTGAAAGCTGCCCACAATTTAAAGATACTTTTTTTTAACTTTAATTACTTCAGTCATTTCTAGAGCAATCTGTGCTTTGATATGAAAAAAGAAAAAAATGCAGAGTTTGTCTTGGTCAATAAAGAGTTACAAGATGTTGCAGTAGAGCTCAATTCTTAAAATCACCCACAACCTCAGCAAAAGATTTCTTCTGCAAGTCATGCAAATAACCCCTCCCCCCATCAAGCCTCTGTCCTGCACACAAGCAGCAGGGAAGGCCCGTTGGTTCATATGTAAAGAAAAAATGCTTTAAATCACACCCACCTCTCAAATTCACAGCCACACGGAGCCTGCACCATACTGACACTGGTATGAGAAGAGTTTCTCTCTGTGGCACTCTGGAAGCCTCTCTATATAGGTCAAAGCGATGTCTCGCTTTGAAAAAAAGTATAATAAAGTTTGAAACGCAAAATCATGTCAAAGTTTAATATTACATTTATTAATCATTTTTTAATATATTTAATTTATTATTTTGACATGATTTTGTGTTTCAAATTTTATTATACTCATACTATTATATTACTACATATATTTTATTACTACGCACAATTAGACACAGTGTTGAGACCAGGCAATCCTATGATTTACTCTACAATAAGATGGTAACACGGAAAGCATGAACACTTGCATTCGCCACACACAGCAATAGTAAGCACTATGAACAACTACCTAAGTAGATTTATTGGCCCATCCAAGAGAAAGATTTTACTAATGCAAAAAACTAGGCTCTAATGCAAAATCTTCTCCACTTGGTGAAAAGAAATCTGAGGAAGGCCAGAGGTATAGATGACTCATGGCACCACTCAGCCGCTAAACCAATCAGCATGCAACATTCACCAGCGATTTAGTAAAACCACAGACTGTAAGACCCTGTGGCACCCAGTGCACTCCAACCTCTCCTCACCAGGTATGCCAACAAAAAGACAAAACGATGCATAAAAGGTATTTACAAAGAACTAGTAAGCTATATGGACCAGGCACTTCTGATGTCTGTGCAAATGCAGTTTTCAGTGTCTATACAATCGTATGCTAGCCTCCAGGCAGCAGTGTATGCCTTGTACTGACAGGTGTCACACTTAGCACTTCAATGCTAAAGTGCAGGCGCCTCTCTCCTGCACTGCCTCCAGTTCCAGATTTATTCAGTATCGCCCCTCCCACCAGCCACAACACTCTGCACTGTTTGTGCATTGTGTCCCCACTAGTGCTGAGCATTTCCTTTACACCTGTTGGTTAATTTAGTGCTTTCCCTGTTAAACTCCTGTGTTAACCCCTTGTGGCCTAGTCTGTTGTTTTCCAGCCAGTTCAACCACTAGGAAAAATAACATATCTCAGATATAAAAACCTATGGACTTAGTTGGTCCAAAGGAAGGAAGACAATGGTACAATTTGCTCCAACAGTGGAAAAAAAATTCCTACCTGATTCCATGAGGCAGTTGGATGTTTCCTGGATCAACAGTCTGTAATCTGTCCTTAAAAGCTTTAATACCCAATTATATTCTGTGCTTCCAGACAAGCATCCAGATTTTTCTAAATGTAATCTACAGTATTTGCTGAAACTTCTTCCTGAGGGAGCCGATTCCACATTTTCACAGACCTTACAGTGAAAGAATCCCTTCCTTATCTGGAGCTTAAACTTTTTTTCCTCCAGACGCAAGGAGTGCCCCCTTGTGCTTTGTAATGATCACAACGTGAATAATTGTATATATACTGTATTTATGGACTGTATTTATATACTGTATTTATGGACACAGGGATGCTGGGAGGTTACCCCGTGTATAATTACCTGTACCTGTTGCATTGTGGCTGCCGCCATCTTCTTCCTTGTTTGAATTTTCAGCCATTTTGCTTGACCAGGCTTGGATGCTAAAATATAGGACTCTGGAGTCCAATCAATATTATTACAGAACGGTGAACAGAGCGGAGATTATAGTGCTTGTGATTACATTGTGCAGGTTTCTGCCATTTTACAATCCACAGGCGCTGCTCAGTCATTATATAGTTTACTCATATAAAAACTGCTATAAATACTTGTATTCACCAAATTACAAGATATAGAAGCTTTATGAGTCAAGAAACAAAGTGTTTAGAAGATAAAATTAAAGTTTGTATAGAAAGAATCTGTCAGAGTCTTACCTCAGGAAATTACCTCAGGAGAGTTCTGAGGGGACGGAACCAAATCCTCAGCACAGAGGGGGAGGGTGGGAAAATCCATTATAGTATTACAGTTTGGCAGCACTTTCCTGAATTATACATATTACCTAAAAAGGTTTATTTGCTGTGTACAAAGTAATTCATTACCTGTTTTGAATGTGTTAGCTAAATCATTACCACAGAAAAGAATGTTTTCATACAGATGAATGAGCTGGTACAGCCCCAGTGCTTCCTTGGCAACCTCTTTCACCTCACTGAAGTCCAGAAAGATTTCGTGAATATTCATAGATACATTTTCATTGTGTTATACCTGTATCGGGGATCCCAAACAAATACGTGTTTTGGGAAGCATTATTAAAGCACTTTATCCCCCACTCCCCTAGCAGTCACCATTCTCCTCTCTGATGTTCCAGATTGTGGGTGGGGCCTTGGTGTCCTCACAATGCAGGACTGCCGCTCCCACATTGCACATGATGACATCAGAGGCCTACGACCCATGGACAGATTGCTGAAGGGAAGAGGCTTTTTTCAGGTCACATAACAACATGGTGGAGCAGCCTGGCCAAGAATGACATATTTCAAAATCGTTTAGATTTCCAAATTCTGTGATCTTATATAACATTCATTAAGGTTGAAATGAAAAAAGTCTCCAATGCTAGGTCTTCTGATCTGTTGGGTGAGGGGCTTTCTTTAGGGGCCATGTTGCTTTGAGATGTTGGCGCTGGGCGGAGGACATACCAAGGTCTTTTCAGTGTGATGTCACACTGGCCGGGTGCACAGGACAAGTACAATACCTTATTTTTCTATATTGCACAGGAGACGATATTGCAAGCTCACAAGACAATAATTTGGGAGAAAAAATATGCAATGGGTACACCTAGTGAACATCTGGAAAAAACTACGCTATTTATTGCATTGCATTATTACATTTAAACTATTACATTTGGTCTTAGATTTTTAGAACTGATCCAATAACATCAGTGTGTGGCAAAACTAAGAATTGCATTCTCAGTATTTGTCCCGACCCCCTTGTGCAGCCATAACTGCAACTAAACGTTTGCCGTAACTGATGATCAATCGTACACATTAACTTGGAGGAATTTTAGCCCATTCCTCTATACAGAACAGCTTCAGCACTTGCTGGGTTTCTTCCCATTTTTTCACACAACATTTCAGTTGGATTAAGATGAGGACTTTGACTCTTTTCTTTCACCATTTTTTGGTAGAATGAGTTGTGAGTTTAGGATCGATGTCTTGCTGCATGACCTGTTTTATCTTGAGATTCAGTTCACAGATGTCTTCATACTGTCTTGACATTTTCCTTTACAATTCTCTATTATAGTTAAAAATGAATTGTTCCAATAGTGATGTCAAGCTGTTCAGGCCCAAACCTGAACACTCCCACCACGTTTCACAGATTGGATAAAGTTCTGATGCTGGAATGCAGTGGATTTTTTTTAAATGGAAAGCTTCTCATTGAAGCCAAAAAGGTTTATTTTGGCTTCATTCATCCACAAAACATTTTTCCATTATTCTTTTGTTTTGTCTACATGATCTTTAGCAAACTATAGATGATCAGCAATATTTTTTGGGAGAGAGTAGAGGCTTTCTGATTGCTAACTGGCTATACACCCTATTTCTTTTCAGTATTCTTATGCTGGATTCATAAACATCAACATTCACTAATGTGAATTATGAATGCTGCAGCCAGACTCATCCATCCTTCCCACCGCTCCTCTTCTGCTGCCTCTCTCTGTAGTTCTTTTCACTGGCTTCCATTTCATCTTAGAATCAAATTCAAGCTCCCGTGGGCAGGGTCCTCTCCTCCTGTGTCACTGTCTGTATTTGTCTGTCATTTGTAACCCCTTTTTAATGTACAGAGCTGCGTAATATGTTGGCACTAAATAAATCCTGTTTATTAATAATAATAATAATAATAATAATAATAATAATAATGTGAAACCAGCCTGCAGTTGCTTTAAAGTTACGCAGGGTTCCTTTGTAACCTCTCGGACTATTGCATGCTTTGCAGTTGGAGCTACCACAGAAGTCGACCAATTCTGGGTAGGGTAACAACGGTCCTGAATTTCCTCCTTTGGTACATAATTTGCTAACTAGTGGAGTCCAAACTCTTTAGAGATGATCTTGTAACCTTTTCCAGGTTTATGGGCATCAGCAATTCCTAATCTGAGGTCCCCAGACCCCTCCTTTGTTAAAGACATGATACACATCCACAAATGTGTGTGTGATCAGACTTTACTGAATCCTCGTCCTTTAAATAAAACATCCCTTTGAATGAAACCCCCAGAGTTAAACATTATATGATAATCCTAAGGATTCACTTACTTTACCAAATACAGATATGTACTTGGATCTTTTTTTCAAAAAATGACCAAATATAATCATTTTTATTTCATTTCCTTAACTAGGTTTTCTTTATCTACTTTTAGGACTTGTTAACAAATCAGATGAATTTTTAGGTCACATTCATATACAAAAATAGAAAATGTTTAAGGGGTTCACAAACTTTCAAACACCACTGTATGGAGTGTACCTTCATAGAAGGCCTATTCATCCTTATCAGTTATCAGCTACTATGTGTGCATTACCACAACGCACCTAACAACATTATTGTGTTAGCAAAGTGCGCAGAACATTGAAATGCCCCTCAACTTCCTGATAGTCAAAACCGGTTAATTTTTTTTTCTCTTTTCTGCTGTCAGCGATGGCGTCTGCTGATCTGAGACAGGAGTTGGACTCTTCCATCTGTCTGAACATTTATACAGATCCTGTAATGCTGAGATGTGGACAACTTCTGCCAGGTCTGTATTGATCGTGTGCTGGATACACAGGAGGGGTCTGGAGGTTATTCCTGTCCTGAATGCAGAGAGGAGTTTCAGGATCGGCCTGCACTCCATAGGAACATAACACTGCGTAATATAGTGGAGACTTTCCGATCTACTCCACCAGATCAGCAAGAAACCGGAATCTTCTGTACTTATTGTATTCACTCTCCTGTACCTGCTGTTAAATCCTGTCTGATGTGTGAAGATTCTCTGTGTGATAATCACCTGAGAGTCCACAGCATGTCACCAGAACATGTCCTAACTGAACCCACCACTTCTATGGAGAAGAGGAAATGCTCCGTCCATAGGGAACTCCTTAAATATTATTGCCCTGCCGATGCCGCCTGTATCTGTGTGTCCTGCAGCTTGGTTGGAGATCACCAGGGACACAAGGTGGAGATTTTAAATGAGGCTTTCAAGAACAAAAAGGAAAAACTCAAGAATCTTTTGCAGAAATCAATTAGTAATAGAAATGAGACAGAGGAAAGAGTCCAAAGGCTGCTGGAATACATGAGAAATGTACAAGAAAAAGCATTTGGTTTAACAGAAACTGTCACCACCCCGTTCAGAGACCTCAGGAGACAGCTGGAAGACCTGGAGAAGAGAGTCCTGAGTGAGATCTCCAGGCAGGAAGAGAAGCTTTCACTACCAATGTCTGATCTGATCCAACAGCTGGAAATAAAGGAGGACGAGCTGGCCAGGAAGATGGGTCACATTGAGGAGCTGTGTAACAAGATTGACCCACTGACTGTCCTACAAGAATCACACACATGGGACTTGTGTGATACTGAGGATGGAGATAATGAGAACAGAGAGAGACACGAGGAGCCCATCCATGATGGAAGATCTCTGGATGTGTTTGGGATATCACACACATTACACACAGGGTTATCTGATATGATAAAAGAGGTAAATGCATGCTTCAATATACAGGAAGCTGCAGAAATATTACTGGATGTGAATAAAGCTCATAATAAACTACAGATATTAAATGACATGAATACTGCCCCCTGGTCATATAAAAAGCAGAATCGCCCAGAAACACAGAAACACAGAGAGATTTCAGGATTATATTCAGGTATTAGGCAGCAGGAGATTCCCCTCAGGGCGACATTACTGGGAAGTGGATGTCAGTAAATCAGAGATTTGGTTAGTCGGGATGTGTTATCCCAGTATAGACAGGAGAGGAGAGCAGTCATATATTGGATATAATAAGAAGTCCTGGGGTTTGTACAGGTATTACAGGGGCTGTATAGTATTACAGTTATAAAATCTGGTTACCTTACAATATCTCCAGTAACAGGGTCAGGGTCTATCTGCATTATGAGGCCGGGCAGTTGTCTTTTTATGATCTGTGTGACCCCATCAGACACTTATACACCTTCACCACCTCCTTCACTGAGCCCCTCCATGCTGCATTAGCTGCAAGACAAGGTCGTTGTAATGCGCCTGGGCACACAAACCACAACCAACTCCAGATATCCTTCAATCAGGCTTTATTCAGTGTCATAAAGCACAGCAAGGGTTAAGTCCAAACAAGCAAAGTACAAAAGGGTAAGGCAAAGACAGGTCAAGGAACAATCCGAGGTCAGGGCAGGCAGCAGGCAGAATGGTCAGTAACAATTCGAGTTCAGGGCAGGCAGGGTTCAAGCAGAGTCAACTTCAGACCAGGTCACTATGGAGATGACAAAAGGCAGGTAAACTTAACCAACACAAGGATACACCCAAGCACACTGTGTTAACAGAGGCTATAGCGGGCAATGGTGTACAGGACAGGCTCTCCTTAACTGGCCAGAGTGACCAATGACCTTGCGCCACCTGGCACCGTCTGATAGGAGACTCACTGAATCTCCTGCGGCCAATCGGCCAATTCAAACTAACTACGTCCCGCCCCGGGGCGAGGCAGCTGAGTGCCACGCCCTCGGGGGGGTACAAGAGGGACGCATTGTAGCACGCGCACCTCTTCCCACAGCAAAGAATATGACAATATTTCTCAGGGATGGTCCAAATATCTATATAACACCATCAATAAAATTATCGGATATTGTTGTGACTGTTGATATTTGATGACAGTTAATGGTTGTACAATTATGGGAAGGGGGGCGGTAGAGGAGATTGTGGGACGGTAACCCATAAAGGTCACTGATATCACTGGAGCAGAGAAATAAATAAAGCTATATGTGTATGTTAAGAGATTTATTGTATTCTACTTAATGGATATTACTTATTGATCCACTGACAACTAAAAGCTCGACTAACGTATCTGATCAAAATTTTATTAGGTAAACAATCAATCAAAACTCCCAAAATCAGAACATATGTGCAATAATCTGCCTTTCCGGGCATTTTTTCCAGCTAGAAAAGTTCGGCATTCCATTCAGATGTACTCAGTTGTTTGTAAGTCCATGCACTTTGTATTACTTCGATCAATGTTTGTGCTCCAAATATTTTTTTCCTACCTGTGCAATGGCATTCCAAGGGGTGATTCATATTTTGGAACTACTGTTATTCAGTGAGGTATTGGATTCACGTAGGACTTTTTCAATATTGTTTGTTATGAGAAAAATAATTTCCTCTTTATGTATTATGTATACCAATGCCACATGAGATAAGACAATAATTTCTTATAGCCTGCATTGTGTGGACCTTAAATAGCTCCGCAGTAAAGTATCACTGGAATAAATTCTGAAAATGTTGAAATCAATATTTGATTTGTAATTTTTTTTTAGGGGGGGGGGGAACAGCAGTCTGAAGTTAATTGTTCGGGTGAGGTAAGGTTTCACCTAATCGTGATTTGTATTTTGTAATAATGGTGCCCCTACATAGGAGGGACCCGTGGGGGCCCCAACATATAAAGCAAGAAAATAGGTGTATGTGTGTAGGGACGAGCTTCAAGATGTCAGGAAATGTACTGTCAGTAAGAAGAATCAGAAAGTTGTCTGTCTGTGGTGAAATATGTGTTGAGAATAAACATGAAACCTCATTAATGGTCCATATATCTGTATACATTAACCAATAACAAATATTCAAAGAGTTTAGTGTGATATTTGATACAATGTGACAGTTGGTGGATGTACAGGTTGGGGGAAGGATGGAGGTAAAAGGGGGGGTCCAAATGGGAAAATGAATTGGGTGACGTCGGACGAAAAAAAAAATTGTCGATCTCGCTATGCATGCGTGAGATCTGCAAATTTTTCTTATTGAGCAAAAAGGCTCCTTTTGCGTAGCCCGGGCATGCGTAGAAGGAGCGCCAAAGGGCCTCCTGGGATGCCTGACGTAGGTATCCCGGGAAGGCTTTGAGTTCCCATTCTGTCTCGGCCACCTAGTGGGCTGAGAATTAGGGGGCGGTGATTAACTCTTTAAAAAAAAAAAAAAAAAAAAAACAAGAATTTTAAACCCTATGTAAAAGGTTGGTTTTAATATTAGGGGGGGGGGGGGTCACACTTTGTTTATTCTTTGTAAATTAAAATTAAATATTTTAAAATTTAAAAATAAATATTTTTAAAAAATGTGGTAATTTTTCACATCCTACAACCATGTTATAAATCTTACCATTATTTACATTGCATTCTTTTATACAATGTCATCCCAACCCATTGCAATACCATGGGGTTTTGTGCAGTGGGGAGGGTAATTTTTACAGAAATCCCTCTAAATGACCTAAAACAAAAAATAAAAATATATGTTTAAGCACTGGGCAGCTAATAATGAACATTCTAATGTTAGTTAACAGTTTGATTTGCTATATAAAGATGTAGCAAATCGACTTGAAGCTCAAGCAGTCACATAGTACCTACCTCCTCAAGTCTTGTCCAGAATGCTTTCATCATGGTCAGACTCCGACATAGTATGCCAAAAAGTTGCCACCACATGCTGCTTGTCCACCGGCCATTCTAGGAGCTCTGATTTTAAGAAATACACTTTTACCATTACTATCGCCACCATCAGCTCCACCACTATTGCCACCAACATAACTCCCACCACAGAAGCAGCTGCAGAACCAAGACAGAGAATAACAACTTTCATATCTTTCTTCCTCAACACTTCCCTGGATTTATAACCTGTTGAGGGTCATTGAAAAACTTTTCTTCTACCTTGCTAACGCTTGTATTCTGTAATTTACAAACTGCTTTCCTGAGAGATAGGAATGCATTCTAAAAACAGAAAAGATAATTGGGAACTGCATATTACATATCCATAGACCTTTATGTGACTGTCTCTTTCTACTACTTTATGACAAAGCCCTATAAGCCCTATATTCATCTGCTTGTGGGATAGTAGAGCAAAGCAGGATCACTGGAAAAGGGTGACATGGCCTCCAAGGGAAAACAAGAAAAAATGTGCAGTGAACATCATAAACGAGCCAATGGTTGACAGAAAAAAACATTCTCCCTCCACTACACATACAGTTGGGATTAATGAAGCAATTTGTTAGAGCTCAGAACAAGGACGGTGATTGCTTCAAATACATGGATAGATCGCTTCAAGTACCCTGGATTGAGTACAGAAAAATTAAAAGCAGAAATCTTTGATGGACCCCAGATTCAGAAAATGATAAATTATTAAAATTTCACAATGTACATGACTGATACTGAAGCTTCTGCCTGTCACAGCTATGTCATGGTTTTCAAGAACTTCTTGGATAACCATATAGCACAAAAATATTAAGAACTAGTACAAAACTTGCTCTTAAACTTTAAAAAAAAATGGGTGCTACTATGAGCATAAATGTACACTATCTCCATAGTCATTTGCAAAAATGTCCACAAAACCTTGGTGATTTTAGTGAGGAACAAGGGGAGAGGTTCCATCAAGATATAAAGGTGATGGAATAAAGGTATCAGATGAGATAGACACATGATGACAGAGTACTGCTGGAGCCTTCAACGTGATTTTCCTGATCATCAGCATAAAAGGAAATCATACAAACTGAGTTTTTTAATTACTTCTTTGTGATTAGTTCTGTAAATATACTGAATATGTAATATATTCACATTAGGTATTTTAAAAATTTAATTTTGTATACATAGGCATATCTAGTTTAATTTTGCTTAATTTTCATGTTTCATGATTTTCAATGAAGTTATTATTAAGGACATTTTTTCAAAAACTAGAGCCCATTACACAAAACCAATACCATATTTGGAATATGTGCATCAAACATAACCTAAAATGACTTTAATCAGTTTGGCAAGAAAATGTTTTTTGACCAGTGTTATTATTGTTAATTTACAGTATTTATAGAGCGCCGACATACTAGGCAGCGCTGTACAAAATCTAGTCATGTCACAAGCTGTCCCTCAAAGGGCTCATAATGTAATGTCCCTACCATAGTCATATGTCTTTAATGCAGTCTAAGGTCAAATTTTTTAAGCCAATTAACCTAAATGTTTTTGGAATGTGGGAGGAACCCAGATTACCTTGAGGAAACCCGCAAACACAGGGAGAAACTGGGACCTGGCACTGCAAATGCCAGAGTGCTAACCTCTGAGCCACCATGCTGCTGAATGTTGTTGTGGGGAATGGCCTACAATCGACCATCAACCAATGGAAACACTGCCTGGTTTCATTGATAACAGACTTTCCTTGTACCTATAATTGTAACTTGTACTTGTAACGAAATAAATTTCACCTGTCCCATTCTGCAATAACTACCTGCCTGAATTGTGGAAGTTCAAAGTGAGACTTGCTACCAGTGCTGAGCTGCTCCTGCTTCACTTGTCTGCTGGTCATGTCAGGCACTGGCAGGACCTTCCTCTGGTTGTAAGTAGTCCTTTGCCTTTCCATTTAATATTAATATGCTGTGCCATTACCCAAAAGAAATTGCCTACATGCTGAGGACATTTTTCTCTATTTTGTTGAAGAATAATAATGTTCCTGCCTACTGGTCCCCCAGAAACATGCATCCGAGACCTTCATTTTGCAGAGCTGTCACTCATTGTATGCAGACTTTCCATTGCATGAAATACCCTAATTCAGAGACAACTACAACCATCATTAAAAAAAAAAGTTTAATTGAAAATAGTAAATTTCTTGCAAGCCCCACCCAAGCATATACTATATATCATACATCAGTGGAATTTCTAAAAATTTGAACACAGAGGAGGGCTCAGCAACAGCAGGCCGGAAGGTTATGTGCCCACATATGGGTGGTACCAAGTTCTGGTCTATACAGAAGTGATGCTAACTCTCATCAGAGATCTGAGTCCTCAGTGCCATGTGCAGCACCAGGAAGGATGTGCCATACACACAGTTCTGTATCATCTCTGCTGGGAAAGGAGGAATCTCGATAGCATTCGGAAAAGACATCAGACTTGCAGTGGCGAGGGCCAAGCTACTCAGCACGCCATAACTGTTTCCAGTAAACACCGAGATCACCAGGATTGCCAGCGTTGCTTCAGCTCTAGTGAAATAAGTGACCACCATTTGGGTTTCTTGGGACAGGTACCCAGAGCTAGTGGCCAGGAGCAGTGCAGATCCCAGGACCAGGTTGGCTGTGAAGTGGTCTCCATTTAGCCAGAAAAGGGAAAAGACCAGGAGAGGCAAACCAAGAACATCAGCGATCCAAAGGCTGGAGGAGCGGAGAGAACCAGCGTCTTGCCATAGAAGGTCACATCCTATAGCGATGAGAGAAGCCAGAGCATGGAGCAAGAATCCAGCTGATGCCCCTCTGTGAACCTGAAAATACAATGACACTGTAGATACACAAATAGAAAATTTATGACAAGCTTGAGGGCTATCACTAGCACCCAGTGCGGTAAGAGGAGGATACCATGTTCGGGATAGTGGGGAAATATCTGTGTGCACTTTTAATGGCAGGGAGTGTGAAAGGAAACTGTCTGTGATAAAGCCTGTACTGAGAAAATATGGAAGATACCATTCCTAACTTGTACTGTTGAAAATGTTGGTTGCCTGACTATCAGCAATTCAGTGCCCTCAATATTTTTAGTCATTGATCAGAAACAATTATGTCGATCAGAAGCTCCTGTATTATGGGGTTCATGCTTGTTGCAAGTCGGTGACTGGAAAAGTACTGAAAGTCAGGCACCAAGCATTTTTTATGGCCAACTCATATTTTTCGAAGTACATGTTCCTTTCAAATGACTTAGTACTGGGTCGTCATTCTTGGAAAAATTTACTAATAAATAGGAAGCATTCTTCTGTAAAGGGCACTTATCCATTTTTTAATGCACCCAACCACAGCAACCCATACCATACCCGATATCCTACATTGTGCACCCCACCCTGTGTCCTACAATGCAACCGACTATAGCACCCCACGTGGTAATCAGCATCTTACAAAGCAATCAAGCACAACACCCCACACCATACCTGGCATCCTGGACTGCACCTGACCACAATACCCTGCATCATACCCATCTACAGCACTGTATCCATCTCCAACATTCAACAGAACACCCTGCCACAGCACTGTACCTGGCTACTGCACCCCCCATGGTACATGACCACCCCATCCCACACTGCAGCCAGCACCCTATTTAACCACAGACCCATCCAGTGTAACCAACGAGGTGACTTCACATGATACCCAGAACCCCACAAATTACCCTGCCACACCATACCTGGCATCCAACATTAGGTGGCCCACATCATACACAGTACCTCCATAGTACCACCATACGCAGTCAAGGAGCCCCAACACTTTAGCCAGAACCACAGGCTTTATGTGGCCACAGAAAGACACCCAGCCACAAGAGCTACCCTGTACTAGGCACCCAACAATGAACTCAACCACAGAGCCACCAACACACCATACCTGGCACCATATGCCGCATTCATACAGGGTACTGTTGCACACCACACTCATTGAGCCCCACATCAAATGTGTTCGTAAGCCCACACACCCTACAGCATACCTGGAACACTGTATTCTGCACCCCAGAGGTTTGCACCACCAAATCAAAATTCTTTCACGCACCACACTGCTAACCAAGCGTCCCCATCATGACCAACCAGCTGCTTACCTGCAGAGTGCGCACAGCAGAATAGAGGCATACAGAGCTAAGAGTCAGATGTGAAGCCACCAGGCCCACTTCCGGGGCCTCCATCATTAGGGTGAGGTGGAGAGCAACTGCAAGACAGATAGAGGGGATGTCAGATACAGAGATCTTGTATGGAAGAACCCCAAATCATACACTGAAACCCCCATAACATATCTTCCTCTCAAAGATGATACCTGAATACCTTCCTCCAGCACCGCTCTGTTCTCCCACCACACCCGTCCTTTTCTCAATCCTGACACCCCATATTCTCCCATAGCCTTTTTCCTTAAACTCCTGTCCACCCCTTCCCTCCTCTCCATCGTGATACCCCACTATATCACACTTTTCCACCCCATCACCAAGTTCCACATCATGCCTATCCTCCTCTTTACTGGGATTCCCAAAATTGTTGCACTCAATATGTGCTAGTTTATATTCTGACACCCCCTTATCTCTAGCATCCCACTATCTTCCCATCACACCTTCCCTCCTCATCCCCCTGACACCCCACTATCCTCCTATCACCCCTTCCCTCCTCTGTATCACACCTGCCCTCATTTCCACCCCCATTTCCACACCATTATTCTTCTACCTCATATGTGCTCCATTATACCCCAGCACCCCTCAATCACATATCATGCCTATCCTTCTCCCCACTCTGACCTCCACTACTGTCACACTCTGAGTGTGCTCCTCCATACCCTGACATCCCACTATCTCACTATGGCATCCCCTATTCGTTTTTTCACCCTAACATCCCACCATTATCCCATCACCACTTCCCTCCTCCCCATCCTGCTACCCCGCTATATCACACCTGCCCTCTTTTCCACCCCATCACTAAACCCCATATGTGCTCCTCTTCACTCTGATCCCACTATTGTCAAATTCAACCCATCTTCCTCGATACACTGTTGCCCCGCTATTCCACATCTTGCCTATCCTTCCTTCACCCTGTCACCCTAATATTCTCTTAACCCATATGTGGTCCTATATACCCCAACACCCCTCTATCAAATATCATGCCTATCCTTCTCTCTATTTTGCCCCTCAATATTGTCTAACTTCATATGTGCCCCTCTATATCCTGACACCCCACTATCTTTCTCTGGTACCCCCTATCTTCCTACCACACATCCTCTTTTTTACCCCTGAGACCCCACTATTCTCTCATCACCCCTTCCCTTTACCCTTCTATATCACACTTGTCCTTATTTCTACCCCATCACCCCACTTTTTTCTCACCCATAATGTGCTCCTATTCACTCTGATCCCACTATTCTCCTATTAAACTGGCATCCCCTCGGTCCTCTATTTCATCCTAACACCCCACTATATCACACCTGCCCTCTTTTCCATCCCATCACCCCATTATTCTCCTACCCCATATGTGCTGCTCTATACCCTAAAACTCTCTATCATGCCTATCCTTTTCTCCATATTGACCCCCATTATCGTTGCACTCCATATGTTCCCCTCTACACCCCAACATACCTCTATCCCATATCATGCCTTTTCTTCTCCACACCCTGAGCTCCACTATTCTCCTACCCCATATGTGCCCCTCTATATCCTGACACCCTACTATCTTTCTCTAGTACCCGCTATTCTCCCACCACACCTGTCCTCTTTTTCACCCTAACACCCCACTATTCTGCCATCACTTTTTCTCTTCTCTTCACCCTGCCACCCCACTATATCACAGTTGGCCTGCTTTCCACCCTGGCACGCCATTATTCACCCACCATACATGTCCTACATTCTTTTCCACCTTTTCATCCCATCACACCACTATTTTGCTACCCCAAATGTGCTCGTTAACCCTCCTATTTGTCTTTCTCTGGTACCCTCTATCCTGCCACCACACCTGTCCTCTTTTTCACCCTAACACCCCACTATTCTGCCATCACTTCTTCTCTTCACCATGTCACCCCTCTATATCACATCAGCCCCCCTTTCCACCCCATCAATAACCCACCACATATGTCCCCCTATTCACCCGGTCACCCCATTAATCTCCCACCCTCTGTGTGCTGCTCTATACTTGACACCCCTCTATCCCATATCATGCTTGTCTTCCTTTTCACACCATTTTACTACCCCGTATCTGCCCCTAAATCCTTTTTCACCCCTCTATCATACCACCACCCTGACCCTCTTTTCACCTTAACAACCCTGTCACTCCAATATTATCTCATCCCATATGTCCCCCTAAACACCCTGTCACCCCAATAATATTCCCCCATCACCTCACCCCATATGTGCCCCTATTCACCCTGTCACTCCATTATTATCTCACCTCATATGTCCCCCTAATCACCCTGTCACCTCATTATTATTCCCTGTCACCCCATATGTCCCCCTATTCACTCTGTCATCCCATTATTATTCCCTATCACCCCATTATCTCACCCCATATGTCCCCCTATTCACCCCATTATTATCTCACTCTATATATGCCTCTATTCATCCTATCACACCATTATTATTCCCCGTCACCCCATATATCCCCATCACCCCAATATTATTCCCCATCACCCTAATATTATTTGACCCCATATGTGCCTCTGTCACCCCATATGTCCCTCTGTCAGCCCATTATTATTTCATCCCATATGTCCTCGTATTTACCCTGCCACCCCAATATTATCTCACCCCATATGTCCCCCTATTCATTCTGTCACCCTATTATTTACCCCCCACATATGCCCTCCTCTATACCCTGCCACCCCTCGGGGTAGTTTAAATCTCCCGCTCCCCGGTTTTACCCGGAACATCCGTCCAGGTCCCCCTCGGCCTTCCTCCTTCACCGATATGGGGATCGCACACCTGGCCGACTTGCTCCGCGAAGAGACCCCGGGAGCCATCCAAACCCAGACCCCCGAGGATTACAAGGGTGAGTGACGTCACGACACAGGTTACCACGGCAACCCGGGGGCGGGGATCGCATATGACAGCAATGACCACAGAGCTGACACTTCCGGGTGGGACGCAGGCGGACTTCCTGTTTTACATAAAGAATATAACCTGTCACAACTGAGAACACCTGAGACTCACTATCTGTCAGCTCACATTTCCAGGGACAAACTGCTAATGCAGTCATGATATCAGCAATACCCAGTAATAAGCAGATACCTGGGGTATTGACAGCCTCCACACAACTGATACATTCCATTAAATTTACCCCCCAGCCCCCCTTACTCTATGGGGACCTTAAACATCCATCTACTATATTACGAGGCCCTGTCATCCTCCAGCATACCCTTTTCTTTTAATGGGCCCTATCACCATCCTATAGCCTAACCCACACAACCCTGGCCCCGCGGGCCCGGCAAAAGACAGACAGGGTGGGGGAAGGTTGGCCTAGTCATGGTCATCCTATGGCATGAGCAACTATAGTGAGGCAATTAGGGTGCTGCATATTGGGGGGGAGGGGTTACCATTTTGGCCCCCACATGCCTGCTATCCGGTCTGCACCCATGTATAATCTGCCCCTCCTTCCCCCAATGAATACAGGAGAGCAGAGAAGTGTGGGGCAATGCTACCTTTTACCCCCAATGTTTCAGCCTCCAATTCAGCTGTGATGTTTGATCCTGGCATTTGTAATGTGACCTCATTGTTTACAAGCCACAGGACTAGACTCCACAGGTGAATCTTTTGGTTCTGCACAGGGAAGGGGTTATTACAGAAAAAACAAAAAAAAAAACAAACAAAAAAAAAAACAGAAATTGCCCTGGCTATAATGGACAGGGTGGAGGAGGGATAACATATTGGACAAAGTGGACACAATGGTGGCAAGATGGTATTGAGGACTGGATGGTGGGAGGATGGCATAGTGGACAAGAAAGAGATTGGCATTCTGGACAGGATTGGGGAAGATGAGGGAGGGATGCCATAGAAGACAGGATAAGAATTAAATAGCATGGGGCACAGAATGGGGTGGATGGCATAGTGGGCAGGATAGACAAATACTGGCACAGTGGACAGGATAGGGTAAGATGGCATTGTGGAAATAATAGAAAAATACTGGCATGGTGCACAGGATGAGGGAAGGATGGCATAGTGGGCAGGATTGAGTAAGATGGCCACTGTAATAAGCGCCAATTTACTTGGCATTTTAGAAGCGTCCACAATATATTGACTCCATATTCCCCTTGATATGGAAGAATAAAAGGAAAGCAGAAATAATCTCAGCCTGACATTACCAGCTGTCTATGTCACATTACCAGGGTTGTCCAGACCTTTACTCTTCTCAATATGGAGGTTGCTGTGCTATGTATATGAGTCATTCAGCTGAACCCAAGTGCAGGTGAAAATAGGCAGCTATCATCCTATTTATTATATTCGAGGGAGGTCTGACGTCTATGGGTCTTCAAGGGCACATACGTACAATCAGCGTTTACTTCATGGGCCTGGGACAAATGCCATCTGCCGCATTCTATTATCTTTATTCGTCTTAGCATTCCAGACACAAATCTGTACAAGAGGTTAGAAATTCAATGTGAACAAGCAGTAAAGTAGTACAATCAACTAATATTTTATTCAATGACCGTTTTAAAGATGATGAATTTGTGAGGTTGTACATGAAAAATCAGTAATGTATTGCTGTGATTGCCTCCTCCAGGGAAAATTCTTGCAGTAGATGCCTCTATGTTTATCTGCCAGTTCCAAACAGCAATGCCCAAATTATCCAACCGCCATGGTGAGAATATCAGGTAAGAAGATAAATAAAAATGTTGCACCTTTCCTATCTGCAGGTTTTTTTTTAAGCGCAACAAACTTTAAAAAAAAAAAAAAAAAAAGTGCAGCACTGACGCTGTGATCAAGACCTAGTGGGAGCGCAGAGCCATCCAGGATACCTTATGTCAGGTATCCCAGGAGGCTCTGGCTGCTCCTTCTGCGCATGCCCGATCTCCAGCATTTTTCCACCAAGGGGAAAGAGATGCCAATCTCACGCATGCGCAGTTAGATTGGCTCTTTTTTTTCCCCCTAACAACGGCTGCGTCACCCGAAGACAGAAGATGGCAGTGCCCGATGCTTCCTCTGCCCTGGGTCGAAGAGGAATTCCAGGACAATGCAGGACCAGATCGTGGTAAGGACCAGCGCCATCGAGGGATATGCAGGATTGAAGGTAAGTGTAATATTTTTATTTTTTGTTTAGTTCCGCTTTAAAACCACTTGCAGGAACATTTTAGGTGTTTGCAAGCAGGAACATTTTAGGTGTTTGCAAGCAGCATCAGTTCAAGTTTACAGAGTTTGCAGGGGTGGCAAACTGCACCTAAATGCTGCATGTAGCATCTGTAGCATGTAGCACACAGCAGTGCTACCACCTCCTACTGCCTGTCAAAAAAAAAAAGAAAAAGGGACCCATTCAGTTCAATGTTAAGCAAGTAAAAATAATAAAGCTGCTCAAAGCAGCTTGCAAATATAACTGGTCTGAACAGTTTCCCCCTGTGGGGATTAGTAGTCAGCTGCACAATGCACTGATATGGACTGACATGTTCTGGTCACATTCAGGCACAAGCACTTGTTAGATTTTGGCCAATGACGGTTCAGTAATACAATTTGCAAACAGTGAAATTGAATAAAATGTGTCACATCTGGATTAACCCAAGAAGTATTTTGGTTCAGTGTGTTACAGGGCCTCTTTAATCGCACAGTTTATATGCTGGAGAAAGGAATGAAACCTGTCTATGTATTTGATGGAGAACCACCAACATGCAAGCGTTCTAAGGTAGGTCCATGATGTGAGCTCCAAAATAATTCTGGGATTTGTGATTACTGTAGGTCAATCTCTTTGTGCCACATACTCCTAAGTAATGTATTACAGATTAGAAAGGAAAGAAGAGACCATTGAGATGTTTAAAAGGATATGTAGGTCATAGGTTGGAAGACATAGAAGGTCAGTCAGAGGACATGCCAGGGGTAACGGGTTCAAAAGCTGGGACATGTGAATGTTAGAGACTAATGAACCTGCTTAATTCAGCTTTACAGAATTTCATGGAACCCTCTTCTATATACATGAGGGTTAATGGGAAAATTATTTTTTTTATTTCTTTTAAACAGGTTCAAGTTGCCCTTGAAGCCATATGGTAGTTTTTTTAAATGGTGTTTCTTTTGCACTAGTACATATCCCCCAATGCTGTATCTGGCTCCCCATGGGGTTTTGTTTGCAGTAGCTTGCCTATTAGTCCTAAAAATGCCAAAAATTACCACCCATAAAACCCAAAAGGATTAGCATTTTAGGTACATTTATATTGTACATTTGGGTTTACAGAATTTTGTTTAATAAGTATTTGCTGAGCTTGTGGCAAGTCATCCATTGCTGGGCAAATGGCCCAATACATTGGAACCTGTTGCATGTTGGGCATATAGTGATGACCTGGAAACTGGTTATGCTGTGATATCAAAGCACCTTTAAAAAAATTAACATACATTCACCAGCCTCTCTTAGGTACACATTGCTAGTACCAGGTTGGACCCCATTTTTTCCTTCAGAACTGCTGATATAACAAGGTCCTGGAAACATTCCTCAGGGATTTTAACACAGCGGCATCACACAGTTGCTGACGATTGGTCAATTGCACATCCATGATGCAAATCTCCTGATTCATCTCATCCCAAAAATGCTCTATTGGATTGAGATTTGGTGATTCTGGAGGCCATTTGAGTACAATAAAATCATTATCATGTTCAAGAATCCTAAAACTTATAGACATGGTGCGTTAACCTGCTGGTAGTTGCCATCAGAAGATAAACCACGGACATAAAGGTAGGGATATGGTCAGCAACAATAATAAAGTAGGCTGTGGCATTTAAATAATGTTCATTCGATACAAAGTGGCCCACCAACCACCAGCCTGAACCACTTATACAAGTCAGTATGGATCCATGCTTTCATGTCGTTGACACCAAATTCTGACCCTCCAAATGGCACAGCAGAAATCGGGACTTATCCGATAAGGCATAATTTTTTCATCATTTTCTCTTATACAATTTTGGTGAGCCTATGGAAATTGTAGCCTCAGGTGTGTGGTCTTAGCTGACAGGAGTGATATCCAGTGTTGTCTCCTTCTGTAGCCCATTTGCTGAAGAGTTCAACGTGTTCATTCAAAGATACTCTTCCTCATTGTTTAGTTGTAACAAGGGTTTTTTGGTTTACCTTTTCTATTTTTATTAACACCATGCCAAAACATGGCAGCCTCTGTGGAAAGAAGTGGCATTTCAAAACTATTCAACATAGGTCCAAACTATTAACTTTTATAGATTTTTCTGCCAGGGTTGCTCTTTTTTAATCTAAAATCTAATAGGTGTGGCATTAAAAGTAAAGCTTTGACATTCTTCTATCTCAGGCCAGCAAAAATGGCAGGACTTATGTCAGGAGAGGATACATTACTTCGCAAAGCCCAGGTAAGAGCATAACTCTCTTGGTTTGCTTTCTATCCGCCTGACCACTTCTTTTAAGTAATTCCTACTCTCCTCCTTGTTGTTGTTCCCCAAAGGTCAGTCCTTGGACCGGTTATCTTTTCTCTGTACACCTCCTCACTTGGCAATCTCATAACCTCCTTTGGATTTACAGTACCATCTCTGTGCTGATGACACTCAAATCTATCTGACTTGTCTCCCTCAGTCCTGGATAAGGTTTCATGATGATATGGCTCACAGGTTTTTCAAGCCCAAGCTGGATAAAACAGAACTTATCATCCCCCCCTCACATTCCAAATCTCCCCCTGACATATTCCTAACTGGTAATAACACTGCTATCTGCCCTCCCCTCAGGCATGTTGTCCCAGTTCACCTTTAAATGAAATTTGCTTAGCCTCCAAATCCCTCCACAGCTCTTGTCCCAATTACCTTTCTGACCTGATAGAAAAGTACTCCACTAGCTGCTCTCTTCTCTCCTCCAATAACCCACTAATGACTTCCTCACTTGTAACCTCATCACATGCATGGTTTCAATACTTTTCTAGAGCTGCCCTGACGCTCTGGAATGGGAATTCAGCTTTTTCCTACTTTCTGTACATTTAAAAGAGCCCTTAAAACCCATCTTTCAAACTCATCTACCCTTCTTCTTCTGTCTCCTAAACCCTCACTACTTCCCACTACTCCATATCTCCCCTTCTATAGTGTGATACTCCCCCCCTTTAAATTGCAAGATCTTCTGGGCAGGGTCCTCTCCTCCTCTTGCATTACACCGGGAACAATTTTGAACAAATTTTTTGTTGACTTTAATTTTTAATCTTATTTACATTAAAATAGGTATGCTGATTCTGAAAGTGCAGTTTGTTTTCTTCTATCTTGTCAGGTTTTTCTCTAACGCTTATATTAATGCGATTACTGTAGCGTGGATTTGTATAGGCTATTCATTTACACGCAGGACAGTGTGGTCAGAGGTTGTGCGCTGCTCTACATAGTGAATAAGCAAAATGTATTTTTCTACTACACACGTATTTCCATTCTTTCAGATCATGTCTTTTCTTGTCGTAAGTGCCTAGGAGTTGAAATTTGAAGAGTTTGAAAATGATGAAGAGTTTAAAATTTAGGAGGACTCTGTTCGTTAGGGATGTGATCAGCATGAGTTTAGTGATTGGCATGTGATTTGGGACTATCGAAGAAGGCTTCAGAACTCCTAGCATCAAAACTGTGAGAAAAACTTACTTGAAAAAGGAAAGAACATATCGTAATTTAGAACCAGAGAAATTGCATTTCTGTAGTACTTTAGAACTGACAGTGGCTTTGTGCATGGCCAAAACATACCTGGTTTAATGAAGGAATTGGGAATTCCAATCTTTAACTCAACTGGATGCCAACTATTCATCGATAGCTCAAAGCGGAGCTTAAGGTGAGTTCTCCTTCACAATAGCCATATATTTGGGTCAGTCCCACAGATTTGGCAGCTCATCAAAGATGAACATTTCATCAGGACTATGTCAGAAATCAAAAAGAATGCTTGGTTATCATTCAAAGCCATTGTCAAGGACTTTCTTGGAAACACACAAGCAAATAATTACACAGAAGTTGTCCAGAAACTCTTGGTATCTACAAAATGCTTGGTTGCAATATGAGCATCTAAGTGTATTTTCTGTATAGCCATCTTTCTAACTTCCCGGAAAACCTTGGTGCAGTCAGTGATGAGCAAGGTGAACAATTCCACCAAGATTTGAAGGTCATGAAAGGACGGTATCATGGTAGAAGGGCTGTACATATGATGGCAGACTATTTTTGGAGCATCCAGCTGGATTGTCCTAACACTGAACACTCCAGGAAAAGCTATAAGTGTAACTTTTTACCTTAACCGCTTATCCCATTAATTTTCAAATGTTTTACTGTAAAAAAAAATGTCATAGGGTAACAAAAAACCCTTTGTATGAACAAAAGACATTTAAATAAAAAGTACATTCAAGTTATTTCATTAATTATTCATTGTATGTAAAATTTGTATGTTTGTTTGACAAAAATAGAGGGTACCCTGTATCGTAAAAACTGGATAGGATAGCAGAAAACTGGGCTCATTTCTAGATTCACGACCCAAAAATTTGTAAAAAACAAGTGTAAGATCTAACTCAACAAAAAATGCATTACCTAGTGTTATTGTTTGTATATGTCTGTTGTCTGCTGGATCACCCAACTTCACTGATAAAAGTGTACCCTCTCCAGACTTGGAGAGCTTTTATAAATCAGGCCCATGTCTTGTGTTCCAGTGTCTCATGTCTAACACACTGAACCCACACCAGTTCCCATTCACAATATAAGACTGTCACCTTCTAATTGTATAATTTATTATACAAAACACCTTGTTTTTTTATCGCAGGGTCAGAGAGGCACGAAGACCTGAAAAAACTGCTCACACTCCTGGGGGTGCCCATTATACAGGTAAGATTGAAATGTACTACTTTTCTGCATTTGCATAGCTTTGACATATACCACAGTGTTGTACATTGGAACATACAATATATACCCTTATATACCTAATATATTACCCTTCAGTCTGGTCTTTCCTTATTGAGTTTCCTCACTGTGCATTGTGTTCTCTTTTCTTTTATTAGGCTCCCAGTGAGGCTGAAGCCACTTGTGCTGCCCTCGTGAGTAGTGGCGAAGCATGGGGAGCAGTGACAGAGGATATGGATGCTTTGCCTTTTGGCTGCACACGCCTTATACGGAACCTGAAGGCTGATAAGTCTAAGTATGTTTCTGAGTTGTTGTAAATTAATATATTAGGGCAAGGTGCGGAACTGAAAAACTGAAATTTTTTGTGTGTGCAGAGATCATATATTCCTGTACACAGGCCAGGCCACCAATGGCACTCAGAAGTGCTTTCAGTTCTGTATAGCAAATGTACTGTATAAATCAGGGGTGGCCAAACTTTTTGACTCAGGGGCCACAATGGGTTCTAAAATTTGACAGAGGGGCCAGCCAGGATCAGATGGATGGAGTGTTGGAGTGTGAACTAATATAAATGACATGGAAAAAATATTACATAAAAGATTTTGGCCCTTAACAGGTACCAAAACATGAATATGTAAGGCTTATTGTACAATTTATTTTCCAAATGCATTTTTTTAATAACACAGTAGAGAAACTCACCTTCAGTGGCAGTGGGAACAGTGTTGTTGGTCTCCCTTTTTTGCCAGTGAATTAAAGTCTGGAGTTATCTTTGTTGTGGCAATTCTCAGGATAGATCTGAGGTGTTGATCAGTTAACTTGGACGAGCTTTGTTGATGTTCATGACGCTGAACGTCTGCTCACACACATAGGTTGAGCATCTTCGGTACCGTCCTCCCGATGTTTGGAAACGTGGCTTCGTCAAGTGAAGCATAAAATGCATTCAGTGTAAGAGAGTTGATCTTTCATTTTAAGCCTGAGTCAGACTGAAGATCGATTAGTTTCAACTTCAACATTTATTTGAAATTTGTCTGGAGAATAAAGTCAGCTTGGATTTGAAGGCTATCACATTTGAGTACATGTCATGCACAACGTGATCTTTTCCCTGCAGCTTCACGTTCAGCTCATTCATGTGTGAAAATATGTCCACAGCAAAATCAAAGTCACAAAGCCATTTCTTTTTGCTCAGCTCAGGAAATTTGTCAGATTTCCCTGTTAACTCCAAAAATGCACCAATCTACTCTTTGAGCTCCCACGTTCGTTGAAACACTTTGCCCAAACTCAACCACCAGATATGAGAGTGGTAAAGTAAGTCCCGGTGATCCGCGGTTTCCTCCAGGAACGTAATAAACTGCTCGTATAAAGTTCACAAGTTTTACCACTGGATTCACAACATGATTAGGCTGCAATACAGACTTACACAGGGCTTCCTGATGGATAATGCAGTGATGTAATATATTATCCTGGTTGGGGTTTTCCTCTTTCACTTTATGCCGGATTCTATTCAGCAGCCCAAGGTTTTTTTCAGTTAAATTTGTAGATCTATCCGTGGTGACATTGGCAAGTTTACTCTAAGGTAGCTCCATTCTCTCGATGGCAGCAGACACCCGGTCATACAAGTCCTCTTCCCGCGTTTTTTCCTTTCAGGGACTCCATGGTCAGAAACTCTTCTGTTATCTTAAAACTGTCGATAACTCGCTTGCTTTATCTTCGTAAATCAGTTCCACACAGCGAGTCACTGTCCTGCGTGATAAACGTATTATTTTAAACTTGACTTTGGTCTCCGGACACAACAGATCCACTGTCTCTACCATGCATTTTTTCAAAAACTCTCCTTCGGAGAAAGGCTTGCTAGCCTTTGCTAATTTGAATGCCAGCATAAAACTTACCCTGGTACTTAACTCGCAGTTAAGTACCAGGGTAAGAATTGCAGAATTGCAGTTTGTCAGTGAAAAAAATTTTGCCGATTCTGTAAATTAGCCACCAACCTCTGTGCAGTAGCCGCCTGTTCTTGCGTTGACTGCTTGCTAGTGTAGTTGGCATGCTTCGTGGTAAAATGACCACTGATGTTGTATTCTTTGAAAACCGCAACAATTTCTTGGCATATCAGACATATAGCCGTTGATTGGACTTCTGTGAAAAAATATTTTGTTGTCCACTCCTTATTAAATACTCGAAACTCACTGTCTACTTTTCTTTTCTTTGGTCTGCTCATTCTTACAAATGAGCTAAAAAAGGCAAAGCGAAAAAGTGAAGTAGTTGCAGCACTGACAGATTGTCAGGAAAAAATACATTTTTCATTTATTTGGTGTCTGCATTCTACATTTGCTGGCTGTAATCCTGTTTTCAGTGAAACATCAGTGTATGATCCTGAGCTCTAAACAGAAGAAAACTAACCCAAGAGCAATGCAGCCTCTTCCCTGTCCCTGTAAACTTTTTTGTTTTTTGCATAAACACATCTAACATTAGTTGGAGGGGATCTGTCTTCATGCAGAGCTACCCACCACCAAACAAAGAAGGAAGGACATTTGATAAACTGTAGTGAGGCTTCTGGCGAGTGAGTGAGGCTTACAGTCAGAGATAGCTTGTCCTGTAATTAGAAGGGATGAGTGAGATTTGTGATTTCGATCCTGGGGCGAATCGAGCCTTTCTCGCTTACCGAACATGTAAGCGAGAAAAGTCTTGAGGTTGTGTTATCGCGGAACGAACGAGGGAAAAAGCAGGGGGCGGCAACGGCAACTATTTCTGGCGGGAATCGCTGCTGGGAGCCAATCATTTGCTCCCAGGATGCACAACAAGGCCGAGAAAAATGTCTGTCCTACTACAGATATTTCAGTGCTTGATACCTCTTGGTATTTACCAAAGAAGACCATTTGGTACAGAAAAATTTCTGTCCTACTATAAAAAAAATAGATATTTCAGTGTTTGATACTTCTTGCTATTTACCAAAAAAGCCCGTTTGGTACAAAAAAATGTCTGTCCTACTTTAAAAAAAAATGCAGATATTTCAGTGTTTGGTACCTCTTGCTAGTTACCAAAGAAGCCTGTATGGTACAGAAAAATTTCTGTCCTACTATTAAAAAAAAAATACAGATATTTCAGTGTTTGGTACCTCTTGCTATTTACCAAAGAAGACTGTTTGGTACAGGTGCATTTTTGCCCGAATAAGTAAAAGATGAGCAGTAGACGCAAAGGAAGGTGTGGCGTTGGGCGACCTGCCGCATCTGGCAGGGGGCATACTCCCCGGGAGTATGCCCCCTGCAGGGGAACAGTCAGAGACGATGTGACCGTGGGGGAGGTGGAGCTGGAGCAGACACAGGGCATCCAGCAGATGCAGGCAAAGAAAAATAGCAGCAGACTGGTTGCATGCACCTCTTCAGTGTGGTCTTTTTTCACGCTGGAAGACGATGACGGGTGCGTAGCAATCTGCATTCTGTGCCACAGGCAGATCCGCATAGGACAGGCCGGATCACATTTGGGTACAACATCCCTGCTTTCCTACATGCGCAAGAACCACAAACCAAAGTAGAAGCAGTACTTACGCTCTCTTGAAGGAGGTGCAACCACGTCATCGTCTCTTCCACCTCCATTGACTCCTTCTCCACCTCCAACTGTCATTGCTACTACGTCTCAGGAGGTTGGTGCCTGCCAGACTTCCAGCGGCGATGAAGTATCAGCTTCTGCTCGCAGGTTTCGTGGTGTCAGACGACGTTTGCCGCCGCAAGATGGGTACTCCAGTGACCCCTTCAGCTTAGTTCAGTTCTGCACAAGGCATCAGGCTATGGGCCCAACCAACAAAAGAGTGATTGAACTCAATTCACATCTAGCCAAACTATTGGCCTTGCAGCTACTGCAGTGCAGCATTGTGGGCTCCCTTCCGTGACCTGTTGACCTGGGCTGAGCGGCTGTGGATTAAACCAAGCAGGCATTACTTCTCCCGCACAACTGTACCCAGTTTACATGGACATGTAATGGGTAACCTCTACCGGGCATTGGCATTCTTGGTGTCTAGCCAAATCCTCCTGCATTCCTTCTACCTTCAACCTCTCTCTTTTTGACACCCCTCCTGAAAGGTCAGCAGCGGAGGACACTGTGGTTAAGCGGGCAAACCACTACGGCTCCCTCAATCACAAGCGTTGCCAGGCAGTGCTGAAACTGGTGTCCTTGGGGGAGAAAAGACACACCCCCAGAGAACTCTTGTCCATTTTGCACAGAGCGGTTGAGGCATTGCTGACACCCTCCCGGCTCACAACAGGCAACGTATTGTGCGACAACTGAACCTGGTGGTGCAGAGGATCCTCCAAACGTACCCAGGACTGCAGGACTGACTGAGACGGGTGTCCGCATCCAGCGTGGTCTTTGGATGCAGTGGGGCCCTTGGTACAGCCACACAACTGAGCTATTTTACCAGTGACCAGTGGCTGCAGATGGAGACGCTGTGCAAGGTACTGGCCCTCTTTGAGGAGGCCACAAACGGTCAGGAGCGGCCAGGCTGGAACGACGTCATACCCATCATCTTTCTGCTTGATAACACCTTGTGTGGCTTGATGGAAAGTGGAAATGGGAGAGGAGAGGAAGAAATGGGGGAGGAGGATGAGGATGACATTACACTCCATAGATCTCAGCCAGCATCAGGAGTAGCAAGAAAGGACACTGGCCAGCATCAGGAGTTTCAAGAGGAGGAGGAAGATGATTATGATGATGATGATAGGGGAGACCAGGTTGGGGCTGCTGGACAGGACCCATCCAACCTGCATTTGTGCTGTCACGCTCCAGGCATTGTGCAGGTGATTGAACAACAGGAGGAGGTGGGTGAGGAGGAGGAAGATGTTTTGGCTGCTACTAAGGGACAGGAGGAGGATGAGCCCAGGGAACCCCTCTTTCATATGTGTGTCCACATGTTGAGATGCCTACAGAGGGACCCCCACATTTGCAGCATCAAAAAACGGGATGATTACTGGCTGGCCACCCTTTTGGATCACCGCTGCAAAGGCAAAATGTCACAGTTTCTACCCAGCCCGGTGCTAGAGAAAGAAAAGTTGGCCCACCTGAACAGAATACTATGCGACCAGCTGTGTGAGGAGTTCCGCGCACCATATTCCACACAGGGAGCTCAGGCAGACCTCCCCTCCACCGTATCCTCCTGTAGCGGCAGCAGCAGCAATAGTGGCAGCAGGCCACACACATCCAAAAGTCTAGGCCAAGGCAGGGGGGATTTTCTGGATGCCTGGCAAAACCTGATGCGGCCACCTCAAACAAGTGAAGTGCGGGGGCAGAACCATCGAGAACCGATGAAGCGCATGGTGCACGATTACGTTGGCTCTTTTCTGGCTGGTGGTAGTGGTGGTGTTGACGACAGCAATTATGAGGAGGATGCCTGTCATGACAGTAGTGAGGCAATTCATTTTTGGGTCAACAGACCTAAAATCTGCCCGAAGCTGGCACAGTATCCTATCAAGCTTCTTTCGTGCCCGGCATCCACTGTTCTGTCCGAAAAAACCTTCAGTATCGCTGGCGGAGTGGTCACGGAAAACCGATCACGACTGTTGCCGGAAAATTTCAATCACCCCACCTTTTTGAAAATGAACGAAAGGTGGGTTACTAAGAACTAGGTACCATTGCCTTTGCCTAATTTTTCAGCTAAGTATTGTAAGATTGAGGGTTGGCATTCATGTCATCCACTTCGTGATGCAAACTAGCAATATCGTCTACCTTCCTAGCGCTTCCGGGACCACAGACCACAGCAACAGTGCTGGCGCACAAAACATCTTGGTCTGGCCCTTCTATGTTTAATCACAAATTTCAGATATTTGTATTACACACTTCTGGGTGGCATTGACGATGGACTACAACCAGCTTTACATGCCAGTTACCAATGTGGTCCCCGCTCCATTTCAGGGCTCACTGCCTCCTCCTCCTCCTGCTGCTGCCGCTGCCTTTCAGTACTCCATTCACTAAAATTGTACACTTATGGGTGGCATTGACGATGCACTACACCAAGCTCTAGATGCCAGTTACCAATGCAGTCCATGCGATGTCCCAGGGCCCACCACCTCCCCCTGTTGCTGCTGCTGCTGCTGCCGTCTGTCAGTACTCCATTCACTAAAATTGTACACTTCTGGGTGGCTTTGATGATGCACTACACCCAGCTCTGGATGCTAGTTACCAATGTGGTCCCTGCTCCGTCTCAGGGCCCAGCGCTTCCTACTGCTGCTGCTGCTACCGCCAGTCAGTACTCCAATCAGTAAAATTGTACAGTTCTGGGTGGCATTGACAATGCACTACACCCAGCTATAGATGCCAGTTACCAATGCGTTACCCACTCCGTCTCAGGGCCCACTGCCTCCTCCTGCTGCTGCCGCCTGTCAGTACTCCATTCACTAAAATTGTACACTTCTGGGTGGCAATGACGATGCACTACACCCAGCTCTAGATGCCAGTTACCAATGCGGTCCCTGCTCTGTCTCAGAGCCCATCTCCTCCTGCTGATGCCGCCTGTCAGTACTCCATTCACTAAAATTGTACACTTCTGGGTGGCATTGATGATGCACTACACCCAGCTCCAGATGCCAGTTACCAATGGTGTCCACGCTCCATCCCAGGGCTCACCGCCTGCTTCTGCTGCCGCCTGTCAGTACTCCATTCACTAAAATTGTACACTTCTGGGTGGCATTGATGATGTACTACACCCAACTCTAGATGCCAGTTAGCAATGCGGTCCCCGCTCTGTCTCAGGGCCCACTGTCTTCTCCTGCTGCTGCTGCCTGTCAGTACTCCATTCACTAAAATTGTACACTTCTGAGTGGCATTGATTATGCACTACACCTAGCTTTGGATGCCAGTTACCAATGCGGTCCCCGCTCCGCCTCAGGGCCCACCATCTCCTCCTGCTGCTGCTGCTGCCTCCTGTCGGTACTCCATTCACTAAAATTGTACACTTCTGGGTGGCATTGATGATGCACTACACCCAGCTCTAGATGCCAGTTAGCAATGCGGTCCCCACACCTTGTCAGGCTTGGTGTGCCAAAACGTGAAGTAGTGGTCAGCAAGTTGTTGCACCGAGAGGGGTGTCACTCAAAGTGACGTCATGATAACATAACCCTGCCCACTCTCCCATCGCAGATCTGGGCCTGTGATGGGAGAGTCGGCTAGTTGTGTCCACTTCCTCGAGCCTGGGATTTATATAGGGGACATGGTTATGCAGCTCTGACCCAGGTCGGGATGGCACCACCAAAATTTTGGTGACCGCTGACAGTTTAACGGGCTGGATTAAAAACCCTAATGGGCCGTATATGGCCCACGGGCCATGGTTTGCCCATGCCTGGTATAGATGAAGTCAAACATATCATTAGCTAATATATAGGAAATAACTAACACCCTATTCTTAATATATTTGTGTGTTTTCCAGCAAACATGAAATGGTTTTCCTAAAAGCCATTTGCTATTTGTTAGCAAACGTTTTCAATCCTGAACCAGATCCATTCCAGGTTTGTTGGATCATCCAGGTTCACCAACAAAAGTGTATCTTCTCCAGCCTTGGAGAGCTTTAATTAATCAGGCTCACAGAGTATAAATATGTACAAACTAAAATCACACACACATATATTAGGAATGGGAAAGCGGGCAAATTATTCAGAGAATTCTAGGCAATTTGCAAACATGACAAAACAATACCATTATTTTTATTTATACTAGAATTACATAAAACAATTAACGCATAAATATGGAACCCTTCCAATGGGTTAACAATCATTAATGGGGATCACAGCAGTTACTGATTGTTAACAGTTGTACAAAATTTTGTCCCTTTACCGTCAATAGTAGGATGTTTGGTAATGTATTTTTAGCAAAAGTAATATACAAATAAGGGGTGGGAAATGTTTAAAGTCCTGCAGCTATTTTAGAAAATAAAAATCACTGGTAAATATTGTATATTTTTGAGGTCATTACTCCTGCTGGCCAGGCTTATTAGCATGCATCCTGTGTCACTGTCTGTATCTGTCTGTCATTTGCAACCCCTATTTAATGTACACTGTGTTGCTACTATAAATATCTTGTTTATTCATAATAATAATAATAATAATATTAATGCCATTTGTTTGCATTCGTCCTCTGATAGCCCAGATTACGATCGGGCTTGTTTGTGACTCCTGAGAGGACAACACATCCGTGTTGGGCTGATTAATGGTTACAGTGAACTAGATGTCTGTTTCTTTCAGGAATATTGAAGAGTATAATCTACCTGAGATCCTGAACAAACTGAAAATGAGCCAAAAACAGGTAACAATGGTGTCACTTTGTATTCTTATCTTTATTTTATTTAAAATAGGCAGAGTTGTCATCACGTTCCATGTGGATGGTTGAAAGATTTTATTAATAATTCCCTTTATGTGCCAGGGCATTACAACTCTTCCTAGTTGTGCAGGTATTGCCCATAATCCCTTGCTGCAGGCTCATTCTGTCAAGAAATCTTAATATAACTTAAAGTTTTACCTAAAGCCGTTAGTTTGCAACACAACTGCAGAAGAACTTTCTTTGCTGTCCAAAAAACCTGTCATGATCATTGTGTAATTAAACTGTACCTAAAACCAAAGCTTTATTCTTTTTGGATATAGGAGATTTGAAGAGACTTTCCTTCACTTCCTGTACAGTAGATATATCAGGAAGTGAGAGAAAATCTCTCTAAGGCAGGAGGAATCTTCTTTTAGACAGTTGTCACCAAAACAGGTGTCTGTATTGGAAGATTTCACCAATAATAATATTCTGATAAATATTTGGATTTACCATCTCTTTCAGTCCTAATGAAATTGGTCTCTAGCACAGTGGAGGACATGGACAGCAAGTGAAACTTAAGAAAGGGTTAAACCTTCTTTACTGTAACAAAAGTTTTGGACTTAAATAAACTTTAATATTAATTTATTGTTTCACCTCTTTAGTTTGTGGACTTGTGCATCCTCCTGGGCTGTGATTATACATCGAAGATTAAAGGTTTGGGTGAGAAAAAAGCATTAAAAATGATTCAGGAACATGGAACCATAGAAGAGATTCTTCCAACTATCAATCAAAAGGTGAGGAAAGTAGAGACCATGTCCTCATGTCAGTCACTGTTCTAATGCTATATATTATCATCATTTAAACCATACATGTCTCCGCTTTCATATCTTCAGATATATTTTATCCATCATCTCTCATCTTCCATATTTTTAGATATATCTCCCTGTTATCTTCCATATTTCCAGCTATATCTTCTCCATCAACCATCTCCTTCCAGGCTTCCAGAACTATCTCTTCCATAATCCCTTTTCTTCCATATTTCCATGTTCTCCATCATATCCATCATTTCTCAGATCCCTTGTATAGAGTTGCTTTGTTCTTACACCTTTTATCCTGTGTATAGGATCGTATTCCACCCAATTTCCATTACCAAGAGGCACGAAGACTGTTCCTGCAACCAGAAGTTGCTGATGTCACAACACTCAATCTAGAATGGAAAAAAATAGATGAAGACAAAGTCCTCCAGTTTCTTTCCAGGGAGAAGTGTATCAAGTATGTGTGATTTTTTTTTTAGGTAGCGCAACATCAAAACAGACTTACTACATGAGCAGCATAGGCATTAGTTTATTGGAGTTTTCTTTGGTGAAGCTTTTTGCTCAATAAGCATAACACTTCCATACTTCTCCTCTCATGAGGACAGACAGCCCAGTTTGTCAGGTTCATTGTGTGTCTCTTCTCACTGTAAGGCTTAGTCTACACGGACTGTTTCCCCAGCGTTTAACCTGAGGCTTTTAAAGCCCTTGTTTGAAGTCCCCATGCATTCCAATGGGCTAATCTACACCAGGACGTTTCCTTCAGGCACGTTTTTGAGAGTTATCTTAAACG
>NC_092862.1:4976776-5049329 GCF_032062135.1 Pyxicephalus adspersus | reverse complement strand
GCTTCATCCTAATTTCTGCTCAAGAGCTCTCAAAACACTTTAACCTCACCTATCGGTCTTCCTCTGTCTCTTAAACCATCACTACTCACCCACCATTCCATATCACCCCTCTTATTGTGTGCTACTTCCCCCTCCTCCTTAATTGTAAACTCCTCAGTGCAGGGTACTCTCCTCCTCCTCTGTCACTGTCTGTATCTGTCTATCATTTGCAACTCCTATTTGTTGTGCAGTGCTATATAAATACTGTTTATTAATAATATTGATAATAATAAGATTGATAATTATTGGTGTTATCCTGGCAGCGGTGTTTCTGCATGGAATAATTCAGTGCAGTTTCCAGTCGTTGTGTATCTTTGTAGAATGTTACTGTGTTATTCTTGGTAGTCGAGTATATCTGTAGAATAATACTGTGCAGTTTCCCATAGTAGTGTATGTTTGTAGAGTATTAATGCGAAGTATATGAGTAGCATATCCATGTAGAAAAATACTGTGTCTTTCCCTGTAGTAGGTAGTTAGTAATGTGCTGCTCCTGTTAGTAATGTCTATCTGTAATATAGAAAAATATTGTGCTTTTCCCTGCCGTCAGCACAATCATAATATAACCCTAGAGTGGCTGTTGCAATATTGTGTTTGTCTTCCCAGGAAGGAGAAGGTACAGCGAGCATTACAAAAACTCAATCCAACTAAAACTCCACAAAAGCGCAAAGCCAAATCTGAAGCCAGTGGTTCATCTGTAGTTAAGCAGAAGAAAATCAGTGATTTCTTTCCAGCAAGAAAATCAGGAACTCAGAATAAGGTGAGAGTGAAGTACACCTACCATGGGCACTTACCTGTCAGTAAAAACATATGTAAGGGAAAGCAAATTACAGCTAACAGTCTTCCCACCTGGATACTTGCTTGTCACTGGTAGGGCTGCACTGACTTTAATCTTAAAGACTTATAAATGTCCATACAGCTTTTACATGAGGTTTTTAAGCATTTATGAACCAAAATATGTGAAAGAGAAGAGTTAGAAAAGAGAAAAGGACTCCCAAATGCCCCACAACAACCAAAATTACCCCTGAGGAAGGCCTAAGGGCCAAATGTGTTGGGGAAACAAACTTTCAAATATCACTAATTTTTCTTCTAACTAAAAAAGTGAAAAGAAGAAAACCTCTCTTAAATTGATATAAATTTGAATAGAAATATATCTGTCTAGATTTAGCCCTTTGTTCCCATGATGTGAAATGGGATAGGGCATATTTATGATATCTAACACTTGTACACCATGCATAATTTTGCTATCATGTTTTTGTGATATGCACAATACAGAGTGTCCCAAAATTCACTATATACTTTTAATGAATTCCTAAAAATGACACAAGAAACTGAGTTTATTGGTATTTTTAGCACCAACAAACAAGTCATTGCAATTTTACTTGCTAGGCTTGCCATCACGTTCAAACACCTTGAAGACTAGTTGTATACCTCCACATGAGCGCCTCTGTTTCCTACAACTTTCAGCCACCTTCGGACGCAAGCCTTTCCGATGTTTCCATTCAGGAAACTTGATTTTCAGGAAATCTCTGACTAACCTGGCAAAGTGGGGAGGGTCTCAGTCTTGTTGAAAAAAGACATTAGCAAGGTGACACCTCACCTGAAGTTGTGGTGCTTTCTTGTTTTTTTTCATTCTATGTATCATTTGGTATCATCAGGTATTTTTGTGATGGCCATAAAGCTTCTCAAACTGGCGCTTAACTGCAGTCAGGACTGAAAAACTTCTTGCTGAGCTGCAATTTTGCAACACTTTCCAATGTTAATTGACAAGCCATGGTTAAGGGAATGATACGCTTACATAAACTGCAAAGCCTAAGTTGTCATATGCTGATGGCCTTAGGTCTCTCCAAATAACTGGAAAGAAATAGAAAAGAGGAAGCGTGCAGTGACTTTTGGGACACCCTGCATATTGACAAAGGGAAACCCCCGTTCTCCTGTCTGTTTATTGTAATGAGGTCCAAAAAAAAATGTCCAAAAAGCCCCAAAACACCCCATTTGGGGGGGGGGGTGAAGGGTGTTTTTGCAAGGTGTTTGGAAGATGTAGACTTTGCTTAACACAGCTAAAATAGACATAAAGCCCACATTCACCTAAGCTGGGTCCAAACTTGTCACTTGGGAACACAGGGCTAGGGGGAGAAAGTACTCACCTCACCTGAGAATTTACCTGTCACTGGGAGCACAGCTTGGGGGAGTGAAGTACATGAAAGGAAATGTAAAAAAACAGATTTGTTCCTAGCACATGATAGGATGGTTAAAGTCAGCAGAGTTTCATTTCCCTTACTAGGTTAAACATCCCTTCCAAAAGAATAATTCACTTTGCTATGTGAAAAGTGTGCATTCCTTTGGTAAATCAACTCCAATGTCATTGAGGTACATGGATTTGCAGCCATTTAAATGCATTAAGTTTCATTAACTCCAATCAGTAAATAAGAATTTATTGAATCCAAAGTACACCACCTTGGTACAGTTCTCTCTCTCTCTGCACACTGCTTAATCCAAAAGTCGGCATCTCACATCTTTTTCTTGTCTAACAAGGGCTTTTTCTTGTCTAGGTGCAGTCCCACTTCTTGTGAGTTCATCACCAGAGTCTTAATATACAGAAGTTTTGACATAGAGCTCAGGTGGGAGACTGAACAAGTCTGGATTCCGGATAAGTTTTTCTTTTATCATGTTACAGTTCTGGATTCTGGATACGTTTCCTTTTATCATGTTACAAATTTTGATTTCTGGCAGAGACTGCTATAAACTAACTCTCCATAATTTATTGTGGTTCAGGAACTGGATGGGGGAATTTGCTGTTCTTACAGTTATATTTTTATATTGTGATCAAGCACAAATATGGGTGTATATATAACAACTACTGGGAGAGGGACATTAGAAAAGTTGCTTTTCCCTTTTAGGCCATAGTCCTGGGCCAGACCTCTTTTTGTAGCTGAGTTGAAAGAAATTTTACTAGATACTAATCAGTACTGTACTGAAATCGCTAGGAACATAGTCACAGATACACAAAGAGTTCTTTACTGACAATGTTCCTAAATCAGTATTGTAATGGTGCCACCAGAAACACCATAGGCACCTCTGTGAAACTATGAGCCAATGAGGTCCAATAAACTAACTGTAACCTTGCCCACAAACACTCACACCACTTGCCAGAAAGGATGCCAAAAGGTAATTAGCCCCTGTGCTGTACCCTTTTAGACACCTTTTAGGCTTTAGTCTGGGCCAAGCATTCATCTCTTCTTTGAAGAGTTGAATCACAGCTTCTTTAGTGTGCCTGTGTGAGTCAGTACAAAGACTGTGTCATGGGTCTTGCATGGCTGCATGTTGCTTGCTTCTTATTGGGGCAGGGCCAGTGGGATTTGCTAGATACCTCCTAGACTTGTGCCTCGGGGAACAAGGTCAGAAGATGACTGAGCATGACTACATAATGCTAGAGGATGTGCAGAACCTGTGAACATGGAGAGTAATGTATTTGCCTTTGAAACCTCTCGTCTGCATGAAATGATGCTTGCCTTGCTTGGTGAGCCATGCACAGAATTAGTCCACCCTGTACAAACAATCACACATATTAGTACAATCAAACTTTGGCAACATGGTAGCCCCCGTTATGGGGGTGCTGGATAACCCAAGTCCAACTAATTTAAATAAAATCAAGTATGAGTAGAGGACAAATCAATCACATTCCTTTTAAATATGTGCTTTGCTACCTCAAAGTTAGAACTTGTTTACACCACACTTCATGCTTTGCTGGTGCACGTATAATGTGCACATGCTGTGTGTTGCCTTTTTCTTTGTGGACCAGTGCCAGCCTTGTGCCTTTTGGTGCTAAATTTTTATTTTTAAAGTTGGTAAGAATAGCTTACATTGAAGGTCCATTTTAAATCTCTATTTAGTTCTGTGCTCTGTAGCAAGATGTGGTGCACAACAATGTCCCATGGGGTCCAGGTTTTACTGATTTAAGTACAGCCATAGGAAAAAAAAGGGTTTTGGCCAATGGTACTGTCAAGGGGGAAAAGCAATATTTTGTTCAGTGGATAGGACATAAAATCCAGTGTTCAACTGTCTCCTATATGAACGATGAGAGATATATTTATACAAATAATATTGTTGTTACAATTATATTTAACCAATGTATGAAGGTTCAAAGACTATCTAAACAAATACATTGGACGTGATTTATTAAACCTCCACAAATCTGGAGAATATAAACTTTCAGAACCTGGGTTATCCAGCAAATCTGGTATTGATCTTTTCCAGTACTGAAATCATTTGCTAACAAATAGCAAATTACTTTTTAAAAAAACATTCCAGGTTTGCTGTATCACCCAGGTTCACTGATCAAAGTGTATCCTCTTCTTGCCTTGGGGAGCTTTATTAAATCAGGGCCATTGTGACATGACAACAGCTTCTCATGACACTCAACAAAATCTCCCCAACCACTGTATTTGTGAGAACACATTCTTAACGCAAGCCTATACTGTACTATAGAAAGACATTTTGTCTGTTTACTTTTCTATCTTTTTATAAATGTTGATCATGAATAAATTATTACAGTATGACACATATTGTATGACAATGTTGATTCTGATCTTGCTTTGTGTTAGATGGTTGAAAAAAAAAGTTGTCTACATAACATTAGATTAACATAACTACCTCATAGTACATAAACCTATCTGGATATATAGTAAAAAGTATAAAGTGTATAGGTTTGTCCTTGGTGTTGCTTCCACAGAATAAATCTAAACCGAATCTAACAGGTTTGTCCAGCTTTACGGTGCCCACAAACTGAAAGGAAGCCACGTCCAGGTCCAAAGTCCCAACAAGAATCAACAAGATGATTCAAGGGCCATTCATGTGTTTCAGCGTGTGTTTTTATCCCTTTAATACTCTTTATGTTCAGTTGCAACAGTTTGTGTGGTATGGGCTAGGGGGTATCCATTTGTAATGGACCCCCAGTGTGCACACATGTACAAAACAATTGCAATTGAGATTCCGCACACTACAATACATACAAAAGAAAACAGCTGCATGTTAAAGTACTTTTGAAGTTGTTAGATCGGTGGAACATTATTACCTAACACTTGTTGGCTATGTACACACATGATTCTCGCCCGATATGAATAGTCTTGGGTGAAAGTCTGACATGTAAACGGCGGTCATCCAATGCCATTCGTGGATCTGTCCTGATAGATTCATGAATGACCAACGGTGAACAACCACTGTACAAGTCAATGGAGAAGAGCACAGCAGGGTATTGCTGGCTCTTTCATCCCCCCTCCCCTCTTCATAGGGCAAAATGGCGCTGTGTGTACATCACTCATTAACACAATTGTTTTTGTTGCACTATTGGCCTTCCCCATCCTATTCAACATGATCCTACTTTCTGCTCATTTAAAAGAGCTTTTAAAACCCAACACTTCAACCTCACCTACCCGTCTTCTTCTGTTTCCTAAACCCTCACTACTTACCCACCATTCCATATCTCCCCTCCTATTGTGTGATACTTCCCCCACCTTCTAGATTGTAAGCTCTTCAGGGCAATGTCCTCTTCTCCTCCTTTGTCACTGTCTGTATCTGTCTGTGATTTGCAACCCCTATTTAATGTACAGCGCTACATAATATTTTAATGCTATATAAATCCTGTTTATTATTATTATTATTAATAATAATAATAATAATAATAATACCAGAGTTACAGTGAATTAGTGTGTCTCGAATATGTGTGGTGTGAGAGTGTGTTGGATATATGTCTTTTATTATGTTTAGAACAGAAAATGTATTTTCTCTAGTCAGTAAATAATATACATAATTTTAAATGAAATATTGCATATTAATATTTTATATGTAACTACACAGTGGGCCGTATTTATTAAAGCTCTCCAAAAAACCTGGAATCGATCTGGTCCAGGATTCAAAACATTTTCGAGCAAATAAAAAAATTACTTTAAGGTTTTCTGGATCACTCAGCTTCACTGCTGAAAGTTTATCATCTCCAGCCTTGGAGAGTTTTAATAAATCAGGCCCAATGTTTCTTCTGTTAACTATACAAGTCTACTCAATAGCTGCAGCTCAGATTATTTATTCAATTGAATATGAGGATAGTAACTCCACCCTCTTCTTCCAACTTTGTCTGGATAAACATAATTTGTTGTATAAAGAAAAAAGTAAGCTTTGATTTAACAATGTACAGTTATCTATTGCCCCACAGCCTATAGTTTAGAAATGTAGTTGGCCTCATCTTAATTGTGTAATAGATATGTGTAGTAAATATATTTGTCCAAGTGTATCCCCCAAGTGGCAAGCTAATGGGCAGGGTGCAGGGTCTACTTCCTGCTCCAGGTCCTAAAGACAACAATAACAACTGGGTTCAGTTTGGGCCAAAAGTAGACCTAGCACTACTCAGAAGATCAGAGCCAAGGTTTCAGCAGGCCGAGATATTCCTAATGACACACCCCAGATAGAGAGTGCCATTTCTTAACTACAAATGGAGGACAATAGATACCTGGACTTGACATAAAACGTAAAGTTATCCTTTAAAATGGACCCAAAGTCCCACTTTGAAATTTGGCAATCAGGCAGGTGGTTATTGCTAAAAGGGAGAGGTGACGTCCCTTCAGCTATATCTATTCCTATCTGCCTAATTGCTGCCCAGCTGTCAGAATCCACTGAGCTGCACATGCTGTGCATGCTCAGATTTTATTGACAGAGATTCCTAGCAATCCTGGCGTCTGTTACAGGTGCAGGGACTGAAATAACTCCCTGCATGGGATACTGGAATGTGGAAGACGAGAAGGAAGAAGATAGTGGCATCCATGATGAAGCATGAAACAAGGACAGGTATTATCTGGTTTTAGGTCCTCTTTAAGGTATCTCTTTATTGTCACTTTAGGAAACAAAAAGTCAAGGATGCTCACTTTGCGTTTTGTTCACACAGTTTGGTAAATTAGGTAAATGTGTTCCTACTTTTAATACCCTATTGTGTGAAATTAAGGAAAAAAGCATGAATTTTGCTTCTATGTGGCTGGATGACTGATTTAAGCTCAGTGAATATTCACTTTTGAGATGCAGTCTATGTTTGCACGATATCAACCCAGTGCCTTTGCAACCCTACCCTTATGTCAAGGTGGAACCAAACAAAAGCATATTCAAGCCAATGTCTTTAGCTCCTTCTTTGTGCATTAACAAGAGGCTTTCACCAACAATTTGGCTTGTAAACCCACTGCCAAAGTAATTAATGGTCAGTGTTCCCATTTGCCAGGACCATAAATCTCTATGTACTTTGACTATGGGATTACAAACCAATATTTAGATAAGGTACAAGCAGCTGTGTACCTGTTGGTAATATACAGTGGACATCAACTGCCAGCATGTGTCTGGTACAGGGCCTGCAGTTTTTTACTTTTCAACCTAGGGTAAACCTTGTTGAATTCAATATTTCCACACCAAATGTTGGTCTCTGATTGGCCAGACCTCAAACCAGGCAACATATCTGTCACTTTGTGTCTTGGTGACAATGGTAGAGGGTTGGACAAATGGAATGAATCTCCAGTAGGGATACACACAGCAATACAAAACTTGTCATGGGTTCTGACTATTCTGCACTCCATTATAGATCAAAAAAGGAAGGTCTGGTAAAAACTCAGCTGCAGGTAAATGTTTTTTTTTTTGCTTGGCATAGGAAAAGGTTGGACCAGAGCTGGATGTCAAACTCCAGACCTGGATGTCAAACTCCAGACCTGGTGGTCAAGATTGGCATACGTTTTTAGTATTTCACCAACTGGCATCAGTAAATTTAGTAAAGCGTGGTTAGCAAAAGTAGTGACTTTGCATATAAAAATTCTGGTATAATTGTGGCTATGACTGGAATTGGAATTTCATGTCAGAGCAAAAACTAAGGACAGAATATGTCCAACAGGGACACCAAACCCAAGAAAGCATCAGAACTCCTGACAATGTTTTTATTGCTGTGTGTGACACCCGAACCTCTAGTATCTTGTAAAGGTGTCACAGGGACAGAGAGTAAGGAATTTTAAACAGGAGTTATGTTTAGAACCCCCTCCCAACCTGACAAAAACTGCTTTGTAGGGTTCAATCATGGAATAAAACTTCACTTTGGAAAAGTTGACAGTTTTTATTAAAATTTAAGTAGATAAAAAGCAACAAGATACAGTATAGAAAATAATAAATTGTACATTAGGTGGCAGAAAAAACTGATAAAAGCTTTACTTTTCAAAAATTCTGTTTGTTAAACCTCAACAATCCCACTACCGAATGAAAAAACTTAAGTCCTTTGTGAATGAGAATATTGCTCCTGCAGAAGACTGACTGTAAATGGAATGACTTGGCTGAACAAGTATTAATTAGCTATCAGACCTTGGTGCCCATTAGTGAGCTCCTAGATGACACCACAATGATTTTTGACTACCAACACCATACTGTTTCTTTGCCAGTTCCAGAAGTTAATATTCATTGAGATATTGGGAGAGAAAAGTTTATCAGCTGGTATAATTTCAGTCACAGAAACCCTACTGGAACCCAAAGGCACATGGAGATAGTGAAGTAAAACCCCAGAAATCTAACCTTCCCTAAAGAGTTTTCTAAGAGATGATATGTACATGCTTATGGCACCACCATGTACTGGACTGAGAACCTGCTTTGACCCAGTTCAAGCTTTAAATTTTATGTTCAGGGTTTTTTCCTCAGTCTCTTTTATGATGGTGGTAATGATATTAAACATTTGTTCCCAGGTTATGGTACCAGATTCGTACTTCTGAATAAGCTCCTTTTTTTTCTCTTCTGTGATGTATTTAGAATGAAGAAGCTCCCACAGAGAATGCGGCTGGCCTTCTAGCTTGAATTCTCCAATATTGACCTGAACTCTTACAGATTTCAGAAAAGTAGCAGTGTCTGTTTTTTCTGTAACCATTGGAACTGTTTTAGACATTGAACCTGTCAATGTTGTAACAATCCCTTCAATGGTGACAAGGTACTTCTGGAGGAGATCTAGACGCTCGGCTTTGGTGATGTTTTTGGACTGGAGTAGGTCCCACAATGAAATATTTTCTCCTGTCAATTCAGTGCTGGAATTAGAGACAGTAAATACCTGAAGTGACTTTATTACTGGTTCTGGAATGGTTTCAATACTTAGTTGTTCAGTTTTCAGTGTGACCTTCTGCTGACTTGAAATATGTACACTGGTTTTTTCAGCTTCCATGAGAATTTGCATTATGCTCTTCATGAGATCCTGAAGCCCAAGAGCACCACTCTCATATCCTTCTATGAGTGCATTTCGTCTTTCACCTGGTATGTATGAAGATTGCAGAAGCTCCCAAAGGGAACTTTTTTTACCTTCTTGGTGACCCACTTTCACATCAACCTCTACTGACTGGAGGAAATTTTGGGTCTCTACTCTCCTTTTGCTTTGTGTAGCTTCTTGGCTGGCTGATGAGATTTCAAAACTTTGGGCAGCTCTTTGCTTTTCTAGATCTTCAACTAATGATAAAAGTTTACCAGTGAGCTCTTCTAATGTAATAGATTTTGATTTGTATTTGGCCAGCAGCCCTTGACGTTCTTTTTCTACATCAGCAAGGTGGTAGGAGCTAAGGAGTTCCCAAATAGAAAATGTCTGTCCTTTGTATTGGCCAGTCTTTATTTCTATTGTGTGATGCTGTAGGCTTTTCTGCAGTGCCTGATCAATTTTAAAGAGAGGTGATCTGGAATCTTTAACATCCAGCATGCAGAGACCTGTTTCTGGATCTAGTACACATCTCTTCAGCAGCTGAAGATATGTCAAGTTCTCATGTGTGTTGGGGTCAAAGAAACCCTTTGTGTCATCAGATGGGTCAGATAGGACATGGTTCATCTCTTCATCAAAGTAACCTCGTTTGTATGCCACATCTACTGGGACACGATGACTATGAACAGGGTCTATGATGCCACCGGTAGCAATCTGGGCTTCCAGCAAGCGGATGCCATGTTCTTTCACAATTAGGTTTTTCTTCATTGCCTGGAAAAGGGAAATCTTTTCACCAGTGAAAGGATCTTTGTAACCTGTTACAGCGCGTTCAGCAGATAAAAGTTTTGCATGAAGTTCTTTCCCAATTATTCCAGCTGACACAGCCTCATCTACAGACAGTTTTTTGTTGTTCATTGGATCAATAATAAACCCAGTTGCTGCTTGAGCCTCAAGAAGTACCAGTGCAGTACCAGGGCGTAAAATCTGTTTCCACATGGCTTGGTAAATGCTCATTTTTTCCTTCTTGGATGGATCTTTTTTAGATGGAACAAATACAGCAGCAATGGACCCAGTTCCTTCCAGGTACCTCTTCACTTTGCCCATCTGGGTGACCTCCTCCAAAGTCTTGCTGCCTTGAGTCAATTCATTTAGTGTTTTTTGGTCAATAATTTCAGAGCTCAGCAGCTCAGTGGCTGTGACTTGTCTTCTAAGTCCTTTGAAGTTTAGGTTACGTAGTCTCTCTTCTGTCTCCTCTATGATCATTGTTATTATTTTAATAATTTCTTGAACTGTCATAGTTCCTGATTGATATCCTACAAGAAGATCATTTTTTTTCTCAGCTGTTAAGTATTTGGAGTTCAAAAGATCCCAGGCTGAGACTTTCTGACCTTTGAAATGACCAACCAAAACTTCAGTTGTGGCATTCTGTAATATTTTCTGTTTTGCTTCATCGATAATAGTGGTCTCAGTAGAGGAGCCTTCTGTTGCAATTCCCTTGACAATGTTGGTGCAAACACTTATGACTTCTCTAACAGATGACTTATAGGTTTGTAGCAGCATGCTTCTCTTCTCTTCAGGTAAACTTTGGCTGTGCAGGGATTCCCATAAAGAAACATTTCCTGCTTCAGATGGCTTTCTTGATAGATCAGTTGGAATCACCTGTAATGCTTTTTGTACTTGGTCTTCTAAAGGCCAATGTTCAGCCTCATCTGGAACTGATTGTACTTCTTCCTTAACAATGACTGTTTTTTCTGACTGACTTTCTGTTGTTTTGATCATGCTTAAAACAATATTGATAATTTCTTCAATAGTTAGGGTTCCAGATTTAAATTTCTCGATTAGTTCTTGCCTTTTATCTTCAGGAATATATTTTGAATGCAGCAGGTCCCAGAGAGACATGGATTTTTCTTGGAGGTCTCCAATAGAGATGTCTACTTTTACGGACATGAAAGATTTTTTCATTTCTGATAGTTGTTTTTCTTCTTTTCCCCCTTTTTCTGTCTCAGGAATTATGGTAATAAGAATAGTAATAAGTTCTTCAATAGTCAGGGTGCCAGCTCTGTATTTTTTGAGGAGCTCATCTCGCTTTTCTGCTAAAATATACTGAGAAAATAGAAGATCCCAGACAGATACAGCTTTTCCTTGAAATTTCCCAACTGAAACTTGCACAGATTTAGATTGAAGAACAGACCTAATTCTGAGTTCCTCTTGAGAGCTGTCTTTAACATCCAGCAAATACAGACCAGTCTCTGAATCTTGAATACATCTTTGGAGCAATTGTAGGTAAGTGAGGTTCTCATGGGTGTTAGGATCGAAGAATCCCTTTGTGTCATCAGAGGGATCAGAGAGGATCTGGTTCATTTCCTAATCAAAATAGCCACGTTTGTATGCAACTTCCACAGGCACACGATGACTGTGTACAGGGTCAATAATTCCACCAGTGGCAATCTGGGCTTCCAGAAGACGTATTCCATGATCTTTAACAATGAGATCTTTTTTCATGGCCTGGAAGAGGGAGATTTTTCCACCAGTGTAGGGGTCATTATAGCCAGTGACTCCTCTTTCTGCAGAAAGAAGTTTATCATATATATCATGCCCAATCAGTCCTGCAGCTAAAGCTTCCTCTACAGATAGCTTTTTGTTCTGAATAGGATCGATCACAAATCCTGTGGCAGCCTGTGCTTCAAGGAGAATTAAAGCTGTTCCTGGTCTTAGTATACGTTTCAGCATGGCATCATAGATAGTCAGCTTTTTTCTTTGGGAAGGATCTATTATTGATGTAACAAAAACTCCTGCAATGCTATTAGATCCTTCAAGATATCTCTTCACTGAGTCCATCTGCGTGACCTCTTCTACAGTCTTGCTGCCCTGAGTCAGTTCATCCAGACTCCTCTGGTCAATGATTTCCGACTGGAGCAGTTCAGAAGCTGTCACCTGCCGACGTAAACCCTTAAACTTCAGTTCACGTCTTTTTTCTGTATCTTCAATTATGATGAGGATGATCTTTAAAATCTCATCCGGCGTTAGGGTTCCTGATTTGTACTTTTCTAGTAGTTCATTTCGTTTTTCCTCAGTGATGTACTTGGAGTGGAGAAGAAACCATAATGAAACTTTCTGCCCTTTAAATTCTCCAACATTGATCTCAGCAAGCTTGCCATCCAAATCTTGTTGACTGTCATTTGATTTTTTGGTCTCTGAGTCTTCAATTAATGAAACAATAACCTGCTTTACATTATCCACAGCCAGCTTATGTTTGATAAGCTGGTCATTACGTTTGTCATCAGGGAGATAATCAGAATGTAGGATGTCCCAGAGGGAAATCTTTTCCTTTTGTAAATGACTGGATTTAACATTGACCACAATTGCATTTAGGGCTCTTTGAAGTTCATCAGCAGCCTTGTTTACAGTTCCTTCTGTCTTTGAAATGGTGGTTTTCTGAGTGGTGCCTTCTTTCTCCTCTACCTCTGTAATAATAACTGTGATTATTCTAATGATCTCCTCCAAAGGTAAATCACCTGAGAAATACTTCTGCAATATTTCTTCCTTTTTGCTTTCTTTAATATATTTAGAGTTGAGAAGGTCCCAGACTGAGAGTTTCTGGCCCTGGAGTTTGCCTTTGGTAATCTCCACAAGCTCAGACTGGAGATGGCTCTTCTTGTTCTCTTCTGTAATATTTTTGGCTGCCTCTTTCTGGCTAAATCCATTCACAGCTTGGCTACCACCTTGTTCCCATTCTTCAATAGCTGATTTAATACTTGAAATAAATTCCTGAACTGTTATAGTCTTTGATTTGTACTTATTCAGAAGTAACTGTCGCTTTTCTTCTGTAAAATACTTGGAGTACAGAAGTTCCCAGAAAGACACAGTCTGTCCTTTATACTGTCCAAGCTCAATTTGAACATTTAGTGACTGCAGACTAATTTCAAAGGCCTTTTCTGCTAAGATTGTTTGCTTGTCTTTCATTGTTAACATGTACAATCCAGTTTCTGGGTCCTGAACACATCGGCTAAGTAACTGCAGGTAGGTAAGGTTTTCATGCGTGTTGGGATCAAAGAATCCTTTTGTGTCATCACTTGGATCTGAAAGGATCTGATTCATCTCTTCATCAAAGTAGCCACGTTTATAGGCCACTTCCACAGGGACTCTGTGACTGTGTACTGGGTCAATGATGCCTCCAGTGGCAATCTGGGCTTCCAGCAAACGAATACCGTGATCTTTTACAATGAGGTCTTTCTGAATAGCTTGGAAGAGCGAGATTTTGTCACCGGTATATGGGTCAGTGTAGCCAGTTACTGCTTTTTCTGCAGAAAGAAGTTTTGCATGAAGTTCATGGCCAATTAAACCAGCTGTTGCAGCTTCATCTACTGACAGTTTCTTGTTTTTCACAGGGTCAATGACAAATCCAGTGGCTGCCTGAGCCTCTAGAAGAACAAGAGCTGTCCCTGGTCTTAGGATGTTCTTCAACATAGCATCATAAATGCTCATCTTGTCCTTTCTTGAAGGATCTCTCGGAGAGGGAACCAATACTCCAGCTATACAGCTTGTTCCTTCCAAGTATCTTTTCACATTGTCCATTTGAGTCACCTCCTGTACAGTTTTCTGTCCTTGAGCCAACTCTCTTAGTGTATTCTGGTCAATAATTTCTGATGAAAGCAACTCAGATGCAGTAACTTGTCTCCTAAGGCCTTTAAATTTCAAACTTCTGCTACGTTCCTCAGTCTCTTTTATTATTGTAATGATAATTTTGATAAGCTCATCCATGCTTAGCGTGCCAGAGTTTAACTTCTCAAGCAGGTCACATCTTTTTTCCTCTGAAAAGTACTTGGAGTTCAGTAGATGCCATACTGACTGCTTTTGATCTTTGAACTCACCTTCAGTTATTTCAATTTGAATTGTCTGCAGAGCACTAAATGTTTCATCCTTCAAATTGTATTTTATTTGTGGAGATTGGCTGCTCTTCTGATCACCTTCTTCAATGGACTGACTGACAAGTCGAATTATGTCTTCAAGTGTTAGCTTGTAGTTACCGAGGAGCTCTTGTTTTTTTTCTTCTGAGATATATCTGGAATGCAGAAGATCCCACACAGAAACCTCGCGCCCAGCATATTCTCCTTTTCTAACATAGATGTTGATGTTTTGCAAAGCTTTCCGAATCTCATCTTCTTGTAAAGAAGGTTCAGGGTGTACAGGCTGTTGTACTGGTGTGGCTGAACTTTGAAGGACCCCTTTAGTCTTTTTCACCTCCGATTCATTAATAATAGCAAGTAGAATCGTTATAATTTCTTGAATTGTCAGAGCCCCATTGTTATATTTTTCTAATATTTCCTTTCGTTTCTCCTCAGTTATATATTGAGAATTTAGGAGCTCCCAAACAGATACATGTTGTCCTTTAAAGTCTCCTACAGACACATCCACCATTTCTGATTGCAGTAATGTATTTTTATCAGCTGAGTCTGTTGTATCAGCTGCAGGAACAGTTTCAGTAATGAGTTTGATAACGATAGTAATAAGTTCATCAATAGATAAAGTTCCTGAATTAAACTTTTTCAGCAACTCCTCTCTTTTCTCTGCAGAAATAAATGCAGAATTCAGAAGTTCCCAAATGGAAACATCTCTGTCTTGAAATTGAGTATGTGTGACCCTGATATTTTTTGTTTTTAGAATATTTTCCTTCCCAGTCTGGATAGGTGAAACTTTATTAACATTTACATCCAGCATATACAGACCAGTCTCTGGATCTTGGACACATCTTTGGAGCAGCTGCAGGTAAGTGAGGTTCTCGTGGGTGTTAGGATCGAAGAATCCCTTTGTGTCATCAGAGGGATCTGAGAGGATCTGGTTCATTTCTTCATCAAAGTAGCCACGTTTGTATGCAACCTCCACAGGCACACGATGACTGTGTACAGGGTCAATAATTCCACCAGTGGCAATCTGGGCCTCCAGAAGACGTATTCCATGATCCTTAACGATGAGATCTTTCTTCATGGCCTGGAAGAGGGAGATTTTTCCACCAGTGTAGGGATCATTAAAGCCAGTGACTCCTCGTTCCGCAGACAGAAGTTTATCATATATGTCATACCCAATCAGTCCTGCAGTTAAGGCTTCCTCTACAGAAAACTTTTTGTTCTGAATAGGATCGATCACAAATCCTGTGGCTGCCTGTGCTTCAAGAAGAATCAAAGCTGTTCCCCGTCTTAGTATACCTTTTATCATGGCATCATAGATGGTCAGTTTTTTTCTTTGGGAAGGATCAGTCTTTGATGTAACAAACACTCCTGAAATGCTATTAGATCCTTCAAGATATTTCTTCACCGAGTCCATCTGCGTGACCTCTTCTACAGTCTTGCTGCCCTGAGTCAGTTCATCCAGAGTCTTCTGGTCAATGATTTCCGACTGGAGCAGTTCAGAGGCTGTCACCTGCCGACGTAAACCTTTAAACTTCATTTCACGTCTTTTTTCTGTCTCTTCAATTATAGTGAGAATAATTTTTAAAATCTCATCAGCTGTTAAAGTTCCTGACTTGTATTTTTCTAGAAGTTCATTTCGTTTTTCCTCAGTGATGTACTTGGAGTGGAGAAGAGACCAGAGAGAAACTTTTTGCCCTTTAAATTCCCCAGTGTTGACCTCTACAAACTTGAGTTCCAATTTCTGTTGAACTTCCATTCCAGTTTTTGTTTCAGCATCCTCAATTAATTTCATGATTCTCTGTTTAAGTTTTTCTACAGTATCTTGATGCTTTCTTAACTGGATATTGCGGCTATCATTTGAGATATATTTTGAGTGGAGCACTTCCCACAGAGACACTTGTTTACCCTGAAACTCTTCAGCTTCTATGTGAACAGTAAAAGCGCTTAAAGCTTTATGGTCTTCAAGTGTATCTGCTTGCTGATTTTGCAGTGGTTTTGAAACAGAATTATCATAGACTTCTTTTTTCGCAATGGTAGTATCTCTCTTGTCTCTTTCTGTAATAATTGTATTGATGATTTTAACAATTTCTTCTAAAGGCAGGACACCTGAGAAATACTTTTGTAGGAATTCATCTTTTTTACCTACTTCAATATTATCAGAGTTGAGAAGGTCCCAGACAGAAAGCTTCTGGCCCTGGAGTTTACCCTTGGTAATCTCAACAAATTCAGACTGGAGACGCTTCTTTTTGTCTTCAGTAACATCTTTGTCTGCTTCCCCTTGGCTAAGTCCATCAACAGTCTGGCTTCTGTCCTGTTCTTCCCATTCTTGGACAGCCAATTTAATGCTTGAAATAAATTCTTCAACTGTTATAGTCTTTGATTTGTACTTATTCAGAAGTAACTGTCTCTTTTCTTCTGTAAAATACTTGGAGTAGAGAAGTTCCCAAGAGGACACAGTCTGTCCTTTATACTGTCCAACATCAATTTGAACATTTAGGGACTGCAGACTAATTTCAAAGGCCTTTTCTGCTAAGATTGTTTGCTTGTCCTTCATTGTTAACATGTACAATCCAGTTTCTGGGTCCTGAACACATCGGCTAAGTAATTGCAGGTAGGTAAGGTTTTCATGAGTGTTGGGATCAAAGAATCCTTTTGTGTCATCACTTGGATCTGAAAGAATCTGATTCATCTCTTCATCAAAGTAGCCACGTTTATAGGCCACTTCCACAGGGACTCTGTGACTGTGTACTGGGTCCATGATGCCCCCAGTGGCAATCTGGGCTTCCAGCAAACGAATACCGTGATCTTTTACAATGAGGTCTTTCTGAATAGCTTGGAAAAGAGAGATTTTGTCACCAGTATATGGGTCAGTGTAGCCAGTTACTGCTTTTTCTGCAGAAAGAAGTTTTGCATGAAGTTCATGCCCAATTAAACCAGCTGTTGAAGCTTCATCTACTGACAGTTTCTTGTTTTTCACAGGGTCAATGACAAATCCAGTGGCTGCCTGAGCCTCTAGAAGAACAAGAGCTGTCCCTGGTCTTAGGATGTTCTTCAACATAGCATCATAAATGCTCATCCTATTCTTCTTTGTGGGATCTCTGGGAGAGGGAACCAGTACTCCAGCTATACTGCTTGTTCCTTCCAAGTATCTCTTCACACTGTCCATTTGAGTCACCTCCTCTACAGTCTTTTGTCCTTGAGCCAACTCTCTTAGTGTATTCTGGTCAATAATTTCAGATGTAAGTAGTTCAGTTGCAGTGACTTGTCTCCTGAGCCCTTTGAATTTCAGTTTTTTACTGCGTTCTTCAGTCTCTTTTATAACAGTAGTTATAGTTGTACTTAGTTCATCTATACTTATTGTGCCAGAGTTAAACTGCTCAAGTAGCTCACGTCTTTTTTCTTCTGAGAAGTATCTGGAATTTAAAAGATCCCATACAGAATGTTTCTGACCCTTGAATTCCCCTTCAGTTACTTCAATTTGCACAGTCTTTAGAACATTGTAAACTTCCACCTTCAAATTGTATTCTGGTTTCAATTTTCTTTGTTGTTCAGTCTCTTTGATAGAATGTACCACCAATTCCACAATGTCTTGGATAGTCAGTTTGTACTCTTCTAACAGTTCTTGTTTGATATCTTTAGGAATATATCTGGAATTAAGCATATCCCACACGGAAACCTCTTGTCCACCATACTGACCTTTTGTGACTTGAATACTGATGTTCCTTAAAGCTTTCTCAATCTCATCATCTTCTACAAAATGATCAGACTTCTCTAGCTGATTGACTGGTACAGGTGAACTCTTTTGAACCACTTCTGTTGTTTCCATTTCTGTGATGATGGTAATGAGAATTGTGATAATTTCTTGTATGGTCAAAGTCCCAGATTGTATCTTTTCTAAAATTTCCTTTAGTTTTTCTTGTGAAATGTAACGAGAATTCAGGAGGTCCCATACAGACACTCGCTGTCCCTTGAAGTCACCCACAGACATGTCTACCTTTTCTGTCTGGAGCCAGGTCATTATTTTATCTTCTGAATCAGTGGAATCAGTGGTATCAGCTTGACGCACCTCTGTTTCTTCATGAGATAATGTTTGCTCTGTTTCATTCAGTATTTTAATAGTTATAGCCATAATTTCCTCAATCGTTAAAGTGCCAGATTCAAATTTTTTCAGCAGTTCCTCTCGCTTCTCAGCTGAGAAGTATTTAGAGTTCAGAAGCTCCCAGATGGAAACATTCTTTCCTTGTAACTCTCCAACAGCAACCTGAATAAAACTAGATTGCAATTTATTTTGGATCTGTGCTGGGGAGAACTTACTGTCTTTAAGTTCTAGCAAATACAATCCAGTATCTGGGTCTTGAGTGCATCTTTGGAGCAGTTGCAGGTAGGTAAGGTTCTCATGAGTATTTGGGTCAAAGAAGCCTTTTGTGTCATCAGAAGGATCTGAAAGTATCTGGTTCATTTCCTCATCAAAGAAGCCCCTTTTATAAGCCACTTTAACAGGGACACGATGGCTGTGCACAGGGTCTATGATGCCACCTGTAGCAATCTGGGCTTCCAGTAGGCGTATACCATGCTCCTTTACAATCAGATCTTTCTGAATGGCTTGGAACAAGGAAATTTTTTCACCAGTGTAAGGATCCTTGTAGCCTGTAACTCCTCTTTCTGCAGACAGAAGTTTGTCATAAATTTCATATCCGATGACCCCAGCTGATAATGCTTCATCGACAGAAAGTCTACGGTTTTGTATGCAGTCAATAACAAAGCCAGTACCAGCCTGGGCTTCCAGAAGAACAAGGGCTGTCCCAGGTCTCAGAACACGTCTTAGCATAGCATTATAGATATTCACCTTTTCTTTCTTGGTGGGGTCAAGTTTTGAAGGCATAAGAACCCCTGCAATGCAGCTAGTACCTTCAAGGTATCGTCTAATGGAATCTATATTTGCAACTTCATTCACAGTCTGCAAGTCTTTCTTTAAGCCATCGAGGGTATCTTGGTTGATAATTTCAGCATCAAGTAGTTCTGCTGCGGTGACTTGTTTCCTTAGTCCCTGGAACCAAATGTCTGTTTGCCCTTTCTCCTTTTCTTCAATAGTTGATATGATGGCACTTATAATGTCCTTAAGTGTTGAAGATGTATTAGTTTTATATACCTTGATAAGCTGCTTTCTCTTCTCTTCAGAGATATAGCTGGAGCTCAAAAGTTCCCATAGGGAAATATCCTGACCTTTGAACTTGCCACTGTTCATTGTTACATGGGTTTCTACTAGAAGATTTTTTGTTGGCTCATCAATGAAAAAGTAATCATCATGCTTTTCAGTCAGTGGAAGCAAATAAAGTCCATTTTTTTGGTCTTTGACACATCTTTCCAGCAAGTTTTTATATGTAATTCTTTCATGAGTATTAGGGTCTACAAATCCTTTCTTTTCAGAGTCTGAGATGAGAAGGTAAAAGTCTTCATCCAGATGAGCCCTTTGGTACGCTACATGCAGAGGAAGTCTATGGCCGTAAACTGGGTCTACGACACCCCCAGTTGCTAACTGGACGTCCAGGAGTGAAATTCCTTGCCCTTTTGGCACAATTCCTTTCTTGATGGCTTGGAAAAGTGAAAACGTGTTCCCAGACTTCCTATCTTTAAATCCACTAACTGCTCTTTCAGCAATTTCAAGCTGTTCTTGAACATCGGCGTTAGCCAGACCTTGAGAAACTGCATCAGAAATGGAAAGCACTTGGTTCTTTATGGGGTCAATAAGGTGGCCAGTGGCAGCTTGGGCTTGTAGTAGAATCAGACCAATGTCTTTAGATAGAATACCTCTATTTATAGCTTCAAAGATACTGAGCATTTCATTGGTGGGCAGAGATAAAACTCCAGCAATGCAGCTTGTTCCTTTCAAGTATCTTTTAACAGAATCCATTTCAGAAACTGCTTCCACAGAGATTTTACCTTCTTTCAGGTCATTTAAAGTCTTGCGATCAATTATGTCTGCATTGTACAAATCGGTAGCGCTTACTTCTCCACGGATTCCCTTTAGTTTTAGGTTACTGATGTTGGACTCATATTCTTCTATAACTGTGGTGATGCTGGAAATAAGCTGCTCTATGCTGAGTACTCCCAAGGTGTACAGTCTCACTAGCTCTCTTCTTTTTAGGTCTGTAATGTAATGAGAAGTGAGTATTTCCCAGATGGACACAGTTTGATTGGCAAATCTTCCAAATGGAAGTCCAATAGATCTCGATTGTAAATCCGCTTTCATTTTTTCAGTGATATAGAAGTAGTTTTCACCTCTCTTTACAACTTGCAATAAATACAGTCCAGTTTCAGGATCTTGAATGCATCTTTCTACCAGTTGCATATAAGTAAGGTTCTCATGTGTATTGGGGTCAAAGAAGCCTTTAGTATCATCACTGGGATCTGTCAAAATTGTGTTCATGTCTTCATTGAAGTAGCCTCGTTTGTACGCTACTTCTACAGGAACTCTGTGGCTGTGGACTGGGTCAATAATACCACCTGTGGCAATCTGGGCTTCTAGTAGACGGATACCGTGGCTCTCAACGATAAGATATTTTTGCATGGCTTGAAATAGGGAAATTCTCTTTTCATCATATGGATCTGTATACCCTGTTACAGCTTGCTCTGCAGACAGGAGCTTGGCATGTACATCAGACCCTATTAGACCCTTAGCAAATGCTTCATCAACCGACAGCTTCTCGTTCTTAACTGGATCAATGATAAAGCCTGTGGCTGCCTGGGCTTCTAGGAGTACCAAAGCAGTACCAGGTCTCAAAATGCCTTTGAGCATTGCCTCATAAATACTCATCTTTTTGTTTGTGGCCTGAAGAAGAACTCCAGCAATACTATTTGTTCCTTCCAGGTAGCGTTTAACAGCATCCATTTCTGTTACTTCATCTATGGTCTTCTTCCCAAGGTTAAGCTCATCGAGAGTCTTCTTGTCTATGACCTCTGACTGGAAAAGATCACTTGCAGATACTTGCTTGCGAAGACCTTTGAACTTGATCTGGGTGCTTGCTGCATCTGTTTCCTCAAAGATGGTGGTGATGGTTCTTATGATTTCCTGTAAAGCTTCAGAACTGCTGGTTTTGTATTTCAGTAGAAATTCTTTAAGTTTATCTGCACTGACGTACTCTGAATTGAGAAGTTCCCAAAGAGACACTGTTTGGCCTTTAAACCTTCCTGCTGTCGGCGTAACTGTACATGATTTGAAAACATCAATGATGTGTCCTTCAGCATAAAAAGCAGCAGTCTCTGACAGCGGTAAAAGCAGCAAGCCGGTCTCTGGGTCATTGTAACATCTCTCTTTCAATTGCTCATAGCTTATTTTTTCTTTGGTGTTAGGATCAACATAGAGTACCTGGTTTGTGGTTTGTTTCGATATTTCCTCATCCAAAAAGCTAAATTTATATGCCTGTTGTAATGGCACATAATGGCAATGAAGAGGATCAATTATTCCACCAGTTGCCAACTGGGCTTGAAGGAGTGGAATACCTTCCTTATGTGGTATAAGTTTCTTCTGGATTGCTTGACCTAAAGATATCTTATTCCCTGTGTAAGGGTCGGTGTATCCACTTACTGCACTTTCGGCAGTCAAAAGTTTTTCATGAAGTTCAGGGCCTACAACCCCAGCTTTCACTGCGTCGTCAACTGTATACTTGTCATTCTTTTCTGGATCTATGACAAATCCTGTTGCGGCTTGAGCTTCTAGAAGCATTATGGCATTGGCAGGAAGAAGTAAATTCTTTTTCAAGGCTTGATAAATGCTCAGCTTTTCTTTTGTGGATGGCAGGTATACTCCAGAGATGGAACCGGTGCCTTGTAAACTTTTCTTCACCTCATCTATTTGGGAAATCTCCTCAACAGACCTGACGCCCTGGATAAGTTCATCAAACATTTTCTGTGTAATAATACCTAGGTCTAGGAGCCATACAACAGGGACTTTTCCTCTAAGTCCCTGAAAATAAATGTGAGTTGTCTTTTTTATTTCATTCATTCGGACTATTTGCAGGATTTCGGTGATCAGCTCCTGAAGCGTAATTTTCTTAGCTTTAAATTTTTCCAGGATTTCAAATCTCTGTTCTTCTGTAAAAAATCCAGAATGGATCAGGTCCCAGACTGTGACATTTCGCTCTTCAATCCTGGTGGTCTTCAAGAGTTGACGGATTTCTTCATCAGAATATATATTTTGTACTGGAACCTCTGCAAAATTTTGGGGCAGTTGAAGCAAATAAAGGCCAGTGGATTCATCTTGATGTGACCGACTGAGAAGTTCAGAGTAGGTGACCTTTTCTTTGGTAGTTGGATCGTAAAATGATTTTGTATCATCTGTAGAATGGGAGAGATCTTCAAGGAGCTCCTCACTAAGATAACCGTGTTTCTTGGCCACAGAATCTGGCAGGTGGAAGCCGTGTATTGGATCAATGACTCCTCCAGTAGCTAGCTGGGCCTCTAAAAGCTGTTTGGCATGGTTTTCTTCAACAAGTCCTTTTTTCATGGCTTGGTAAAGGGAGATTTTCTCCCCTGAAAATGGATCTTTGTATCCTGTTACAGCTTCTTCTGCAGAAGCAAGTTTCTCATAAATCTGTGGATCGACAACACCTGCCTTGAAAGCTTCATCAACTGACAATTTCTGGTTATTCACTGGATCTACGATGTATCCAGTAGCAGCCTGAGCTTCTAGCAACGGTAAAATAGTGCTAGGCAGCAAAATGTTATTTTTTGTTGCTTCAAAAAAACTGACCTTCTTTTTGGAGGGTTGTATTATGACTCCACCAAGGACACCTGATCCTTGCAAGTACTTCTGAACTTTGTTCATTTTAAACACATCTTCTACTGTAACTTTTCCTTCTAGGACTTGCTCGAGCAGTTCTTTTTCAATGATCTCATATTCAAACAGATCATAAATGTTCACCTGTCCCCTTAATGCTGGAACACGGATCTCTGTCCATTTCTTGATTTCCTCTTCAATGACGATAACAATTTGTTCGATGGTCAATTTTTTTAGTCTAAATTGTTCCAACAGTTCTCTCCTTCTCCACTCACTCAAGTACTCGGAGTTGATGAGAACCCATGCAGATACAGTTTGGCCTCGGAATCTTCCATATCTGACAAAAATCTCCACATTTCTCAAAGAATCTCTGACGTAGTCATTAATGGTGAATTGGTGCTTCTTGCTGACCAAAGGTAGGAGACAAAGATTGGTTGATGGCTCTGTAATGCATTTCTCTTTCAGCTGTAGATAGGTGAGATTTTCATGTGTGTTTGGATCAAAGAACCCTTTAGTATCATCACTTGGATCTGTCAAAATTAGATTCATTTTCTTGTCAAAATAACCTCGCTTGTAGGCAACTTCGACTGGGATTCTGTGGCTATTTATGGGGTCAATGATGCCGCCAGTTGCAATCTGGGCCTCAAGGAGCCTAATGCCATGTTCTTTGACAATTAAACCTTTGTTCATCGCTTGAAACAAGGAAACTTTTTCACCTGTGTATGGATCTTTATATCCGGTGACTGATTTTTCTGCTGACAAAAGTTTTTCATAATATTCTGGCCCGATAATATTTGACTTGAGAGCCTCATCCACTGAATGCTTCTTATTTTTCACCGGATCAATGATATATCCTGTTGCTGCTTGGGCTTCAAGAAGAATTAAGGAGGTCCCAGGCCTTAGAAAGCCTTTTCTTTTTGCTTGATAGATGCTGATCTTTTCTTGAGTATCTGCTAGGATTAATCCACCTATACTTCCAGTACCTTGCAGGTATTTCTTAACTGTGTCGATATTGACCACATCCTTTGCGGAAGCTTCACCTTGCTGCAGTTTATCGAACAAGTTCTTGTCAATAATTTCTGACTCCAACAGCTGCCCAGGAGTCACAGATTCTCTAAGACCTTCAAATGTGACTTTGGTGGAGGATACTGCATGTTTAATCTCTGCTTCCACTTTTCTAGACAATTCGTCTAATGAAATACTTCCAGCTTTGTAAGAATCAATGAAAGTTTGCCTTAATTGCACGCTAAAATATTCTGAGAAAAGAACTTGCCACAGAGAAACAAGTTGTCCTTTAAATTTACCAAATGTCAATGTCAGTTTTATTCCATCTAAAATCATTTTGGTTTTATAGTCTATGAATGAATGTGTAGTTTTCTGTGCATCCTCAGGATTGTCAAAAACAGGGGTCAGGTAAAGCCCCGAATGAACATCAATAACGCTCCGTTCTAGCAATTGTTCATAGGTAACATTTTCTTTCATGTTTGGATCAAAAAATCCTTTTACGTCATCGGTTTGAGTCAGTAAAAGTTTGTATGTATCATCATCAAAGTGACCCCGCTTGTAAGCCACTTCCACTGGAACACGGTGCTTTTTTAATGGATCAATGATTCCACCAGTGGCAAGCTGGACGTCCAGAAGATGGATGCCATGATCTTTTGTAACAAAGCCTTTCTTTATAGCTTGAAATAATGAAAGCTGTTCTCCAGAAGTAGGATCTTTATAACCCATGGCAGCCTTTTCAGCGGACAAAAGTTTTTCATAAAGTTCAGGTCCAATTAAACCATTTTTCACTGCATCGTGCACAGTAAATTTTAAATTCTTTAAAGGGTCTATCAAATATCCAGTAGCAGCCTGAGCCTCCAAGAGAGCTATGGATGTTCCTGGCATCAGAAGGTGTTCTTTCATTGCTTGGTAAATACTTTTAATCTCGTTGGTAGAAATATCTGCCACTCCAGTAATTAATCCAGTACCCTGAAGATAGCTCTTCACTTTCTTCTGTTCAGCAACATCTTGCACAGAGAGTTTTCCTTGCTGGAGGTTTTCATATGTTGTCTGATCGATGATCTGGGAGTTCAGTAACTCATCACTTGTAACTTTTCCCCTAATGCCATTGAAGGAAAGTTTCAAAGGAAAGAAATATGTATTTGAGTCTGGATCAAATGTGGACCTCGATCTGAGCTCCTGATAAGTAACCCATTCCTCAGTGTTGGGATCTATGAAACCATGAATTATATCAGCAGGATTAGTTAACAATTTTGCTGTATCTTCATCCAATAAACCTCGTTTATAGGCAATTTCCAAGGGAATGTGGAAACTGTGGAATGGATCGATAATGCCTCCTGTGGCAAGCTGGACTTGAAGAAGATTAAGGCCCAGGTTTCTGTCAATAAGCTCTTTCTTTATTGCTTGGAAAAGAGAAATTTTTTTTCCCGTGTATGGGTCATTAAATCCAGTGACTGCTCGTTCAGCATTCAGTAGCTTCTCCTTGAGGTCAAATCCCACCACTTCTTCCTGTAAAGCTTCCGTGACAGTGAAAGTTTTGTTCTTTGTTGGATCTATGATAAATCCTGATGCTGCTTGAGCTTCCAACAGAGAGACCTCACAATCAGTCTGCAGTAAGTTTTTCTTTAAAGCCTGATATATACTTATTTTCTCCTTCGTGCTTTCTACATATACTCCTCCAACGCTGGACGACCCTTTTAGATATTGCTGGACCTCTTGAAGTCCTCCAACTTTCTGTATGGTTTGTTTGCCCTCTTTGATTTCATCATATTGAACCTGAGTAATGATATGGGCCCTGAGCAGTTGCTCTAAAGTGACACTCTTCCTCAGGCCCTGCAGACTTTCTTGTAGAGTAAGAAGTACCAGTTCAGTTTTGGAATCTGTGAAACTTTGAGACACAAGTTCCTGATAGCTAGAATCTTCCTTTGTATTGGGATCAGGATAACATAATGAGAACTCTGATGGCCCAGTGAGTGTTTTGAACAAATTCTCATCTATGTAGTTAAGTTTAAAGGCCTCAGAAGCTGGTACTCTACTTCCATTTATAAAGTTGATAATTCCACCGGTTGCTATCTGTGCCTGCAGCAAACGACATGTGTCACTTTTCCCAACCAGACCTTTTTTAAATGCCTGAAAGAGAGATATTGTTTCTTCTTTGTGTTTGTAGCCCGTTGCTGCACTATTTGCAAGCAGCAACTTTTGTTGATATTCTGGCCCAACAATCCCTCGTTGAACAGCTGCCTCTACAGTAAGTTTCTGATTGTTTGATGGATCAATGATGTGGCCAGTAGCAGCTTGGGCTTCTAGTAGAGCCACGGCCACTTCCTCAGACACAAGCTTCTTCTGTAGGGCTTGGTAGATGCCAATTTTCTCCTTTGTCTTAGAAACAAAGAAACCACCAATGCTTGAAGTGACCATAATGGGTTCAGCAGCTTGCAAAGTCTCCTGGTTGCTTACAGACCCATTTATCTGACTGGTGACATGGTGACTATTGGTTCCATTGACATGGCTGGTGACATGATGTGTCCTGGACTCATGATGACTATGAGAACTAGATGCATGTGAAGACTGGTGATGAATAACATGCTTTTCCACCTTGCTGACCGTTTCTTTCACTGTGTGCTTGTGATCTCCTTTGTGCTCCATTGTTTTAGGCTGTGATGTCTTTACTCCACGTTCTTGTCAGAGGTTTTGTCAGATGCTGTAAAAAAAAAAAAATAATAAAAGAAATGTTATTTCAGTGTACAGCTTGTATACATTGCACCAATAAATATTCAAGTGTCCTATCAGAAAATATTTACAGCGCTAACACAACCAGATATTGTGAATCTTGGCAGAGGTTATTTCATTTGTAAATTATATTTTAAAGAATTGAAATTCATTTATATTTTGTAGGCACTAAAAGCTTTAAAGAGATGCTGTCGCCTTGTCGATGCAGGGCATAATAACAGTGTTTCTCCAAAGGGCCCCGTTGACCTACTGTATTAGAATCCTCTAACTCCTTTCCCATGGTGTGTCAACTAGATCTAATGATTTGCTACACCCAAGCACTACCACACTGGAAACGGTTTTCCATACTCATAAGTGGACAATGTAGAAAAAGGGACCATTAGAAAGATGGTTAATGGGAGAAATACCTCCTTGCATTGGTGGTCAATGGAAGAAGGGCCCATTAGGCTGGAAATCAGTGGGAGAAGAACCTCCTTACACTGGTGGTTAATAGAGGTGCAATTAGATTGGTTGTTAGTGGGAGAAGGACCTCCTTAATTAGTGGTCAGTAGAAGAAAGTCCTGTTAGGTTGGCAATCAATGGGAGAAGAACCCCCTTAATTTGATGATCAGTGGTTTTTCAAAACAGGCCCCCTTGACCTACTTTATTAGGAATCCTCTAACTCCTTTCTAGTAGTGTAACAACGAGACCTATTGATTGGCTTGACACTACCACAATGGAGAAGGTCTTCCATACCCATAATTGAACAGTGTAGAAAAAGGGACCATTAGATTGGTGGTTAGTGGGAGAAACGCCTCCTTGCATTAGTGGTCCATGGAAAAAGGGCCTATCAGGTTGTCAGTCAGTGTCAAAAGAATGTCCTTATGTTGGATATATATGGAAGCAGGGCCCATTAGTTTGGCGATACGTGGAAGAAGGTCCACCGTACATTGGTGGTCAATACGAAGAAGGTGCCAATAGACTGGTGGTTAGTAGGAGAAGGACCTCCTTACATTAGTGGTCTGTGAAAGAAGGGCCTATTAGTTTGGAAGGGATTAGAACCTCTTTAGATTGGTGCTCAGTAGAAGAAGGTGCCATTAGATAGAGAGAAGGACCTCCTAACACTGGTGGTCAGTAGAAGAAGGTGCCATTAGGTTAGTAGAAGAATGGAATTGAACAGCTCATTAGATTGGCATTCAGTGGGAAAAAAACCTCTGCACAATGGTGATCAGTAGGAAATTGGCCCATTGGGTTGGAAGTAAATGGGAGAAGGACCTTTTTTTTGGTGGTCAGTGGAAAAGGGGGCCATTGGATTGCAAAGAGAAGCCCACTGTGAGAGTACAAAATATTTTTGCAAAGAGCTTAGCTTTAGAATGAAAAAAATGTAAAAACCTAATGTAAGTAAAATGTTAACAAACACATTCTTAATGCACCTCAAAGAACCAGGAGGCATAAAACCAGCATTATCTGGATGCTTACTGCTTATGACTTAAACTAAGTGCACACCAAATGTAAGTAATTGATGCTACCAGATAAGGGGTTCAACTTCACTGTGAGTAGATCCTTGTATTCATGTGGGTCTGCAGTGTAAGAGTAGTGCCCCCATTCTTCCTAATTGACCTTAGTAAATAAACTCAATTTTGCAGTGTAGGAAAATCTCCTGAGTCAGATGTAGTACTGAGATGCAAACACTGGGTGGTGCTGTCTGAGTACTGTTAAATGAGTGTTGCTGCCATTATTTTCCTGCAGGACAGACATTCCTTTGGTAGTAATACCGGTACAAGTTTAAAAAGAAGAGAGATTTGGGAACTGCTACTGTTGATTTATACTATAAAGACCAACTGAACTCTTATGCTACCTACACATGTGTACAACAGGAGGTCGATGGAATGACCTCTGTGCATTACTGGAGACGAGCACTGTGGTTTGGTTACTTGCTTTCTTCCCTCTCCAATAAACAGAACAGTGCTGTGTGTGTTCTTTTCTTCTTCTTGTGACACCATTACTGTGTGACACCATTACTGATAATAGATTTTTACTGGACAGAGTCATGAACAGTCTCCAGCAACAAAATTCTAGCATCTGTACAGATCTTTCAGGCTTACTGTTACGGTCTTGCTTTGTCTTTACTTTCAAAAGCAGCCACAGGCTAAATTGAAAGCACTGTCCCCTGCAAGCATGCATAAGAGAAAGACCCCTGCTCCCTTGAGGTAGTGGTCTCTCTGCAGAGATCAGACACACCCTAAATAAAGCAAGAATTCTTCATAATGAGAGCATAATATTTGTTGATTTAAAGCCATAGGTCACATTCAGCAGGGGATGTGTTGAACCTTTGCAGAGAGACCATTGCCACCCCACAGAGGGCAAGGGTCCTATTCTGCACCATGCTGGCACGGGATGGCCTATTCTACTCAGAATAATAAGTTTTCTTTATTTTACTGGGGAGGCAGAGAGACCAAATCATGGTATTAAAGGACATTACAAGAACAGATCCCTCAACTTTCCAACCTAGGTCTGGGTGGAGCCCCTTGTTGGGTTCAGAGCTCCTCTCCTTGGACTCTCTAAAGTAATTATTTATGTAAAGTTATTGAGGACACAACCATGTGATAAGCTGTGTGATAAGCTCTGGGTGTGACACATTTATTCCCTGCAGTACACCAGCAGCTGGGGAAAGTGATTTAAGGATAACAGATATTTACATTTAATAAAAGCCTGGCTTTCCGGAATGCATTGCTGCACTACACCTTACTTTTCATATAAACAAATGAAACGTTGCAGGAAGAATTTCACCATCCTCTCATTTCAGATACATCATATTTGCCAAACTGCAATGGCTTTGAGTATTGTGCAGCAAAGCTTTATGTGCCTTGAATGGGACTATATAGATACCAAGACGGTGACAACAGCGGCCTACACCAAGATGTCTGGATTTATTTTGACGCTCATGGGAACTAAATTTAATCCAGTAGTAACAGTGGTAAATGCTGGAATGGGTCAGCCATGTACACTCATTCATGTACATAAGTGCCGGACTCACCCCAAAAGAAATGAGACCAGCACTCTAATATTCATCTAATGCAAGTATGAATTTATTGTAACATATTAAAGGTACCAATCATGTAAACCAACAATGTTTCCTCAAAATGATGCATCCTCTAAGTCAGGGGTCGGCAAACTTTTAGGACTACTAGGCCATTTCAGGAGGTCAAGAAGGCACAATAGGTCAGAAGAAACATGGTGTCCAAGGAAAGGTTTTTTCCAACTGTGATTGCAAGCAAGCAGCCTCAGTCTTCTGCTCATCTGCGGTGTAATCTCTGCACCTGTGCACGTGCTTGGCATCGAAATGCCCCTTGAGATTCGACCGCTTGAAAGTGCTGTTGGTGTTGTTGCACACTAAACACAGGGCTTTGTTGACGCGTTGGTCAAAGAATAATTCGTCAAGCCATTCAGGGTTGAGGACACAACGTTTGAGGTCAACTTTCCGGAGACTGGTAGCAGCGCGCTGCTTCTGCTCTTTGCATAGTAATTGGGGTTACTGTGCGGAAACTCAATGATATCGCGGGAACTTGCGATAACACGACAATTCAATTAGGCCGGATCCAACAATAAATTAGTAAGGGGGTGTTAGGCTGGACTGAAATACTGGCTAGGCTGTATCCAGCCTAAAAGAAATCTATGCCAACCATCTACTACCCTTCCAATCAAAAATAATAATTCTATTTTAGGGTTAGTTTAGAACTTTTCCACTCCTAATCCATGGTCATGTCCTGTCCTGCCCCGATCCTTTTTACACCCTTTATTTATTAGTATTATTATTATCTTGTATTTATATAATGTCAACATCATGTAGCGCTTTACAAAGACCTATTCACCCATGTTTCCTTCCCTTACTTCCTCCAAGCTTTACACATTAAGTTCCTGCAGTCTCTATCCAGACCTAGACATGGTATTTCATTTAATTTAAGGATCTATATGGTGGAAACGGAACTCCTTCCTTCTGCTGGTGACCCCTCTAGTGATGGTGACCCCACAATTCTATATAAGGGAATCGGGACTTCCTTCCTCCTGGCGGTGACCCCTCTAGTGCTGGTGACCCCACAATTCTATCTATATAGGGGAATCAGGACTTCCTTCCTCCTATTGGTGACACCTCTAGTGATGGTGGCCACACAATTTTAACTATATAGGCGAATCAGGACCTCCTTTCTCCTGCTGGATGACCCCTCTAGTGACGGTGACCCCACAATTCTATCTAAATAGAGGAATCAAGACCACCTCACCTTCCTCCTACTGGTGACCCCTCTAGTAATGGTGACCCCACAATTCTATCTATATAGAGGAATCAGCACCTCTTTCCTCCTGCCGATGACTCCTCTAGTGATAGTGACCCCACAATTCTACCTATTTAGAGGAATCAGGACCTCCTTCCTCCTGGTGACCTCTCCAGTGATAGTGACCCCACAATTCTATCTATATAGAGGAATCAGCACCTCCTTCCTCCTGCCGATGACTCCTCTAGTGATAGTGACCCCACAATTCTACCTATTTGGAGGAATCAGGACCTCCTTCCTCCTGGTGACCCCTCTAGTGATGGTGACCCCACAATTCTATCTATATAGAGGAATCAGGACCTCCTTCCTCCTGCTGGTGACCCAGCTAGTGATAGTGACCCCCCAATTCCATCTATATATGGGAATGAGCACCTCCTTCCTCCTGCTGGTGACCCCACAATTCCATCTATATCGGTGAATCAAGACCTCCTTCCTCCTGCCGGTGACCCCTTAATCTGGACCATCTTCATACATGTTCCCCCATCCCTTCTTTCCTCCAAACTGTACATTTTAACTAGAATCAGGACCTCCTTCCTCTTTCTAGTGATGGGGACCCCACAATTCTATCCCTATATATAATAATTACCATCAATATTAAACTTTATCAGGGGATTACTTTGTATTACTGAATGATTTTGCATTTAGAAACATTAAGCTTCACTTTTCTCTGCTTTGGCCAATCTTTCAGCAATTCCACATCAGGTTGTTCTCACTTGTTCTCATCATGTTCTCACTTGTTGATTTGTAGTCCCGGATAGAAATTAGGAGCTGGGTCATATCAAGGCAAAATAGCAAAAACAAAGAAAGTTGTGCTGCAGAATTACTTATAACCCTTTTAGTGCCGGACTGTCCCTGGTTATACCGCACGCTGATGCCTTATCTTATATATCCAGTGAGAAGTGGATAATAAAGGGTCACAGAGAGGTGGTGCATTTGTTAATACCAGCATGTAAAGGGTTACTTGTTAGGCCTCTAAGGTGCCGCCAGGCAGTGAAGGGGTTAATGATCACTTTTATTGCCAGTTGGCGCAGGTTGGTGCTGTTGACTCTGCACAGAAGGTAAACACCTCTTTAGTGACCCAGTGACATTCCTAGGCATCCATCATATGAATTACCCAGATAGCACATGAGACAACACCCACATAACTGCCATACTATTAAAGCCTCACCCTGTATGGTGGTCACAGCCAGCTGGCACTAACAAGGTGGCACAGATGTGCTCCTGGCTCAGATCTGACTTTCCTGGACCTCTCCAGAGAACACAAAGGTGTCATTAGGGCACTATGTGGTACAAAAACATCTGAAGTCAGCCGCCAGGCAGCAGCCATACGAGGAAATGCCAGAAATATTACATTGTTATCAGCAAGATAAATATTTGTATCAACACAAAATGATGCAGCATATTGAGACACACAAAGCTCCTCCTGGCAATACAGAATCCTGGCTCTCATCCAATGCGTGCAAAATAATGTACCATGTCAGTTACTGAACAATGCGGATTTATATTTCTGTCCACCCTGTCCTGAGACTAAGGCTGTGTACAGACATTTAAGATGAACTCATCTCCTGTGAGAATCTGACATGTGTACAGCAGTCGCCTGAAGTGGTTCAATGAATGATGATAGAGAACAAGCACTATGCATATCAATGGAGGAAAGCACAGTGGGGTGCTGCTTGCTTGTCCTCCTAACTCCCCTCTCTATAGAACTAAACAGCGATTTGTGTACAGCGCTCAGTCTGAGTTCTGCTGTACAGAGATCCTAATTGACAGTCAGATATTGTTATGTGCTCTGATTGAACGGAAAATACAGAAAAATTAGAAGTGTGACCACAGGAGGTCTCTATATGGCTGCCATCACAATAGATCTTTCGAATGGGCTTCCTCTTGTTTCAGCTGCAGAGGGTTGCAGGTAACAAGAACTTTTGCAGCAAAACTCTACTTTATGCAATGGGTGCAGATAGATCAGATTGTAATACAGTGTCCTCTGATCAATTAGACCTCATACAATACATTTAGGTTGATCAAACCTCATACAATGACTGCAGGTTGATCAGACCACATACAATGTCTGCAGCTCAAACCTCATACAATACCTTCAGATTGATCTAACCTCAAAAATTGCCTGTGGACTGATCAGACCTCATACATTCTCTGCAGATTAATCAGAAATTTTACAATGGCTACAGGTTGATCAGACCTCACACAATACCTTCAGATTGGTCAAACCTCATACAATGTCTGAAGACTGATCAGACCCGATGTAACACCTTCAGATTCATCAAACCTTACAACAGATGCAGGTTGATCAGACCTCATACAATACCTTCAGGTTAATCAAACCTCATACATTGGCTGCAGACTGATCAGACCTCATACAGTGTCTGCAGATTGATCAGGCCTTTTACAATACCCTCAGATTGATCAGACCTCATACAATGGCTGCACACCAATTAGACCTCATTTAATGGTTGCAGATTGATTAGGCTTCATAAAATAGCTGCAAACCGATCAGACCTCATACAATACCCTCAGTTGGATCAGACTTCATACAATGTCTGCAGATCGATCAGACCTCATACAATACCCCCAGACTGATCAGACTTCATACAATGGCTGCAGATTGATTAGGCTTCATAAAATAGCTGCAAACCAATTAGACCCAATACAATACTCTCAGTTTGATCAGACTTCATACAATGTCTGCAGATCGATCAGACCTCATACAATACCCCCAGACTGATCAGACTTCATACAATGGCTGCAGATTGATTAGGCTTCATAAAATAGCTGCAAACCAATTAGACCCAATACAATACTCTCAGCTTGATCAGACTTCATACAATGTCTGCAGATCGATCAGACCTCATAAAATACCCCCAGACTGATCAGACCTCATACAATGGCTGCACACCAATCAGACCTCATTTAATGGTTGAAGATTGATTGGATTCCATAAAATAGCTGCAGACCGATGAGACCACATACAATACCCTCAGATGATAGAGTATTTTGCACAATACAATTCTGTTGGCAATGTGCCCACAAATAATCAATTTTTCTGTGAAATGTATAATTATTTGCCCTGGGAAGGTTGTGGGGGGGGTGGGGGGGGGGTGGGTAAGATGACAAGCCCAGAAGGGACCACATACCAGGCCAGTATCATAGCTTACCTATATCAGACCTGGGTGGTCTCCGAAGGTATAAAAGCTCAGCTCCAATACAAACATCACCCTTCTGTTAAATTCCACATCAGTTGCAAAAATTATAAAAAGCCTTAGTGACAGGCCGCACCCTGCCGAGCTATGGCGGCAGGAGCAGAGCATGCTGGGACCTGCCTAGCAGCCCCAGCCCAACCAAGCATGGACACAAGGGGACCAGTATGTTGGGCCAGAGAGGGGGAAGGTGGCACTAACAAGGTCAGTAATGGTTGGAAAGTAATATTTTACCAAAAGAGTAGTCGATGCCTTAAATGACAACCAGTAGTTCAGAGTCAATCCTAGTGCACCATCACACCCGTGCAAGCTATAGTGCATGTGTGTATGTCATGCATTTACCTGAATAGCATCACAGCAACCCATTCAATCTTACCACCACTGCACAACACAACGGTGCATTTCCTGTGTTGTGGTATGTTACTGATGTCTAAATGAATGGCATCTAAATGCAGCAAGGTGCATGTCCTGGAGTAATGCATTCTGATGCACCTTAGTACGGTACATCAAAAACATCTGAGGTGACCACAATGAATTGAAATTTGCTCTGGATAAACATAAAGCTGGCTTAGGCAAAAAGTTAAAAGGTCATTTCACATCTGTGCACATTACTAAGTGCATTACTGCAATGCATGCACCATGCACATGTTAGAGTATTGTTTGGTGCATGTCATTCACTGACATCTCATGACCCTAAGGGAATGAATCTGCATTGTGGTGTGCTGCATTAACAATAATGGTGCAGGTATGATTGATGTTGTAGTGTGTTGGTAGCCTATGCAAATTAAGTTAAATTATGTTAAAGCGTTGCACTGCATTAGATTGGTTGGTGTTCGAAAAAAATTCTGGAAAACAAAATCTACATAGACTACTTAACCCTCTATGGCTCAATAGAGGAAAAACCAGAAAGGGAATGCAGAAAACGGCTACTATAGTCATTGATCAGACAGCTGTTTTTTATACAGAGGGCCCCTTTAAATAGACTGCAAGTTTACTGGGAATATTGTCAAAAATCTGCCAAATATTTCACCAATAAAGTGGAATGCTGGAAATAGTGTTAAAGTGCACAACCTTTGTGTTACTAAAGTTGAGACACTTAAATAAGATGCAAAATTAAGAAAAAAAAGCAATACCTCGGCTTTTGCTCCAATGCTTTGGCCTGCAGGTCTCCCTCTGTGTGCCACTTCCATACGCCTGCTAATCAATCTATTTGATATAATTGCCACTGATATCTTTTTTCCCTGGAACCACCATAGTTACATAACAAGTCAAGTTGAAAAAAAACATCAAGTTCACCCACTAGGGAAATAAACATATCTCAGATATAAAACCCTATAAGACATAGTTGATCCAGAGGAAGGCAAAAAAAACCCCGGTACAATTTGCTCCCAACAGGGGAAAAAAATTCCTTCCTGATTCCATAAGGCAATCAGATGTTCCCTGGATCAGCAGTCTCTCTTATCTTTACTTTAAAGCCTTAATACCCAGTTATATTCTGTGCTTCTAGAAATCATCCAGTTTTTTTAGCAATCTATAGAACTTGCTGAAACTTCTTCCTGAGGGAGGCGATTCCACATTTTCACAGACCTTACAGTGAAGAATCCCTTCCTTATCCGGAGAATAAACTTCTTTTCCTCCAAACGCAAAGAGCGCCCCCTTGTGCTTTGTAATGATCTTACAGTGAATAATGGGGAAGAGAGTTCTCTATATGGACTATTTATTTATTTATATATCCCCCCTTATACGTCTCTTCTCAAGGGAGAATAGATTCAGTTCAGCTAATCTCTCCTCATAACTGAGCTCCTCCATTCCTTTTATTAGTTTAGTTGCCCTTCATTGCATTCTCTCCAATCCCACAATGTCCTCTTTGTGAAATAATAACATAACGTAACAATATGTAATTTGTGTACATGATTTCCCATAAGTATTCCCCCAAAATGATCATTGTCTCTGGCTGCTACAGTCTCAGGCCACACAAATTCCCAAATGATGGGTCAGCTTAGGTTTGCTGCACTGGGAAATTCATCATTAGTAATCTTAATGCACCAAAAGAGATTCTGGGTGAGCAGTATTCCTAATAACATGACTCTGGAGATGGGGATATTTGCAGCTTAAATCCATTGCATTACATTTTAGGTTTGTTTATAAAGCATCAAATCTAGTAGAGAATCTTCCAGGTCCATGTTTTTTTAATGGAAGGGAGTGATCCTGCACCAGTCAATGTTTTGGTGAATGTCTGCTCCATAGCTTTATAAATAGACCCCTTAGTATGTAAAGTGGGATAAAACTGCAATAACTGCATCCCACGCAACAATGGCCGGAGCCAACAGGATCAGCTCACATGTTGTTTTATCTCATTCGTGATGGCAATGATATGAAAATTTTTATTGCAGCAATGATACCCGAAAAGTTGTTTATGATACTGGAATATTCCAAAATATAAATGAGTGCAATGATACCACAATATACACTGCAGCAATGACACAGGATATGGCAATATATAGCTATGATACCAGAATATTAGTGTGACAATAATGCAGCATTGTTATTGCAACAATGATTCCAGAATATTCAATGTGGGGGGGATGCCGAATATTTACTGGTGCAATGATTCCAGAACCTATATTGTAGCAATGATATTGAAATATTATATAAAGGATAGTGAAATATTTCATGTGACAGCAGAATATTCACTGGGACAGTGAAAGTGGAAAATTTTTTGTGACTAAGGTATCAGAATAGAAGCAAAGATACCGCAATATTCACAGCGGCAATAATCATAGAATATTCACCGTGGCAATGAAAATGGAATATTCACTGTGGCAATAATCATAGAATATTCACTGCAGAAACTATGCTGCAATATTTACTGCGGCAATGATAGGAGCACGTTTACTGTATCAATTTATATGGACAGCATGATGGCTCAGTGGTTAGCACTCCGGCCTTTGCAGTGCTGGGTCCCAGATATGGAATCACAGCCAGGACATTATCTACATGGAGTTTGCAGGTTGTCCTCGTGTTTTTATTACACAGTATTTATATAGCGCCATCATATTTTGCAATGCTGTACAAAGTCCATAGTCATGTCATTAGCTGTCCCTCAATGTGGCTCACGATCTAATGTGTCATGTCATTATTATAGTCTAAGGTCAATTTTGGGGGGAAGCCAAAAACCCCCCCAAAATTTCATGTCTTTGGAATGTAGACAGGGAGAACCTGCAAACTCCATGCAGATAGTGTCCTGGACGAGATTCGAACCTGGGACCCAGCGCTGCAAAGGACAGACTGCTAACCACTGAGCCACCTTGGGTTAATTAGCTACCACCCACAAAAAGTTGACCTTGGACTGCATAATATGTCTGAGCTATATAAATACTGTGTAATAATAAAATATTCATGTGTGGGTATCAATGATACTGAGACACTTGCTGTGCCAGTGATAGGATCGTGTTTGACGATAGCAGATTATTCATTGCTGCAATAATAGGCTCATTGCAGACATTCAGGAATGTGGAGTGATTGATGACCCGGCGACTCTTCTCTCACTTGGGCACATTGACAACATTGCACAACTTTCGTATTACTAACAAGTAAATGCAAAAGTTAAAAAAAAAAAAAGTCGGCTTTAGTTATACTCCAACGGGGATCTCCACCCGATGGGGTTAAATGTTTACTGGAACATTTACTGCTGCAATTATACTGAGATAATAACTTTGGCGATGATCCTGCCATAATTGTTGTAGCAATGATACTGGATTATTCCATGCAGCAATGACCTGGACAGATTCATTATGGCCGGGATACAGAATATCCATTGTAGCGATGAAATGGCGCATCATGTGCAGCAAAGATCAGCGCATCTTCAGAAGAGTAAAAAGTTTTTTTTCCCTTTAAATCCCGCCAGCTGTGATGTGTCTGTGCCCAGTCTGTACATGTAACAAATAATAGCACATTGTGAAGTATTTATAGACTGACATGTTCTGTAATACTGCAATTATCATGATGTTGTCATGCCAGAAGCGGGTGGGAATAGGAGATGTGCGCTGCCCAGATTCCAGGTAACATGGAAATGTATTATATGAGCTGACATCAGTCCTAACTCACACTGCATTACATCAGTGCCTCAAGGTGCCACCATTGCAACATCAGGTCACATGACTTGGAACTGGCATGCCCTGAGATCTGTGTTAGATAGACAGGTACCTTTTACTTTAATACCATGACCCCTTTCCCTAATACCCTTATTTCTTTCTCTAATACCCCATATCCCTGCCCTTATATATACATACTCTCCTCTTCCATATCCTTTGCCTCTTTCCAATACCCTACCCCATCCCTAATACTCCAACCCCCATCCTACTATCATTTCCCTTCTATCCTACTATCCCTTCCCATAATATCCCTATCCTTCTATAAAAACTCTACCCCCTCTCTAAATATCTATCCTCCTCCACAATACCCCTTTGCCACTCTGTAATAATCTAACCCCATTCCTAATACTCCCCAACCCCTTCCCTAATACCTCCACCCAAATATACTTACACTACACTTTAATACCTCTGTACCCCACTCTAATAGCCCTACCCCATCCCAAATATCACCTCCCCCATCATGATACTCCCAAACCCTTTCCCTAATATTTCTTAACCTATTCTAATAAACCTCTACCACTCCCTGATACACCCATTTTCCTCCATAATACCCCCTAGCCCCCTTACAATAATATTACCCCATCCTTAATACTCCCCATTCCTTTCCCTAATACCCATATTTCCTTTTCCCTAATACCTCCACCCTAATATACCTACACTTCACCTTAATATCCCTACATCACTCTCTAATACCCTAAACCCTGTAATACCCCTATACCCTTTCACAACACCCCAAACTTTTCCATAATACTACTTTTTTTCCAATCTACCTATCCTCCTCTGTAATAGCCCTACTTCCTTCCCTAAAAACCCTAACCCATCTCAAGCCAAAATCCCTGTAATCCCATCCCTCATCATTATTTCCCTCCTAATACACCTGCTCCCCCCAGTAATACCCCTATACTCCTAACTAACAACCCAATTCCATCGTTAATACTCTGAACCCCCATCATAATACCTCCAATCACTTCCCTAATACACCTATCCCCCTCTGTAACATGCCTATGCCCCTCTTTAACAACCTTAATACTCCTATCTTCCATCAATATACCCCTAACTCCTTCCCTAATACCCATACCCCTCCATTATATACTTCATCTCTAGCCATAATACCTCCCTCAAACCCGTACACCCTCAGTGATACCCCTACTGATACTCACATAATACCCCTACAATGTTCCCTAATAGTTCTCTAATACCCCTAATCCATCCCTAAATCTCCTGTTCCCTTCCCTCACATGCCTTCCACAATACCCCTTTAATGATACACCTATCCTTCTCTGTAAGATTCCTATATTCCTTTCCACTCAGAAATACCCCTACACCCCTCTCTAACCCCACTTTATGCCTAATACTCATATCCTCTATCATAATACCCCTATCTCCTTCCCTAATACCCATACCCCTTTCCTAATACCCCCCAGCTGCTCTCCTTGCTCTTCCAATGACTTCCTCACTCATAACCTCCTCACACGCACAGCTCCAAAACTTTTCTAGAGCCGCCCCGATTCTCTGGAATGGCCTTTCTCATCCTATTCGGCTTGCTCCTACTTTCTGCTAATTTAAAAGAGAACTCAAAACCCAACGCTTTAACCTCACCTACCCGTCTTCTTCTGTCTCCTAAACCCTCACTACTTCCCACCATTCCATATCCCCCTTACTATTGTGGGATACTTCCCCCACCTCCTAGATTGTAAGCTCTTCGGGGCAGGGTCCTCTCCTCCTCCTGTGTCACTTTCTGTATATGTCTGTCATTTGCAACCCCTATTTAATGTACAGCGCTGTGTAATATGTTGGAGCTAAATAAATACTGTTTATGAATATTAATACCAATAATAAAACCCCTACCTCCTTAATATACCAATTACCCCTATTTCCTACTCAAACAAACCTACTCCTCCTGTAACACCCCCATCCCCCACCATTATACCCTTCACCCTAATACCCATACCCCTTCCTTAGTACACCTGTCCTCCATAATACCCCTTAACCCCTCCTATACCCCCGTCCCTAATACTTCCTAATTGTTTAGGGAGAACCTATTTTTTCACCATTGCCCCCTATACAACACCAGGTAAGGTTCCAGCCATTTCACAATATCTATTCATAGCCAAAAGGTGTGAAATCTACAGATTTGACCCCAGGGATGGGTGGAGATATCAGTTTCAATTTCCTAGAAAATATTTCAGGAACAATTTCATCATCAATCAGTATGAAATATTTAAAAGATAAAAATTTAAGACAAAAACCAAAGTTCACGGGGGATGTGGCTGACACAGTATGAGATCACACCAACTGCCAAACAGCACCGAACATGCGACTGAACATCCAGATCAGAGCAGGTCACGTAAATTAAAGATATTAAATGTTATTAATAAATGTAATTGAAAGAACCACCTACCCCATACACAGCCTTCCCACCATTCCTCTTCTGCTGCCTACTTTTTTGACCTGATTGAAAAATTACCCTCCAGCTGCTCTCTTCGCTCCTCCAATAACCTAGTAACGACTTCCTCCCTCATAATCTCTTCACAAGCCTGGCTTCAAGACTTCTCTAGGGCTGCCCTGAGCACTCAAAACCCAGCGCTTCAACGTCACCTACCCATCTTCTTCTGTCCCCTAAACCCTCACTACTCACCCAACATTCCATATCCCCCTCCTATTGTCTGATACTTCCCCCACCTCTTAGATTGTAAGCTCTTCAAGGCAGGGTCCTCCTCTCCTCCTCCTGTGTCACTGTCTGTATCTGTCTGTGATTTGCAACCCCTATTTAATGTACAGCTCTGTGTAATATGTTGGCCTTATAAAAATCCTGTTTATTAGTAATAATAATAATATTAGTAAATACTATAACAATTGGAAAAAAAAAATGTCAGGGCACAAAACCATCATAGCAGCCCACAAAGGGCCCAGGGCCACAAGAAGCCCCATTGCTAAGGGGTCATTTTTGGATGAGCCCCTCCACTCTCTTACACAATTGATCAATGGTGGAATTTTTCATCTAAATCATAACTCATATTAGTGGAGGAGCAGTGGGATTGGCAGGGAGTTACACAAGGCTGGCGTTGGATCTGCCGGCTTATGTACTAAGCTCCGGGATAACAGAGATCTCACGGTCGTTGTACCTTGTGATATGTGAAGGGCGTTTGGCTTCTTGTATTAACCTAGGGCCGCAGGTCACATGTCCATAAAAACCCAACAGGGCATCTCACCCCTACCCCTACCCCCCCCACCGTCCCACCCTTCCCATCTATATTCAGAACCAGAAGAACTCCATTCTGGCTGAAGCCGGTGACAAACATATGAAAGACGGAAGAAATGGAGACACCAAATATTTCCAAAGCCCCAGACAATGAGTATAGGTGAATTCCCTAATTCCCTCCTTGATGCTCCCCCACCGGTCCACTCCCCTTGCCCTTTGTCTGCCATATTTACACACAGCAATAATAATAATGAGAGCAAATTACAAACTCGGCAGCCGCCTCCACCTGCCAACATCAACACAGAGCTATAAACACAGCCCGATAACCAGCCAACCATCCACCCGGTGCCAACCACCAGCAGGGTGCCGGCACTGGAGACCGCAAACCAATATCTCGGAAGAAATTCAAACGAACTCCATGCAGACACAGCCTTGATGAACCCAGGACAGTGATACAGGTGATACCAATGAACAGGGCCAGTTTTAGTACAGGGCAAACTGGGAAATTGCTAAGGGCACCCACTTTCCCCATTGCCAGAATTAATGGAAGAGCGGGGGGTGCAGGGAGCGGGAATGCTAAGCATTTGGGGGCCCCGAATGGCAGAATAGAAAGGCTTTCAGGGAAGCAAGGGAATGCGGGGCATTACAGGACATCATCCCTGATGTTTGGTGTCCCCCACCTTCTCCATGGCCATAACTAATGGAACCGCAGGGGGTGCAAGGAGCTGGAATGCTGAGCATTAGGGGCCCCCATTTAGCATTTGTACAGCGCCCCATTGTGCCTAAAACAATTCCCACCAATGAGCTCCCCCATGCCACATGGAAAATGTCACCCTCTGGGTGCGTTGCAACAAATGCAGCAAAATGTGACCTCCATTTCCATGGCGCCTTCTGCTGCATTGCTGGCAGCCGCAGAACAGCAAATCTGCAGCTAATGAGCCCTCTGAAGAATTCTGACCTTTACAGGAAGGAACACCTCACCTGAAATCGACATAAACTCCAGACAGAGACGCCATGTGCGAGAGGGATGAGCTCAGACTCGCCATCGCCCTGCTGCCAACACCTACATCATCCCTACCTGCCAACATCCATGCCAGCGCCAATGTCCTGCCACTGCTGGAATTTCTGAGGAAAGGTGACTCAGTGCCGGGTGACTCCCCTGTACACCGGGTACTTTATAATGTTTTGTAACAAGCTGATACTAAGTACTGATATCATTGTGAGTCACATGTCATTGTACCAGGCTCCATGACAGGTGCACTTTAAATATCTAGGATTATGGAGAAAGTTCTGAACTTCATTCTAATATATATAAGTTATGTGAAGTGACAGGTCCTCTTTAATTGGTATTCCTGCAGCTGCACATGCTTCACTTCACTCCCTGCTGGGAGGATATAAGGTAAACCCTGCGTGAGATCCCAGCCGTGACTTACAAATGAATGCTCCCCCATGTGACGCGCTGAGCAGCCAATCATAAGTAACTAGAGTTGTCATTATGGAAGATAAGTGAGTTACATGATCCAACCTACCTGGGAATGGGGTGAAGGGAAGAAGGGTGGGTGCTGCTGGGGCACCATCAGACGCAATGGACGTCTTCACACATGAAGCACAAGAGATCATCTATAGGGACTGACAACGCAAATGTCTTCCCCAAACAGTGGTCACTCGGCTGGTCACATGACCTGTTACACCCAGCTTTGCCACAACTTCCTATAGGGTATTACAATCTATGACATCATCATAGCGATACTCAGGGTGCATGAACTGCAGATCTCTTCCCGCTGACTTCACAGTTGGAACGGGATCAATTATGATGCACCACACCCGTTGCCTGCGCTATTAATTATGTTTTCCCAGACAGATCGCTAACAATGACACTCCCTCACCTTTCTGTTATGTTATCCATCCGTGTAATATATGTGCAGCTAGTACGAGAACCTGAATCTGTATTTATATTGGACTCCTGTCCAGGGGTAGCAATGCGAGCCAATCATATTTTTCTGTGCTGATAGGAGAAGAGAGCAGAGAGATGGCTCATAAGTAATCTTCCTCTTCTTTATCATTCTCCAATCAGCATGCTGGGGGTGTGTCTTAGAGCAAGCAGAAAGACACTCATCAGTGAGCTGCCTGGTTATCATTCTCCAATCAGCATGCTGGGGGTGTGTCTTAGAGCAAGCAGAAAGACACTCATCAGTGAGCTGCCTCTTTATCATTCTCCAATCAGCATGCTGGGGGTGTGTCTTAGAGCAAGCAGAAAGACACTCATCAGTGAGCTGCTTCTCTATCTCTGTCCAATCAGCATGTTGGGGTTCCCGGACCAGGCTGAGCTCGGTAATTGAGGAGCACACGGTGCTGTCACAATCACAAGACTCGTTGAACCGAATTAGAAAACCTCTGGCAGGTAAAACCAACCCCGCAAATGTATTTTGAATCTCTCTCCAGCTTAATGGAGGAGCTCCAGGCAAACAGTTCCATGCCGAGCTGAAACAGGAGAATGCCCAACTCTGTATGGCCAGTCTGGCTTTTCACCCTATGGCCAGGATGATCAGTTTGCCACAAATGACTCGAGGTGACACAGGAAGCTAAATTGTTTCCAGTGTCACCTGCCCAGCTGTCTAACCGCCCTATCTACCCTGTCATTTCTCCACCATAAATTATAAACTGGTACAACTGTTCTGCCCCCCCAGTCACATTAGGGAATGTGGCAGATCTGGGAATCCCCTTGGGGCCCCGGGAACACCCAAAACATCATCAACACATTAGATATAAATAGAGAGGTGACATTACCTGACCCGTGGTGGATGGCGGCTCCCGTCAATGAGGCTGGATGAGGCAGAGCGCTGTTGGCACAGTGAAGAGCCGGGTGGAGTCCGGTCCTGTCAGGAACTTTGAAGTGGGAAAGTAATTAGTCAATGAGAGGAATTTATCGCACAGCCAATGACATTCTATTACTAATTCATAATTAATTACTCAGCCTGTCACTGAGAGTACGCCAGAAACCACAACTGGAGAATGGTGGTGCCAGAACGATACAAAAACTGGAAACGTCACTGGAACCAATCAGAGGAGACGCAATATATACAGCCACTCCACCTAGAACTGAACTATCATTTGTGGATGGGCTCACTTATTCAAAGCCTTGAAATCTGGTCTTTTGAATCCTTAATAAATCCATACCCACCCCATGATATAAAGCAGGAGTAACCCCATCCCATCTGTAGACTCTAGCACTGGGGTCCTGGCCAGGACAATATCTGCATGGAGTTTGTATGTTCTGTGTGGGCTGTATGTGATGTAATGGTAATGATATCACTGCACACAGGAATTCGGATGCAGGAAAAGCCCTCTGGATATTAAGTATTCTCTGCATGTTGATATTAGAAATCTTTATGATGGGCGGAGACGTCACATGGTGTCGGCAGAGAAATCTCACATAAGACGGTCGGATTGTTTTGTGGTTACTAAGAGTCCTAAAGACAAACAGAAGATGCTTTTGGGTGGATTCCTGCAGCGCTCCCTGCACACGCCGATGAGCTGAAAGGGATGCCAAGGTAATGAGGGATGGGGACGGCTATGGGCACCTTCTGGCCGACCCCTTCCAGAGGATGAGAGGTGAAAAGACCTATCCTGAATGACGGGTCATCTCTGTCTATGAACTCAGGACAGTGAGAAGGGTCCTCTTACATTGGTGGCCAGAGGAGAAGGGCCCCCTCACATGGTGGTCAATGGAGAGCGTCCCCCTTGCAATAATGGGGAAGGTTTCGATTACATTAGTGAACAGTGGGAAAGGTCGCCTTATAATAACGGCCAGTGTGAAGATCTCCCTTACAAAGTGGAGAAGATCCCCCTCACCTTGGTGGTCTGAGGAGACAATCCGCCTCACATTGGCGGTCAGGGGAGAAGACCCCTCTCACATTGGCGGTCAGGGGAGAAGATCCCCCTCACATTGGCGGTCAGGGGAGAAGATCCATGGTCAATGGAAAAGGTCCTCCTTATATTAAGTAGTTAGTGGAAAGGGCCCGGTATACATTAGTGATCTGTGGAGAAAGTCCCCCTTTCACTGGTAGACAGTAAAAAAGGTCTCCTTTTTCATTGGTGGTCTGTAAAGAGGACCCCACTGGGGACCAATGAAGAAGGTCCCCTTATATTGGTGGTCATTGGAAAAGGTCCTCTATACATTGGTGTCCAGTGGAGAAGGTCAACCTGTTTTAGTGGTTTTTTGGAGAAGCTCATCCCTTTCTTAGGTGGTTCATGTAGAAGTCCCCCCTTACAATGTTGGTCAGTGGAGAAAGTTACCCTATATTAGTAGTCAGTGGAAAATGATTCCTTGCATATGTGGTCAGTCCCCCTTGCAATAATGGAAAAGGTTCCACCCTGTGGAGAAGATCCCTCTTACATGGATAGTCAGTGGAGAAGGTTCCCCTTTATTAGCGACCAGTGGAGAAGGTCATGGATGGTCAGTTGAGAAGGTTAGATAAGAAGACCCAACATTCAAGACTGTCATGCAATCTTTGGTGACTCAATTCTGTTAATTTCCCTACTTGTGAGAGTCTGGCCCGGGGGGATCTATCCAGGACCTGATCCTACAGCCGGTATTACAGGAGAGGCCGGTCTGAGGTTTCAGGTGCGGCCACTTATATGTAAGACCTACAGACCCCGGTGCAGGCACTGGTGGGGGCTCAGAGCCCACCAGCCAAACCTGAAATACAGGGCAGGAAGGCCCAGACCTGCCCAGCTGAAGTTTATACAATGTGTCAGCCTGAATGAATCTGCCGCAGGGTGGAGGGCGAGGCCGGCTGAATGACAGCACAATCACTGCCAATCTGTGACACGGGAAGAATCCTCCCAGCTCAGCTATTCAGATGACAATAGACGGTCAGCTCCTGGGACGAGCGCTCGCTTCTATTGTTTATAAAGATAAACTGCCTCTGTGCATGCCGGGGGTACTATCTTGTTGTTCACCTGCAGCCTTACTCTGGGAAGCACTTGGTGGTTTAACCAATCATTCTTTGCCTATTCATTTTTGAGGGTCCGAGGGGGCGTGGCATCATCCAAGAATTGGGAGGTTCAGGGTGATGGGGACCCCTTCTTCCCCCATACACAGGGTCATAGCTTAATTTTGGGGACATATTTAAACTTTCACCTAACTGGAAAGACTGAAAATAATGTCTGCTATCCACATTACCAACATGGAGGGAGAGCCAATGGGGTGATGGGACACGGTGGGCCCAGCTGATACAATCTTTCTATAATGAGTGTAAGAACTTTTCTATGCTGACCAATCAGGGTTCAGTACTAATAATTTAGGAGCTGCAGCAAGGACTCCTATTGGTTGCTGTAATCTGGTTGATATCACAGCACAATAGCCAATACATTTCTGCTGTTATTTTTCCAAATCAGTTCTGGAAAATGAATGCAGGCATCTGATGGCTTGTTTTGCCCCAAATGTTTTTTTCTGCATTTTTGTTCATGCTATTGTCCATTGGCAGTGTCAGATATCGCCTCTGGAATTCCTGCAGGATAAAGAAAACCCTTTCAGAAGTATTGTCCCTGTCCTGCAGGAATGCAGAGATTTCTGCAGAATTCAGGAACCAGTCAGTCCAGTCCAGAGCTGTAGACATGCGATCTCACTGATAGCAATGAAAGTAATGTTAGTGCCGCTATTTAGGCCTTGGGGCTCTCTCCGATCAGTAATGATGGTGTAGTCTGATAATATTACAGATACCGTAAGGAAGCCTTTCCAAGTAGTTACATGAAATATGGGACAGCACAGCCAGTTCTTTGCATTTAACCGCCACATACATGAACCAACCAACCGTCTGTGTAGTGGATTGGCACAGGCGCAGCGCTGCATTCAGCTGTCTGGAAGAAAAGTGATGTGAGTGCGGAGGAGTGTGCCAAAGAATGGAACCTCCAAGCTACGTAATTATTAACCCTTTGTGGGACAGGATGGGCAAATAATAAAATTAGAAACTCAGCTCCAAGATAAAGCAAACCATCTACTATAATAGGGGGCCACTTATACCTTCTGGGCTCCAAATCACCTATTCCAGGTAGATTCTACAAATCAATAGCATTGATGAATGGCATGCGTGCCCATCTGTCAATCAAAGATTGTAAGGGGGCGTGGCTTAGGACACAGGCACCTGTGATATCATCACATGATCCAGGCTCCTTGGGGGCGGGCACATTGGATGGCCAGCTTACAGACAGGAATGGTGACACTGAACATGGCACAGGTATGTTTGCATTATTCTTCTAGATTATTTTGTTTTTCCTAACAAGGATTTCTTAACACTGGGGTCTATTCGTAAATGTTTTCACACAAGATTCACTGTTTTTACCCAATATTAACCTAAAATTGGATTCAATTGGAAAGGTTTGTGCCTCATTCGTACATTTTTCTATTTTAATCCAATGTAAACGTTTTGGGTGAAAGTTGAGTGAAAACATTTATAAACAGATTTGTATCTAAAACCAAAACATACAAAATATTTCAAACTTTGTAAATCTGCAGCTTTCAATAAAATAATTTCTGCTGATCCTGCCATTAGGACAGACACTTCCTGTTACACAGTTTTAATCACACATTCCACAAGTATGGTCCACTTTTGTCACGATCGGGTAAACCTCACTGAGGAATGCCATGCAGCCAATGTTGTGGTGAATGTAGACAAAATGTGGCTGCAAAGAGGCCGGGAGATCAGCAGCACAGAGGTGTAGCAAAGCCTCCTACCACAAACCATACATAGCAATCCGTGAAAGGAACAAAGCCACCCACTGGCACTGCTGGTACTTGGGCACACAACCTCTGATGAGACCCACACAGCTGCAAAATTCCATCATTGGTAGATTGATCAATTCTAACAGTAAATAAATTCTAATAATAAAAGAAAACTACAGCTTTGCATGATAACACTGCAGGAGCAGCACACAGACAGAATGCACAAATACAGACAACAGCGCACTGACAGCATCACACATAGACCAGCAGGACACACAATGCAACACACAGACAAAATGCACAAAGACAACACATTGAGAGAAACACACCAAAAGCCAGCAACACATTGACAGCAGCACTCACAAAGCAGCACACAGACAGAATGCACAAAGTCAGACAACTGCACACTGATAGCAGCACTCAGAATGCAGAATACAGACAGACCGCTTACACAGGAGTGAACAGATCACAGAAAAAAGTACACAGATACAAAGCAGCACACAGACAGAATGCAGGACACAGACTGATAGTATTACAAAGAGCACACAGCATGGTGCACACAGACAGAATGCACAAAAACAGACAACTGCACACTGATAGCAGCACACAGACAGAATGCAGAACACAGACTCATAGTATCAGACAGCACACAGACAAAATGCACAAAGACACACAACAGCACACATGCCATCACAGCACTACATCTTTCCACTCTTCTAAAGTTTGTAAACTTTTACACTGAGATGTGACAGTGCCCCCCCCCATATGTGTTTTATAACACAATCCCAATGCAGATAGATGGATCTCTGGTCAGGTGACAGTTACAGTTATTACTCATCCATCGCTGTGTACACAACAGAACAAAACCTGACTGCACAATATTTAATAACAGCGCAATACACACAATATAATACACCGCATAATACACAGTGCAATCACCTGGAGGTGGCCAAACCAAACACTGAGAACACAATGACATAACACCCGGCACAGGAGGGGCAGAGGGGGCACAATCACACAGGTGGGCACATAGGAGATGCATAGGGCAGATACAGTGGCAGAACTAAAATTTTGCGGCTGAGAGGGCATTGGAGAGGTTACTGGGTAGAGGGCACAAGCAGTATATTGGGTATGGGGAGGGGGACACAGATTAGACACTGTGGCAGGATGGGTAGTGTAGGGCACACACATTAGCAGGGTTGTCAGGTGGGTAGTTCTTAGCACACAAATTTGGGTGGGTAGTAAGTTGTACTGGGCACACATATTGGGGATCAATAGTATTGAGCACACACAAACTAGATTGGTTAGAGGGGTGGACGGTACTGGGCACACACATTAGAAAGGTAGGCAGGTACAAATTAGATGGTTAGTAGGGGAGGTATTTAGGGGCATTCAATAGGGGGTGGGTAGTCATTGACATAGATTAGGGGGGTGGGTAGCCCTGGGTATATATTAGGGGGTGGGCCTGGGTATATATTAGGGGGTGGGTAGTCCTGGGTATATATTAGGGGGTGGGTAGTCCTGGGCACATTTTAGGATGTGGGTAGTCCTCGGTATATATTAGGGGGGGGGTAGCCCTGGGTATATATTAGGGGGTGGGTAGCCCTGGGTATAAATTAGAGGTGGGTATCCCCAGGCACACACAGGGTGGTCAGTAGTCTCGCTCCTCTCGCTGCACAGTCTCGCACTCACCTGTTGGTTCTCCTTGCAGTTCCCTCTGCAGTCCGCCTCCTCTCCGCACGTTGGATTTAAGGGATTCCGCTCCCTCCCCTGCCCCTCCCAGGGGTGACTCCGATCTGCCCGAGGGAGGTGTGCCTGTCGCCTCATGAATAATGATCGGTCGGTGCAGACAAATCCCGAGAATAGACGATCGGCGTCCGCCGGGGGAAGTGTGAGTGCTAGCTCCTGGGCAAGGGGAAGGGGTAGATCCATGTATAGATTGCTAGCTCCTGGGGCAAGGGAAAGGGGTAGATCCATGTATAGATTGCTAGCTCCTGGGGCAAGGGGAGGGGCTAGGTCCATGTATAAATTGCTAGCTCCTGGGGCAAGGCGAAGGGGTAGATCCATGTATAGATTGCTAGCTCCTGGGGCAAGGGAAAGGGGTAGGTACCTGTATAGATTGCTAGCTCCTGGGGCAAGGGGAGGGGTAGGTACCTGTATAGATTGCTAGCTCCTGGGTCAAGGGAAAGGGGTAGATCCATGTATAGATTGCTAGCTCCTGGGGCAAGGGGAGGGGCTAGGTCAATGTTTAGATCGCTTTCTGCTGGCCAGCAAGGGGGGAAATTTACAAACTGCTAGCCCCACGGACAGAAGGAGGAGGATGTCCTCTGTTTAGATTGCTAGCTGCTGGGGCAAGGAATGATGTAAACCTTTGCGAGAGATTGCATCTCCCTCTATATTTCAACAGCCACTGGGGTAAAAAGTGGGGCAGATCTACCCTACAGTTTGCTAGCCTCTGAGGCAGGAAGAGGGGTATGTCCTCTATCCTCTATGTCCCCTATAGATTGCTAGTTTCTGGGGCAGGCCGTGGGGTAGCTTTTCTATAACTATTGCTAGCTCCTCTGACAAGGAAAGGGGTAGATGTTCTATATAGATTGCTAGCTCCTAGGGCAAGGATCGGGGGTAAGTCTTCTATTTAGATTGCTAGCTCCTGGGGCAAAGGGAAGGGGTAGGTACATGTATAGATCACTAGCTTCTGGGGGAAGGGAAGGGGTAGGTCCATGTATAGATTACTAGCTCCTAGGGCAAGGATCGGGATAAGTCTTCTATTTAGATTGCTGGCTCCTGGGGCAAGGGGAAGGGGTAGGTACATGTATAGATCACTAGCTCCTGGGGGAAGGGAAGGGGTAGGTCCATGTATAGATTGCTAGCTCCTGCGCCAAGGATCGGGGTAAGTCTTCTATATAGATTGCTAGCTCCTGGGGGAAAGGGGTAGGTCCATGTATAGATTGCTAGCTCCTGGGTCAAGGACCGGGGTAAGTCTTCTTTATAGATTGCTAGCTCCTGGGGCAGGAGGCGAGGTATGTCCCCTGCAGGAAGGTGCTAGATGTGCGGGATGTCAGCCTCTCCCCTTCTACCTCATCTGACAAATCTCATAGGACTCTGAGAGATATTTCAGGCAGGCAGGGAGAGTCAGTAAGGAGTTAGGCAGCCAAATCCCAGCCCTGCTTCACCATCGCCCCTCTCCCTATCCTGGGCCCAGGAGCTTGCACTCTACAGCTGGAAGCACAGAGACATGATGACTCGCTGTAGAAGTTTCAGTGCTGCCGGTCACCGGTGCAGACCTGGAGGTCACTGACCCCTCTGATGGAATTTCCATTCCAGAAACAGCAATAACAACCTGACGGGTTCTAATGCTTCACAACTAAATATACAACATGAATTATTAATAAAAAGAATTGTTTTCATCCAACTTTCACCCATAATTAACACATTCTTTACATTGAATTCAGTGTGAATATATTCATGATTCATGCTTTCTCCCAACTGAATCCATTATGTAAAATCTGCAATTTTTGGGTAGAAGCTGGGTGAATCTTGGGTGAAAACATTTATAAATAGACCTCTCTATATCGTTCAGGCACCTAATAGACATTTAAGTGTAAAACTAATAAGAAAGTATCTTTTTCCCCTTTTAATAAAACTTCCCTTGCCATAATGATCCATTGAATATGATTGGTTCTGTGTATGCACAATGCACTCTGGGGCTCCGCATTGCTGACTCTGCACCTGCACAAGGCGAGTACAATAAATTTGGTGTCTTCCATCATCGTCCAGGAATCTCAGAGGTCGGCATTGTGTCATCTAGGGGGGGATTTTTAGATTGTGGGGGAGCTTTGGATGATCTGCTTATCTGACCACAAATTCGAGGAGAAGACGAGAAAATCCGATACCCAGATTAGAGCGCCGAGTCTGCAAAAAGAAAGAAATTCTTTAGAGAAGGCTGTGAGAATAATATGGAAGCTGCCATTACTGACTTGTATTGCAAGGTGCAGGTTCCAGAACTATCCAACACTGTACATGATTCTAGTCAGTGACCTGAAATATAAATGCAGACAAAATAGGGCCCTGGGCAAATAATAAGTGGGGCCCCCATTCAATGGGCATTCCAGCTCCCAGTACCTCCTGCCGATTGGGGCCTTGGGCAATTGCAATCTACGCTAAGACTGGTTCTGATTCTGGCACTCTGGACCCGCTTCAATGCTTTTGCGAAAAAGTGTGAGTCCCTGGGCAATTCTCAATTGGTCCCCATCCCAAAACTGGCCCAGTTCAGGGGGCAGAATGCCCATATAAGCCAAGTCTGATCCTCCCTGCAATAATGTCTGGTCCAGGATCAGCAAACTGCACACAAAAGGAAATCCCCTTCAAAGGTAATACATATATCAAACAATGCCATATCCCTGAACAATCAGAGGAAATAATAGTCCAACTTCCCATAAGTGGACCCAAGTGGGAAATTACCGGCATTCCTGTATCAAAAGATCAGCAATTCCATTTTATTTCAAACGTGTAGTTACATGCAATTAATAAAACGACCAACACATGGCTTTACCTTACAATGTGCACATATTATTATTATTAATAATAATAAACAGGATTTATATAGCGCCAACATATTACGCAGCGCTGTTCATTAAATAGGGATTGCAAATGACAGACTAATACAGAGAGTGATACAGGAGGAGAGCACCCTGCCCCGAAGAGCTTACAATCTAGTAGGTGGGGGAATTTCACACACAATAGGATAGGAGAATACAATACAATACAAAAAACTGTCAAATGTATCTTCTCTGCAACCCAACACGTTTCGCAGCAGCTGCTTCTTCAGGGGATTTGATAGCAGAACAACTAAGCAGGATCAGCTTTGCCTGGGACTTGTCAGTGAAAAAGCAGCAGCTTCTATCCCTATGCTGCCCCCTTCCTCCTGTAAGCAAGTTTACAGTGTTAGACTGACTGCAAAGTTCTAAACAACCCTAACTGGCTAAGAGTGCAAAGCACTTTTTTTATAGAAAGCCAGGGAGCTAATGTAAAGACAGATTTAGGCTCCTACATTCTTACCTTTTTTAATGTATTAAAAACTAAAATATAAGTGTATTTAATGATTTGATATTTATAAATGTGTTATGAAGCTCAGACATAGACTCCAAATTTCTGCTGATAATTGTCACATGGAAGAAAGAGCATTCCATCACCCACTGGTGGCACACGGCTCTGCCAGGCTGGACAGAAGCAAATCATTATGCCACGCACAAATCTGAGCCACCAGAAGAAAGTGGTCAGTTGGATCCCAGATTTCTGGCTGCATCCACCTGATCCATTCTATGATAACAATTAGTCAGAACTCTCTTAGATTGTAAGCTCTTCGGGGCAGGCTCCTCTCCTCCTGTGTCACTTTTTGTAACTGTCATTTGCAGCCCCTATTTAATGTACAGCGCTGTGTATATGTTGGCGTTATATAAATCCTGTTTAATATTAATAATATAACCTCTCCCCTGTACCCCCCATAAACAAGTCCAGCCAGGATCCTTCACCTTCTTATCAGGGAGGTCAGATACACAGAACACCCTTTGCTCCGGGGCCCCTGTACATTTCTAGAATTCCATCTGTCTGCCCAGAAGAGGTAATATGAAAGTGAAAGAGAAGCAGATAATGACCACAGCTGACGTCCGGTGTCCCCAAATAATTCTCAGGGTCACACCGGATGGGAATGTTATTGAAGATCATTTCTGGCAGTCGTCTCTTATATATCAAGACTCCATTCATAAAGCTTCACACAAGAATACACCGCTGTGTAATATGTTGGTGCTATATAAATCCTGTTTAATAATATTATTAATAATAATAATAAAAAAGAATAAGAATTTTTAGTCTAGGTCATGTGACTGGTATATGTAAATCTCATTGGACTCCTGGTAAATGAATTCTAGGAGCATCTCTTATTCTCTCCCTTCTTGTCTGATATATATATCATTTAAGGAGTTTTGTTTAATTTGTTTGATACATTTAAAATATTTTCATTAATTTCAGAAATCTGCAGCTAAGATTTTCTTGTGGTTTTGCACAATCAACTATAAACTGTTAGACATTTCTGAGGACTATAGAAAACTTTCCTTTATGCCAAATTCAAGCTCCACAGATCTTGTTCCATTTACCTTTCTAGATAAATACCCCCCTAGCCGCTCTCTCCGCTCCTCCAATGACCTACTAATGACTTCCTCACTCATAACCTCCTCACACGCACGGCTCTAAGACATTTCTAGAGCTGCCCCGACTCCCTGGAATGGTCTCCTCATCCTATTAAGCTTGCTCGTACTTTCTGCTCATTTAAAAGAGAACTCAAAACCCAACGCTTCAACATCACCTACCCGTCTTCTTCTGTCTCCTAAACCCTCACTACTTACCCTCCATTCCATATCCCCCCCCCTATTGTGTGATACTTCCCCCACCTCTTAGATTGTTAGCTCTTCGGGGCAGAGTCCTCTCCTCCTCCTGTGTCACTGTCTGTATCTGACTGTCATTTCCAACCCCTATTTTTTGTACAGCGCTGCGTAATATGTTGGCGCTAGATAAATCATGTATATCAATATTATTAATAACAATATTAATAATAATAACAATAAGGAGAGGGAGGGGGGCTGTTTATCATTCCCGTCCTAGGGTGACAATGTTGCCTTTTTATAGATAAAATGTGGTGCATAGGACAGGAAGTGTATAACTGGCAGGATCAACAACAACAAAAAGAATGCTAATGCAGCTACAACATCACATCACAAGAAAACTTGTGTACCCATTATGGAGCAATATCTACATTTCCCATATGGGCCTGCTGGGTATTACTTAAAGCATAATTTTCATGAATAGCCCTTGATTCATCCACAAACTAAGCCCAGTGAATCCCATGATCTCTCAGGTTCCTTTCCCTTTCCTTCTTACCGGTGCTTGCTGTTCTGTCCAACGCTGCCATTTCTTCTGGAAATATCCCTTTAAAAAAAAATTGTATTTTCTATATCGACTGAAAACAAAAAGTAATAAAAATGAATTTAGTTTTAGAAAAAAGTAATTTTTTGGTAAATAAAAAAAAAATCTTTTTATTCAATGATTTGTCCACTAAAAACATAACAATGGTGTTTCTGGAACAGAGCATGGACATGTTATGTGCAAACAAAAAAAAAAAACAAATATTCATTTTTAATATTGGTCAGTGTTTGTGTGACACAGCAAACAAAATGTATTTAAACAAAAAAAATTGTTTGATAAAATATAAAAAAAGCCAACTTAATTAATAGAAGCTAAGGGCAGAAGGAGCGGAGAGATTTATTGGGTTGAATTGACTTAGATGGTCTTTTTAATCCTATTACAAAATATATTAATACTTTAATAATAATTAAATAAAAAAAAAAGTCAAAGATCATGTCTTCTTCTGTCTCTTAAAACCCTCACTACTCCCCACCATTCCATATCCCCTCCTATTGCGTAATACTTTGCCCTCCTCCTAGATTGTAAGCTCTTCGGGGCAGGGTCCTCTCCTCCTCCTGTGTCACTGTCTGTATCTGACAGTCATTTGCAACTCCTATTTAATGTGCAACACTATGTAATATGTTGGCGCTATAATAATCCTGTTTATTAATAATGATAATATGGACAGAAATGTGCGATCACACACACATTACATGCAATACACAGAAATCCCCCTGAGCATTGCTTGGATGAATATCACTTTCACATCCACCGAGTGTAATGAAAACCAATGACATATACAAGTATTGGATCCATATAGATGGTGGAGCCCACAATATAGATAGTTGGGTGAACCACAAATAATATAATAGTCTATAATAACATATTGGTGTGTACAGCCAGTACCATAATGTCAGATTGTTATCAAACTGCTGAAAAACACTTGTACAGGTCACCGTGTTCAGATAGAAATCTTAGATCATTTCAGCAGAAGAATTGTTTCCTCTTTTATTTTTTGTTTCACATGAATACCTTGTAGATTGTTTGATTTGTTGGGATTGTCTATTGCATGGTTTTTCAACATTTGTAACACAGGGAACCCTTCAAATAACTTCCAGGTCTTCATGGAACTCCGGCTATAATTCGTATATCCACAGATCACAGTATATTAGTGTGGTGGTCAGTGGGAAGAATTCCTCTTACATTGCTGGCCATTGGGAAGAATGTCACCCTTACAGATAGCCAAAAAGATCATTGGAGTCAGGTATACTGACCTGAGAGATGGAAAGTGCTCATTGCTCATGGAACCCCCAGCAAGCTCTGGAGGAACCCCGGCTAGAAGAACACTGATCTAGTGATGCGTTTTTGTGCCATCTTCACACCTGTGCAGTGTGGCATGCCATGCAACCCCTGCAAATCAACGCACCTTGTCAGGAGAGCACTAACTTTAGTTACATGCATTACCAATTTGGTAAGGCATGGTGTGCCAGAGCACACGGGTGAACCCAGCAGCACACAGCATGGGGGCTTGTACAAACCTGACAGAGACATATCAGTAAATATCTCTCACAATGCAATGTCCCTACCACCATAGGTTGCAAATGACAGATACAGACAGTGACACAGGAGGAGGAGAGGACCCTGACCCAAAGAGCTTACAATCTAAGAGGTGGGGGAAGTATCACACATTTCCTACAATAATGTTCTAGTAGATTGTGGTAGAAATAAGCAGTAAATTTAGAGGCAGAGCAAGGAGAAGCTTATCATAACATAATAGCATTGTACAGGTACATCAACAACATCATGTCCTTCTGGATAGGTGCACATGGTCTGATTTATTAAAGTTTTCCAAGGCTAGAGATGATACGCTTTCATCAGTGAAGCTGGGTGATTCAGAAAACCTGGAATGGATCTGGTGCAGGATTGAAAACATTTGCTATCAAACTGCAAATAAAGTTTATAAATTTATTCCAGGTTTGCTAGATCACCCAGGTTCACCGATGGAAGTGTATCCTCACCAGCCTTAGAGAGCTTTAATAAATCAGGCCAATGACCCAAACTGGGACCATTGAACCTGATTTTTTCTGCACGAAATGTTTTAAATTAGCAGAGTCATTTATTTTGGACTCTACATTTGTCTGCTTGGTTTTGAGAGCATTTTGCATAAAATGACCACGATTGTTTATCAAAATTTGTTAAAGCTGAACAGCAAATATTGCATATATGTCTTCCAGATCTGTGCAGTCATCCAGCGGGGCACTGAAGCTTCCTGAAATACATACCAGTGACTGCTGGTCTCTCTTATTGAGTAGGGTGACTGGTCTTGTTCCCGCCCCTTTCTGGGGTGGAGCTGCAGACTCTGCACAGTCTATGTACAGCCCACTAGTGATCTCACTGATTATTTTTCAGGATAATATCCTTGTTTGCAAAGGCAGACAAACTGAACTTATATCCTATCCCATATGTTCAAAACAGATATTATTCAAGGTGGACAATTATTTATATAATTACAAATCATGGAATAAAAACATAAAACCTATCCCTGAACCCATCAAGATGAATTTATAGAACAGATTGATTTGATAACAGTAGCAGTGAATACACAGTATTAGTAACGTCATTCACAAATTCTATAGATTCACCTGTGTGACCTGCAAGGGGTGATATGAATACTGCACGATCTTTGTGCTTGGGGGAACAGGCTTTATGATTTATTTTATTGATTATAGTCTGACATTATGATATTGGCTTCCTGTTGTAAAGATCTGACTGTAGTAGAACATAAGGATACCATTATAGACAATTATAATACTTGTGGTTCACCCGTCCATCTATATTGTGGATTATGTAATCCAATACTTACTAGATTGTAAGCTCTTCGGGGCAGGGTTCTCTCCTCCTGTATCACTGTCTGTATTAGTCTGTCATTGGCAATCCCTATTTAATGTACAGCGCTGCGTAATATGTTGGCGCCATATACATCCTGTTTAATAATAATAATACTTGTATATGTCATCGGAGATACACATTGGCACCCATTACCATTCCATGGATGTGAATGAGATGTTCATCCAAGCAATGCTCAGGGCCCATGTTGGGGAGTTTTATTTTTTGTGTGCTTTAGGTATTTGTGTGTTTTTACATTTTTTGATATTAGAATATAAAATAAAAGATCAATATAAATTATGATAAAATTGAAGGTTCTCTTTAGCACTAGTGTGTCCATTGATAACATTCAAGTTGGGTTAAAATGATTTCTCTGAATGGAGAGACTGGGAATTGTGCAGACATGTATCACGTCTTGGGTAAAAATGGACCTCCCATGCAGATCCCACAAGTTGGGTGTTTTATTGGGGAATAAACCTGTATGCTTTGCTTGTGCTCTTATGCACATTTAGGTTTTAATTGTTCTGAAAATGATTGTGCATCTTTAGGATTGTACAGATTGCATACTCGGATTGTCATCTCATGTCTTCAGGTACTGCCTGTTAGTTGGCTGCAGGTGTCTTTGTACAAGTTGCAAAACCTGCAATACATCTCATCTGTGGACTGGACCAGTTATAAGAAAATGAGAATAAAGATAAATCCTCTTATTATATCAGGAATAATCATTTTCTCATAAAGATTACAACACGGACATGTACAAGTTATGTAAGAATACAATTACTGAACTGACTCTTGTTTATTTATTTTAATATTAACGATTTGTATTGGGCGGTGGTGTCAGATTAAAATTCAACAAACGGGTTTACTGTGTACACAATGCAAGAACGAAGTGCAATAACTTTGTAGAATGATAAGGCAATGTGTACAGAGCCAACAGCATACTAGATTAGTGTTTCTTGACCTATTTACCATGGGAGAACCATTAAAATAACTTTCAGGTCTTCAGGGAACCCCGGCTTTAATTACCATATCCATAGCTCACAATAAATTAATGAAGTGGTCAGTGGGAAGAATTCCTCTTACATTGCTGACCATTGGGAAGAATGTCACCCTTACAGATAGCCAAAAAGATCATTGGTGTCACCTATACTGACCTGCAAATTGCTCATGGAACCCCCAGCAACCTCCGAAGGAACTCTGATTGAGAAACATTGATCTAGTGATTAGTTTTGTGGCCAGCTTCACAAATGTGCAGTTGCTCTTTGCTCAGGAATCCTCTGGAAAAACCCGTAAACTCTGATCCAGACTATCACTAAAATCATCACTGATATATAAAATGAAATGTTTATTTGTAAAGCAACAATTCCATACATTGTAATTACCAAATATTTATCATATCAGATTACCAGTGTTATTAAAATAAATACAAAGCATAAAATAAATACGAATGATAAACACATAACATTCCCCCTCCATGTGTCCTGGCTCCATTCCAGGGCTTTTTGTAGGTTATATAGTAAATGATGTTTCATATTTTCCGTTAAAGTAAATCTATAAGGAAATCAGCTCCCTCTGTGTCAGCAGAGTCCCACCATAGTGTAAATGAACTCAGAGGTGATCAGTGTTTTAACTGGAGGATTTATAGTGACAGCCGGGAGTGGAAGATTCTTCATAGAGGTGACAATGTGGGACGGGTGTGCTATCCCTGCCGGGAGTGCAACCCATACAAATATCTCATCATTTCATATATACTTCATATTTATCTCCAGATAGATAGATAGATAGATAGATAGTTAATAAACTGTATTTATATAGCACCAACCTAATGCGTAGCACTGTACATTAAATAGGGGTTGCAAATAACAGACAGGAAGGAGGGGACCTTACCCCAAAGAGCTTACAATCTAAGAGGTTAGATAGATAGATAGATTATTATTAAACTGTATTTATATAGCACCAACATATTGGGTAGCACTGTACATTAAATAGGGGTTGCAAATAACAGGCAGATAGGAGGGGACTTTACCCAATAGATAGATAGATAGATAGATAGATAGATAGATTATTATTAAACTGTATTTATATACCGCCAACATATTGGGTAGCACTGTACATTAAATGGGGGTTGCAAATACCAGGCAGGAAGGAGGGGACTCTACCCAAAAGAGCTTACAATCTCAGAGGATAGATAGATAGATAGATAGATAGATAGATAGATAGATAGATAGATAGATTATTGTTAAACTGTATTTATATAGCGCCAACATATTGGGTAGCACTGTACATTAAATAGGGGTTGCAAATACCAGGCAGGAAGGAGGGGACTCTATAGATTAGTTTTTACATATGTTGCTATAGCTGTAGCGACTCAGGAGGAAGGTGACTTTCTCCTGTATTTTCCTGCTGTAATTTCCTCCTTTTGATATATAGGCCATTTTTACAGGTTCATTACAAGGTATAATACACAACCTAATAGTGTTTAGATCACATTAAACCCTTCAGGGCCAGATTTCTGCATAGCCAAACTAAGCCATGGCCTAAGGCAACAGAGCTGGCGCATAGTCGCCCCATCACCCGCACATTGTGCTAATGTCAGTAATGTATGAACAGTCTGCTCTTATGATATTGCTGTCTGCATAGTTTGTCATATTATACGAATAATAGGTTTAGGGTGACAGGAGGTGTAAATCTGGTTCTGATACCGAGCTGACATCATATAGATATTGGGCAGGGTTCTCTTCTCCTCCTGCGTCATAACTTATGTGTGCAGATTTGTCATCTGCAGCTCCTCTTGATTATACAGCACTGTGTAATATGTTGATGTTTTATAAATAAATATTATCAATAATTTATTGAAATAAACAATAATAACTATTGCTTGTATGCCCTGATTATAATATAATTATTTTGTTATTTGTATTGTATTTTTATCTGCGTTATATTACTATGAATGTCAGTATGCAAAATAGTTTGGTATATGCAGTTGTGTGTTTGCTTCTTTGCTGGCCACTGCATTAGAACTTACAGGAGGAATTTTATTATTGAATAATAATTTCCTTACAGATGGGTCTGAGAGAATACATCATTACAAGAAGGAATTTCTAATGTATGTTCAATGATGAGCTGATCGGTGCCCAGGCATTGCATTCTCTCCAATACTTTTGGTAATGGATTGCCTAGGTGTAAGAGTATAGGACAGGGCTATGGGAGGTGTTGGGAAAAATCACTGGAGGTATAAGTCAAGTGAAGTGAATAGTATAAGACGGGTGAATGGATGGATTAGGGTGAAATAGAAAAAGTGGCGTAATTTTGAATAAATGTAAAAAAATGTTCCTTATAAGGTGTTCTAAGGACCCTATGTGACCTAATAAGGCATGCCCACCTATTTACCAAAGACAGAGCATGTGTGCTATTGTGGAAGACTCTTTGACAATGGCACATATGCTGCTCTTTTAGTTACCTGGGCAGATTTGCACCATTACCTTAGACTTCCTTGGATGCTTTTTATGGAATTTCCAAAAGTAACCCCTGAGCCACAATGTATAGACAGTACAGTACAATGTGTCACAAGGAAAATTAGGAAGCCTAAGGCAATGAGCTAAGATGCCTTTAATACAACACAGGTGCAGAGTAGGTATAGGGAGGTACAAGGTAACTTAAGAAATGCATAAAGGAGGTATAGGACAGATGGTAGGATGGTATAGGACAGGTGTAGGAGAGGAGCAAGGAATGCATAGGCAGGTATGCAGATGGTATACGGCAGCTTTATTGGAGGTATAAACAGGGTTTAGGACAGGTGTAGGGGAGGTATAGGAGATGAATGAAGGAGGTATAGGACAGGTGTGAAGGAGGTGTAAGGAAGATATAGGATAGGTGTACAGAAGGTATATGATTTATAGGACAGGTGTAGGGGGGTTTAAAAGAGGCATAGGTGAAGTGTAGTGGACATATAGAATAGGTTTAAAAGAGACATAGGTGAAGTGTAGTGGACATATAGAATAGGTGTAAGGGAGATATAGATGATGAATAAGGGATGTATAAGACATGTGTGAAGGAGTTGTAAGGGAGGTAAAAGGATGTACAGGAGGCACCAGGTGTTCATAGGATAGGTTTAGGGGGATATAGAATAGATGCACTGGAGGTATAGTATAGGATATAGGATAGGTATAGTGGATGTATAATGGATGAATAAAGGAGGTATAGGACAGGTGTGAATGAGGTGTAAGGGAGGTATAGGAGATTTATAGGACAGGTGTAGGGTTATTGGATAGGTGTAGTGGAGATATAGGGATGAAAAAAGGTGGTATAGGATAGGTGTGAAGATAGGTGTGAAGGAGGATTAAGGGAGGTATAGGACAGGTGTACAGAAGATATAGGAGATATATGGGACAGGTGTAGGGCTATTGGATAGGTGTAGTGGAGATAAAAGGGATGAATGAAGGTGGTATAGGACAGGTGTGAAGGAGGTGTAAGGGAGGTATAAGAGATTTATAGGACAGGTGTAGGGTTATTGGATAGGTGTAGTGGAGATATAAGGGATGAATAAGGTGGTATAGGATAGGTGTGAAGATAGGTGTGAAGGAGGATTAAGGGAGGTATAGGATAGGTGTACAGAAGATATAGGAGATATATGGGACAGGTGTAGGGCTATTGGATAGGTGTAGTGGAGATAAAAGGGATGAATGAAGGTGGTATAGGACAGGTGTGAAGGAGGTGTAAGGGAGGTATAAGAGATTTATAGGACAGGTGTAGGGTTATTGGATAGGTGTAGTGGAAATATAAGGGATGAATAAAGGTGGTATAGGACAGGTGTGAAGGAGGATTAAGTGAGGTATAGGATAGGTGTACAGAAGATATAGGAGATATATGGGACAGGTGTATGGGTATTGGATTGGTGTAGTGGAGATATAAGGGATAAATGAAGGTGGTATAGGACAGGTGTGAAGGATGTGTAGTACAGGTATAGTGGTGGCATTGAAAAGTGTGTATAAGGTGTAAGGAAGTGTTTATCAGAATTGACAGGTATACGAGAGGCGTGAGACCAGTAATGGGGAAATTTGAAGGGGAAAAGTTGGAAGCATTGCTGTGTCAAAGCATTTCTCCTCCTATATTTGCTAATTCACGCAGCAACAACTTGTTTTTCACTCTGGTAGATACAACTGAATAAAGTTTTTGAGTAGTTTGATGGAGTGCTGAGGATTTTTTTGTTATTTGTATGGCTTCACCTGTGTCCACCTTTCCTTATTAATAATACATTGATTTGATTGGCTTTCTTTTTTTTTTGCTTTGTTTTTGCTTTGCTGTAATGGCCAACTTTTAACATACCAGCAAGCATGGCCGCTTACATAGTGAAAGTACCGTGCTCTCTCAATTCACTCAACACCTTGCAGATTTCAACCTTGAAAAACCTGACAGCTTTACATTGTTGACTAAAACTCATCACTCCCACTACTGAAAACAGTCACTTTTCCAGTCTGTCGGGTGATCTTTAACCTCACCCTGGGGCAAAAAACTTAGCCGCTATACCATGTCTCTGGAGACTAATGAGTGGGCCTACATTAGCCAGGGTTTCTGTTTTTCTGGCCACAGCTTATCCAAACCCTGCAAACAGCTTATCTCATAGGAATGCTGCTGCTCTATAGCTGCCAGACAATTCATTTCATATTCAACCACAAAAACGAAACACCAAGCTGTTTATATTTACCCGCTAACCGTAAATATTGACAGTACGGATCAGCTGATGTGGGCGACTTACTGGCAGATTACTCTGGAGGACCTTTATGATCCTCGTCTCATTATATTCTGTGTTATGTTTAACTGCAAGCTTACAGAGGGTGTTATATTATCATCATGATGTCTTGTTTGGTTTTCTCTGCTGTTATCCATCATATCTAAGGGTAGAAAGTTGTTTGGGAATGGACTACAATGCCCAGCATCTCCAGACAATGAACCAGAGCCGACGCTCCCACGCCACAGTTCATGTCAATTCTGTAGACTTGGTGCTTTCACTTGTAGCATGCTTCTTTCAGGCCAGAGACAGACAGGGGACTAGTATTTTCAGAAGGAGCTTAGTGATCAAGCATGTGATTGGTTTATGTTAGGTGAAAGCCCCACCCATGAGGTTCTGTTCTGTGCTATGGAGAAGAGAAAAAGTGGGAGGAGCCCCAGGGCATACTTACCATAGGAAATCAATGGCGGTCATTGGTGGCTGTTAATGATTTAGCACAGCCGAGATGTCCTTATAGATCAATTTTACTCAACCAGGGTTCCTCCAGAGGTTGCTGGGGGTTCCAATAATCAGTTTGTGCCTCCCAGGTCAGACTAAGTGACCCCAATGATCTTTTTGGCTATCTATAAGGGTGACATTCTTCCCAATGGCCAGCAATATAAGAGGAATTCTTCCTACTGATCCCCATGTACTGTGATCTGTAGATATAAAATAATTATTGAAGGGGTTCCCCAAAGTTATTTCAAGAGTTCCTCCATGTTAAAAAGGTTAAGAAAGGCTGATAAAGTAAATGCTGAGTCAGAACATTGCAATTCATATCATACAGAATTATTATTATATTATATAATATGATACAATATCACAAAATCTTCCACCATATGTTTGCATTATACAAAATTATACAATGTTATACAATGTATCTCCTCCATCTGCGTTCTCACAGCTGCCTTTATGCCAATGAAGCACATTTCACTATGATGGGGCCCCAGGACACATGGAGATTGGGCCCTACAGCTCTTTCCCACAATAGATATGAAGAGAGCAGCTACAAATCTCCCCAAAAAATCCGGGGTCACGTCAATAACCAGCCAAGGGTCCTTAATTCCCTTTATTTCAGTTTCTGTCCCTGCATTGTGCAGCGAATTCACCCCCCATGAGCCCCTCTATTCTCAATTTATTATCTGCATCATTTATATCTAATGTGTTATATTCTCATATATTTGTAACAATGAGGGAATGGGGAGACGGGTTTCCAGAACTGATTTATTAGGTGAGTTTTTTTTGTTACTGCAATGTGTGAATTGTACTGCACTGCCATTTATTATAAACGACAACCAGACGCCTCTTGCCATTGGAATTGCATTGCATTACCCGTTATGGTGCATTAGGCACCCTATTTAAATAATTGGCAAACCATGGCATGTTAACATGCAAAGTATGCAATGCCACGTGTGCATCACCACCGATGTGTGAGCCCAGCCTGAAGCAAATTCATTCCAGGTTTGCTGGATCACCCAGCTTGTCTGAGGAAAGTGTATCTTCTCCAGTCTTGGAGCATAAACCGGGTGCAATAAGTCAATGAGTCCTAAGGCTATGTAGGTGCAGTTGGTGGTCACCGCCTTTTATAAATTCCACCCCCAACACCAATCCACCCCAACTGATTAAGGTGCAAACTGTCTTTACTTCAATCATCCAATTATAAGCTGAAATTCTGTTTTAGACATTTCCCTCCTTTATTTTGGGTTTGCAGGGTCATCTCGTTTACAAAGTGAATATTCTCTACTCCCTTGCAGGCTCCAGTGAATGCTCATCGGACATGCCGGGTGACACAGAGTTAGCCGAACTCTCTGAAAACGTTAGGTAAAAGAAATATGTCACTAAGATTCGGTAAGTAGGGTATGGGGGTGGTTCATGTAAGAAGGTGACCACTAAAGGCCCATTTACATATAAGCCTTGGGTGTACTGTGTGTTGTGCAATGTGCTGCTATTCATTCTTAATGGCACCCAATGCACCTTTTGAGCATGCTGCACTGTGGAATGCTATAGTGCACTGTAGTGTGCTCCAAAAAATAGTGTAGGTCCCATTTTATTTGGTGTTGGTAACATCTGTTATTACCATAGAATATAACATGTGATAGGAACATGCTAAAGAAGTTCCTGGATGAGCCCTTACAAAGGCTACTTCCACCATACATAATCATATTTTCCAAACTTTCAGATTAAATTAGCTAAATACCTTCCTAGGTACATCAATAAAAAGGCATACAGTTTATTTTCATTAGAAAACAGCCCCAGCCTGAGTGGAAAATCCTCTCTGCTGCCAGCATGCAGTGGTTTCATTCCAACACGCCCCTTAATGACTCAGACCAATCAGCAGGGAGCATGGGCTTCAGTGATTGGACCGTTCTGGCTTTGGCTCAGCGGGGGCGTGTCAGATATTTGCACCACAGTGAGCAAGGTACCTTGTCTGCAAAATGCTGGCAGGGGACACACTTTTCTAGGAAGGCTGTGGCTGTTTTTTATAGCTGAACTTGTATGTGTAGTAATTTGAAAATCTGAATTCCAGGAGTTGCTGAGTCTCTTGCCATCCGGTGTTTATTGATGTGTGCTTTGTTTTTTCTCCTGCACGAAGGTTTGAGAATGTAGCGACTCTGCCTGGACTTGTGCTGGGAGGTGGATATATGGCCCTCTATGAGATGATTATATGGCCTAGTGCCAGGCCTCTCCCCACTGAATACTTTCTTTTATAGAGTTCTGTACTTTTATTGTATGTTATTGAGTTTGGGCCCTGTTACTAAAAACTTGAGCAGATGAATGCTACCCACATATGATTGGCCATGACCCCATTGTTAAGGTAAACAGAAGGGAAAGCTCCCATTGGATGGTTATTGCCAGGGATGCTTCTGCCCTGAAAACCACGTAGCCCACTATGTGCCTTAACAACCAATGCTAACCCAGCATACCCCAAACTTCTGGTTACATCATACTGCCCTGGCCAATCAAGATGACCGAACACCCAAACCTGGAAGTAGATTGGGTGAAGGAGGCATCACCTGCAACAGAGTGAGAAGAAGAGACTGTAATAAAAAATTATGAACAGGCAGGTAACTTTATCTTATTGCAGAAGGGATATCACCTGTCTTTCTGTAATTTGGAACCTACCTGTAATTTTTTAATGCTTAGTTCCGCTTTATATAGCAGAGCACAAGGATCAGTAAAACATTGGAGTGTCTGGGGAGATTTAACACTTTCTATTTTTTTCTCTGGTGATCAAATGCAAAACTGTCCCCAGAACAAAATGTATGGGGAAGTCTGGGTACGGCTATCTAATTGTGGCGTAAAATTGGTTGGGTTGTTTTTACTTTAGCGGAAGTTTAAAACAGGCCTCTTTTTTTAACATGGGGGCCGGAATAAATATATATACAGAAATGTTAAATATGTGTAATGTTGGAGGGACCCAAAGGTAACAGAAAATTAAAAAAAGAAAATGAAATGACATTTCAAACCATCAACAACATGAATATTATTATTATTATTATTATTAATAATAAGGATTTATATAGCACCAACATATTACACAGCGCTGTCAATTAAATAGGAGTTGCAAATGACAGACAGATACAGACAGTGACACAGGAGGAGGAGAGGAGCCTGCCCCGAAGAGCTTACAATCTAGGAGGTGGGGGAAGTATCACACAATAGGAGGGGGATATGGAATGGTAGGTGAGTAGTGAGGGTTTCAGTGACAGAAGAAGACGTGAAGGTGATATTTCAACATGTCAACAATAAAGAACGTATTGTTCCAAAATATTGTTTGCTACCACCAATCAGAATGTCTGGGTGTCTAGATCACCCAATGAAAAATGGTTTGATTGCTTTTGGATTGGATAATTTATTCCAGTTATTAAAACAGCCTTTCCATAGATGATGGTAATAGAAGGAAATCTTATATGGTCACTATAGGTCTCCCTGGATGTAATCCCTCAGAAATTTGCTGCTCCCTCAGAATGGGAAGTTGATGGACCCATACAGTACATCAGATATGTCCCTACCATATTCATGTGTCATTAACACAGTCTAAGGTCAGATTTAGGGGGAAGCCAGTTAACCTAACTGCATGTTTATTGAAATGTAGGAGGAAACCAGAGTTCCTGGAGGAAACCCACACAAACACGAGGAGAACCTGCAAACTCCATGCAGATATTGTCCTGGCCGAGATTTGAGCCTGGGACCTAGCACTGCAAAGGCCAGAGCGCTAACCACTGAGTCACCCTGCTGCCTGATTATCGACAATACCAGGAAAAATGTATAAATAATAAAACGGGGAAAAAAAATCTACATTTCCTAATGAACTCCTCTTCAGATTCCCTATACTTCCTTGTTCAATCTGCTTCTATCAGACATTGTCATCTTTGTTGCATTCAATACATTTCTTTTTCCACAGATTGGTCACCTATGTCCCATTTATTTCCATTCTGGTGAAAACTCAAGATTTTGGATTCGTTATCACTAATCATAAGAATCATCATCAGGTGACGTCTACAAATGGGGATCCACTGGTTGGATCCATTTTAGCTAAAAAAGTAGTGACTTTGGATACAATTTATATCTACATACAGTATATGTTCCTCGTTGTTGTGTTTGCATTGCAGGGTTTGGCATGTTCTCAGCAAACATTTTTCTTTTTGTCTTGAATGCACAGATTGCAGATTTTTATCTAATTACTCACCTCCCCCCCCCCCCCCCCTATACATTTACACAATGTTTTATTGTTTTTGCAGCAGGCAGCTTAAAGAATGCAGCATTTCACCTTCACTTTAACTGTTTTATGTTGTTATATTTCACCTAGGAATAAAGCAGTGTCCCCTCTTTTAGATCTAATACACAGGAAGAGATCAGCTGCCAATTTGGCACTCAAATAATTGATCCGAATCATTTCCTGATTGGTAATAAATTGATAGAAAGTTACATAACCCTGCACACAGGACTGCAAGATTCTGCACCTCCCATCACTTACCCAGATGGAAATAAATCTTCATTCCAATAGTTGATTGTTTGTACACACAATGCAATTTGTAAACTTCAAATATTAACCAACAAAACCATTCTTTCCACAACCGTATGTAACCCCAAAAAAATGGGGCCCCTGCAACAGGTCAGCTGATTAATTCAATTCAGAATAACTTACAATCTGATTCTTTTATTGGATTGGAAATCCAATCAGAAGTTATAATTTTTCTCCTGTGTATTAGCCCCTTGAGTCCTTTTTATCTCCTGATTTATAAAACCTCTTTAAGACTGGAGAAGATAGACTAACATGGGGTAACCTGGATGATCCAGCAATCCTGGAATGAATTTCATTAAAAATCATTTGCTATTAGTTGGCAAATGTTTCCAATCTTGAACCAGATCTATCCTGCTGGATCACCCAGGTTCTTCCATGATAGCCTATTTTCAGGAGTTCCTTGACTGTAGTGAGTGCCCCTAAAATTAGAATAAAAGTGCCATAATTTTTGTCCATGCCATTTTTATTTGTGTAATTATTTTTCAAATATTCTGTTAAATCAAAATTTTAAAGCAAAGTCAGATTTTAGTTACATATGGAATACAAGGGGGTGCTGAGAAGTTCCTGGCTTTGCCCAGAAAGAAGAGAGCCAGAGTTATAAAATAACACATTTATTTACCATATTCCCCCCTGAGACTGATACACTTGGTACAGCGTAGTTGCAGCTTTACTAGACAGTTCAAATGAAAGCCCTTTGGTTGGGCCGCAAACCAGCTCTCAGCAGCATCTTTGGCGTCAGAAATGTCCTCAAAACGTTGCCCCTTCAGGTGTTTCTTTAAATTTGGGAACAGATAATAGTCCGAGGGGGCCAGGTCAGAGGGGATGGTGGACCAATTGGAAACTCAGGGTGTTTAATTTGGGAGCCACAACGTTGGATGTGTGCACATGTGCATTGTCCTGCAAAAAAAGGATCCCTTTGGTCAACTTTCCACAGCGTTTCGTCTTAATTGCCTCCTTCAGCTGGTCCAGGAGGTTAGCATAATACCGTCCGGTGATACTAGTGCCCTGAGGTAGGTAGCCCACTAACAGAATACTGTCTTTGTCCCAGAAAACGTCCCAGGATGCCATTTGCACGCCATTTGTCCCAGAAAACGTCCCATGGACGCCATTTTTTGGCCGATTTCTGAGTTTGGAACTTCTTCAGGCATGGGGACCCACTGTGTCGCCATTCCTTTGACTGTTCCTTGGTTTCAGGATCATAGATGTGGAGCCAGGTTTCATCCTCAGTCACTAACCTAGCCAAAAAGTCCTGTGCAGCTTCAAAATGGGCCAAAACGGCTTTGGATACCTAAACTTGTTCTTTCTTCTGATCACTGTTCAAACATTTCGGCACCCACTTCGCTGAAAGTTTACGCACGTCTAGGATAGTGGTGATAACAAACCCAACACGCTCCCGTGAGATGTAAAGTATCAGGCCTATCTTTTTTGTGGATATTCCCTGGTCCTCAATAATCAACTCATGGACAGCATCACAGGTTGCCGGGTCAGTTGAGGTTGGGGGGCGCGCACTGCGGGGCTCATCCTAACGATGAAATGCCCAGTCTTGAAACGAGATATCCAGGTTGTGACAGTGCTGTAGGAAGGACACTTCTCCCCCTGTGAGACATCTCAGTGTGAATGTCCTTTGCTGACTTTCCCCGGAGAAACAAAAACTTCATGACGGCCCGTAACTCCAACGACGTGAAACTTGCTTGTGCCTCTGCCATCACAGCTTCTAACTAAAAGAAAAAACAGTTTTAAGAATCGCACAGACCTGATATTTGCACAGTTACATACTAAGATATTATGCTATCATATGCCCTCACACCAATTTTTCTATTCCATCTGGAAGCCAGGAACTTCTCAGCACCCCCTCATATATGATGGTTTGTGCTAAATACTTTTGTAGGTTATTTCAGAGACAATGGTGTGATCTTCTTTTTCCATAGAGAGATACTATCTACCGTATTTTTCGGCATATAAGACGCACTTTTTCTTCCCCAAAACTGGGGGGGAAAAGTGGGTGCGTCCTATACGGCGAATGAAGGTTTAAAAAATAATTAAAACCGGTAACATACTTACCACCACTTGGTGGTGTTTGGGTGTGGAAATTAATTATTCATTTTTAACAAGTTGAAGTCTAAGGGTTCAGTGGTTGATTCAGAGATGCCTTAAAAGTCCACTGTGGTATAGATCAAATTGATTGATATATGGATATGGCACCAGAATCTATACCAGTACCTAGTCAATACTCACAACCCCTAATCCTATCCCAAACCCTCACCTTTTCTCCACTGATTCCCAACCAGGGTTTTTCCAGGTGCTGCCAGAGGATCCCTGAGATGTGGTTGATTGATCTCCCACTTGCTTGCATAGTACCGGGGCCAACACCACTTAGCAGAACCAGCTACATGAAACCATGTAAAGACATTCTTCTCAATAGTAACAAACACTATTTCCCCCAATTTAAGGGTTCCTCAGGGGTAAAAGAGAAAGGCTGCTCTCGTTCTAACTCAAACATCTAATACCTAACGTCAACCTTGTCTAAAGCTTCCAAAGAGAGACGAGCTGAACTCCAAAGTCCATCAATGTCTATTCACACTATCAGTGGCTTATTGAATGTATGGAAATGACCCATAAAAACTCAACTGGTAAAAGAAAAACATGAAACAGCCAAAATTTAAAAAAAGAGATAATGAGCAAAAGAAAATCCAAGTTTTTGGCAAAGTCACACTAGATCATTCAAGAAGAAAAAAGATAGCACCTACTGTGAAACATGGAGAAGGCTCAGTTATGTTTTAGGTTGCTTTGCTTTCCCTGGCACGGGAGCTTTATGTCTGTACAGAGAACAAAGAAATCTCAAGAAGATATTCTGGAATGAAGCATATAGCTCAGTGTTTTGGTATAAGTCCTCCAACTGGGTAAGGACCCAAAACACAGCTAAAGAATGTCAAAGAAACAAACATTGAACCATTTTAAAGTGACCTTCTATGATCCCTGTTTTTATCAATGGAATATAAACTCAGGAGAAGCCATCTACATATATGACACAGCTGAAGAGGTTTGCTTTGGTAGAGTGAACCTGCTGACAGGTGGGGAGGTCTCATTGACAGCTACAGGAATGGCTTGTTTGCAGTGATTGCCTCCAAAGGTTGTCCAACCAAATGTTTTGTGCGGGGAGTAAACAATTCTGTCCCTGCAATTTACAATTTTCATTTTGTATTGCCTCACATATATGGTATGTATACACTCATACTAAATATATTTTGAAGTTTAGCCACTAAAACCCCTGGTTACCCCTATGTTACCCCTATGTTACCCCTGGGGTCGGCTAACAATATACTCACAAATAAATAAGAGTTATTTCTTATATCACTTTCCTCTCTTTCCTATTTTTCAATTTTCAAAGGTATAAAAATGTTCAATTATTCTATTTAATCAAAATTCGAAAGCAAAGTCTGATTTTGGTTTATAGTTACTTACATAGTTAGGTTGAAAAATAACATAAATCCATCAAGTTCGGCCACTAGGGAAATAAACATATCCCAGATATAAAACACTATGGACATAGCTGATCCAGAGGAAGGCAAAAGAAAACCCTGGTACAATTTGCTCCTACAGGGGAAAAAAATTCCTTCCTGATTCCA
>NC_092862.1:4946372-4975025 GCF_032062135.1 Pyxicephalus adspersus | reverse complement strand
TAGTTAGCACAGGAGGCACAACCCTGGTACATAGTTAGCACAGGAGGTACAACCCTGTACACATAGATAGCACAGGAGGTACAACCCTGGCACATAGTTAGCACAGGAGGTACAACCCTGGCACATAGTTGACACAGAAGGTACAACCCTGGCACGTAGGTAACACAGGAGGTACAACCCTGGGAAGTAGTTAACACAGGAGGTACAACCCAGGCACATGGTTAACACAGGAGGTACAACCCTGGCACATTGAACAGGAGGTACAACCCTGGCACATAGTTGACACAGAAGGTACAACCCTGCCACGTAGTTAACACAGGAGGTACAACCCTGGCACTTAGTTAACACAGGAGGTACAACCCTGGCACGTAGTTAACACAGGAGGTACAACCCTGGCACATGGTTAACACAGGAGGTACAACACTGTTGTACCATAACTCTCAGAACTGCTTTGTGACTCCACTGAGTGTAAACACAGTAGACGTATGTGTGAAATAAACACCATGACAACAAAATAGACAACTTAGTAATACTTAGTAATTGTAAAGTCACACAATGTATCAGCACATAAGAATTGCACTTGCATACTGCCCACCCAAGGAAGCATTTTTAAGCAAGGCTGAGACTTAATGATTGACAACAGCAGAAGCCAATAGCTGGAAGAGGAGGCCCAGGTGAGTACAGATGGGGAGGAGTGGTGAGGATAATCATCTTAGTCCATCAGACATGAAATAGGGTGGGCTAAGGACACCTGCTGCAGTTTCTAATGCATATTCTATGCAGATCACAGTATACAGGGAAATTGGAGTAATTATTTTCAGATCAGGAGAGGACTAATCATAAATTTACACAAAAAAAGGTAAAGTTTAACTTGATATCAACTTCTTACAGTCTATATGTTGCAGAGCTCAAAGTGGTGGAGGTAAAAGTAGGACAAATAGTCAATCAGTGATACTAGGGAGGATTGTCCTGTTTTTGCCATTCTAGGCAGTATGCATAGATTTTCTGCTTTGTGCATGCAAAAATGAGCTAAACAGGCCATGTATCTTATGATTCTGAAACTGATCATGCAACTGCAGTACAGCGACCTCCCTCCTAGGACTTTTAGCACGTGCACAGGGATGCCATGTGTCAATATCTACAGCACAGAAGCAGGTGAGTAATGCAAGCTACAATACCTGCGATGCACAGAGCAGTAGCAGGGGTAATTGTATTATTTCTCCACAACCATGGAGCTTCTCTATAAAGACTATAGGACAATGTGAGTCTTCCGAGAAGCTGGAATAGGCTGTTTCTGCGGGCGCAGGGTGGTTGCTTGCCCACAATTGTTCTGTCTCATTAACACAATAGGTCTGATGTTAGGGCTGTGACTCAGCTGCGAAATTATAGCAATTATCCCCAAATTATTGCACAAATTCTGAGAAGGTATTGTGTGTGAGCCCAATCAATGGACGGCGCCCCATTGTAAAATATTTTCCATCATCTGTAATCTGCCCTGATTTTAGCTCCTCCCTATGGTTGATGTGCAAAACTTCTCCAAATATCAAAACAACGATGGGGAGAAGAATACAGACAGCACAGAGTTCAGAGCAGTCAGATAGACAAGCCAAGCCTTGAAGACAAAGCAAAACCTGTGGTCTGTATTTCTACCCTCTGCTACCAATCACATTCTGGTTTGAATCTGATTGGTGGCTGGGAGATGGGACTTTTTTTATATTATGGGGAGGAGCTTGCAGAGGGTGTGTCTGAGAATTCTCTTCTTGTATCAGAACCTAGAGTTCCCAGATCATCAACCAAAGCAGCCAGGTAGATGGCGCTATAACAGCTTCTAAAGATATACTGAAGCCCCGAGCAGATGCTATGCACGTCAAGGCTTCCTTTTTTATCTTTAATGGAATTTTACCTAAAAAGTCTAAATGAGAAAAAATAAGGTCACAAGAAGATAAAGGAGAAATATAACAATAGTAGTTTGTAATCTAAGGAGGTAAATCCGACACATTTCAGGGGATTGCTTTGTCTGCGTCAGAGCTGGATAACCAGAAGTAGGTGGATGTAGTTATCAAGGTCAGATCCAAGGGGAGTTCTCGGGTCCTCCTGATCATTTTCCTGTTCAGTTGCTTTGATATTTTCTGGTTGGGTAGCTCCGCCTCCTGGGCCCATGACGGTGTGGGTAAGGGATTTTTAGTTGGCTTCCTTCAAAATTGGCAATATGATTAATGAAAACGATTTTTTTATTCTTTTAAAGCCGTTTTCTTCTTTTCTCCCCTCCCAAGAGGACATCCTTGAAAACCCCTCCCCTTTTTTAACTTTTTTTACTTATGTTTTTTAGTTGCCTTTAGGTTGGTCACATGACATACTGGGTCCCCCTTGAAGTGCTGACATCAGAGCCCCTCCCTTCATAGATATACTGTGTATGAGGGTGCTGTGTGACCCCCTCAGGGGCGGGTTCATGGTACTCGCTATAGGTGCTTTTGGTTGAATGATTTTAATTTTTTCCGGCCTAGCACCCACTTCACCCTTGCGATTTTATTAAACTTCTGGAGGGACCTTTCAGCTGTTATGGAAAAGAAGCTCTGTGTGACAGCCTATGTGTGCGATATAATATCCAATGGTCGGTAGGGGGATGGGGATCATTCGCTGATTACCTATACAACAAAGAAGGAAGCAGCAGCCATAACCCTAATGAAAGCTTCCATCAGCTGTAGGCTTGGATTGTAAAAGGATTACACCCCTGTTAGGTCTTTATTGCCCTATATGCCCCATCTAGGAAGATTCACTTCTGTATACCTCCAGACAACCACTATTGAAATAACCATAAACTTGTACAGTTGTCTCCAATACAGGAATAGAGGAGGAATCATCTAATGGGGACACATGTGATGGTGAAAACCATGCAGGGTGATGCAGATGGACAGCCAGCCACACTCACCACTCTAAGGGGGTGTGGCTTGGTGTGCGGGGGTGGTACTTATATTGATAGTAAACCAATCTACCACCATTCCCATTAGAATCTAGCCAAATTCTGAAGTCAAAAGAGCACAATACATTTTCAGGAAAGTTTATTGAATATATGATACAAAAATGGGGAAAAAGGCAATGCAATCATATTTTCCCTTCAGTCAAATTACACAATTTATGAGCCAAATGAACCAAATATTATTTTCTAGAGTAAGTGACGTGAAATCTCTCCATTTGGGACACACATTTTTTCTAGTACCATAGAGAAAAGTCAAATACAGCTTCCTTGATTTCTTGTCCTGGTGTCCCCGGGACAGAAAGTGCTGCAATCTGCCCAATGGTGGTCACTATAATGACCAGCAATGATATTCTCCATCTGCTACACCACTTAGATGACCTGACCCTATCTGCCTGTACTATATTTTGTATAAAGGAATGTTAATTATTTTTTTTTTTGCCCAGGGGTTTGTTTGCTGTTTGTTTTTGCTGGAAGTGTATGAAGCCTCAGCCATTCCCACACTGATGAGATGAAGCTACTGATATCTCTGTACATCAGCGCAGCCTCTGGGGTCTCTTACACCCTTGATCGGGGCCGCTCCACAGATCTTTGGGTCCCCAAGCAAGAGTCTGAAGGAGCCCCACAGCTCACAATATTAAAATACCCAGAAAGGGGAAAACTTCTCCAATGGCTGACATTCCGACTGATTGGATGTTGCATTATGATAATTGTCATACGCGTCATCGTTGGTTTTTATTATCGTTGTGTTTTATATATTTATATTTATAAGTTTATTGCAGTCTACAAAATTAAATCAATTCAGGATTGTTCCTTTATTTTTCTGCACATGCAACTGGAAGTCAACATAAATCTCCCAAAGATATTAGAACAAGTGTCCCCACTGGAGGAGATTCCTCACTTCCGGTTAACCGAAAAATTTTGGTGATTGCCACCAGAACGTCACATCCTGTCTCAGTGACAACAGTCAGCAGATCTGATATATTGGGAGAATCATTTGCACTTCATTTATTTACTTTGCCAGGTAGACAACCTGAATCTTTCAGGGAGCATTCACCCATACATGCATTTTTCACTCATGTTAATATTTCTGCAAAGATTAGCCATTGCTATAAATGGTGCCTGGTCACATGCAAAAAAAAAAAAAGATGTCAATCCCACCTTATAAAAGGAAACCCAATTCTGAATACTAATTGTGCCTTGCAGAAAATCCCCCATATCAGGGTTCTTTTTAGGAGACATTTTTTCTTTAAGGTGTAGATTTTAAGGGAAATCTTAAAGTGAACCTGTGACAAAACTTCAGATTTCCGAGTATTATTCATAACAATGTGTGGATTTAAAAAAATTCTCTCTGCTCTCTGTAGCTGCAGTCACTGCGGAGTAATTCATCCTCAGAGGTTGGTAGAGAAGCACTGAGGATGTTCAGATCTCATCCCTCAGCTCTACTTCTTTTTGTACATGTTCAAGGAGATTAAATGATTGCGAATTTTACCATTGATAGGTATTCCACTTTTAATTTTACATAGAACCAACCAGATGTTGGTGCACAGCTGGGGGCAGCTCAGGAATTTGGCTGTAGTGCCCCCCAGCTGCCAGAGATGGTTGTACATGCCTATAGAGGAAATTTTACTTCTGCACTTTATGTGACAAGTTTTCTTTATTCTTCTTCAGAGTGAACAAATCACATTTGTGTTTAATGGTAGCTTTATTATTGTATCCCCCCCTTCTTTGTTTGCTCATCTGGATCTTCTCACACTTTCATTGCTCTCTTATCTCACAGTTATCAGAGTATCAGCCAGGTCAGGAGATTTCTGTATATTACAGCTCTTCCCTGAGGACAGACTCCATCATACACACCGTGTCCTCAGCTATGTGTGCAAAGCAGCGCAGTCAGCACTCTGGGGTTAACAAAGGTTTGTGATAGTTCTGCAGTCCGATAGTTTGACCACCATAGGCTATTTCTAATTATTAGAGACGTCCTGCCCCATCTTACTCATAAAGCAAGGACTCTGTACTGAGCCTGGATAGGGAGGATTTGGAAGCCACTGGTGTGCATTGATCTTTATTATATAAGGAAATTAAAATATTACCCAGTGGTGCCTAAACTGTGATCTACGGGTTGAATGGGGCCCTTAGCTTGCCTTTAACTGCTCCTGGGGGGTACCGTTCTTTCCACTGACACCAATATTCCTTCCATAGTCCCCAAGAATGGGGAACTATTCCCAATCACACCAAGGATGGAGCAACATTCCTTCTGATGACTCCAACAATGGAACATTTGTCCTCCCACTGACACCAAGTATGAAGCACTATTGCACCTACTGGTCCTAAAAATATGACGTTGTTCTTTCCATGGCATCAAGGATGAGGTACTATTCCTTTTATTGACAAGGAGAAGGCATTATTTTATTACCCCCACCTGCCCCAACAGTAGGGCACCATTCTTTATAATGGCACCAACAATGGCGCACAATACCTCACTGACACCAAGTGTGGGGCACTATTACCCCCACTGGCACCAAAAGAGGGCACCATTTGTTCCAATGGCACGAAAGATGGAGTACTATACCTTGCTGACTTCAAAGATGGGGCACCATTACCCCATGGGCACCAACAGGACAACATTCTTTCTTTTGGCACCATCAATGGGGTACTATACCTTATTGACACCAAGGGTGGGGCAGTATTAACCCAAGGGCCTCAACAATAGGATAACATTCTTTCCAATGGCACCAACAATGGAGTTCTATTCATTTTTTTTTCGACACCAAGAAAGAGGAATTATTCTATTAACCCCATGTGCCCCAACAATAGGGCACTATTCTTTCCAATGGCACCAACAATGGGGTACTATTCCCCACTGACACTAGTAATAGGGCATTAGCCCTGCCACTGACAAGATGGGGCCCTATTGCTCCCACTGGTACTAACAGTAGGGCACCATGATTTTCAATGGCACCAACAATGGAGTACTATTCTCCACTTAATCCGGGGATGAGGCATTATTCCTTCTAGTGTCACCACTGATAGGGTAATATTACTTCTCCATATTAGGGATGAGTGAGCGAGTTTTTAAAGCTCTATCTCGTGGCAAATTCAGCCGTTCTCGCTTACCCAAATTGTAAGCGAATGGCCGGTGTAAATTCACCGGTTGAGCTCAAATTTAAAAAAAATCCTCCTGTTATATTTCCTCGATCTTCCGATGGTTTCGCAAAATCAGTTCGCCGAAATTTTGCGGAACCATCAGAGGTTCATGGAAATTTTGGCGAGAATGTGAGAGGCATTCCCGCTCATCCCTACTCCATATTATATGACATTCCAGATATTTGGTTTTTCTCCTACTGACCACCGATTCCGAACTTTGGAAAGTTCCATACAGTTACCATGTTGTTTTATTATTCTACTTTGTGCATTGCGTCTGATTTATCAAAGTTCTCCAGGACTGGAGAGGATAGCCTACTATGGGAGAACCTGAGTGATCCAGCAAACCTGGAATGGATCTGGTTAGAATTTAAAACATTTACCAAAAAATAAGAAATGATTGGAAATTGGAGACATTGCTGGCGGTATAGAAAAGCTTTATTATACAGATTAGCCTTTGTACAAGGATTAGTTACAGTACAAGTTCTACATTCAATGGATATATCACCCCAGCAGCCCCATGTTGTTGTATGATGCGTGCAGGAGAGTTGGGGGCCTGGAAGGCCTGTCCATGAGGGTTTTATAAAGCTGGGGCTCTCCCCTCCTTCCCTAACGATAATAAATGAGAAATGATGAGGATAACTCAGCGGTTCTAGGGGTCGCGGGTTCTCAGGGACCTGCTGAGGGCAGCAGATGGGTGAACATGACCTATGCAATGCTCCCTGCAGCCATGGACAGCGCCCCCTTTTGGGTAAATTGCAATCTGCAGGCAAACTCGGGCAGCAGAGCTGACAATCTATATCTGGTGAATAAAACAAGATGAAGGCTTTAAGTACCCAAAAGATGTGGGGCTTATTGCTGCAAGTCTGATGGGGGATTTAGAAAGCGATAATTGTGAATGTACAGCCCTCGTTCACCTCTATACACATATATAGGAAAGGAAGAAATTTGTTCAGTCTCACTTCTGCGCACTGTGCAATATTTATCTGAGCACCATAGAAATGCATACAGGAAATGCGATGGGCCCCTACAGGGGGTCATTAAAGGGTCCATCAGGCGCTGACTGTTAGACAGTCCGGCCACCAAACTGGAGCCATTCCAAAAAGGATAATGTGATGGAGCAACCACCTTCCCGGCACAGGAACATAACTGCCTCTGCTGATGATCTAATACGCCCCCATGTGGACAACTCAGGCTTTTTTTTTATATAGTAGGCCCAATCATTTTATTAACCCCTCACCAGCTCGCACCTCGTTACTTCATTAGCCTGAAGCCACACAGATACTTCAATGCCCTGTGTACCAAGACATAAAGAGAACCTGTCACTGGGCTCTGACCTTCATTTAGACATTTCTATCCCCCAGGTGTGCAAGGTGAGAGGGCAACAGCCGTATAGTCCACCCCATTGGGTGAAAAATTAGTAAAGACCATGGATGGGGATGACACCCAGGATATACTTTTCTGAAGGAAGAACAGGTCTTTATCATATGATGGGTTGACTGCATATAGAAATGCTTAGGAAGTGCCGGTGTCTATAGATGGCTCCCTCTGTCACCCTGAACAAATGTGCAATGGATACCTGGGATCACCAAAGATTTCTTAGAATAGGGAACCTCCCAAATAATAAACTATTAAGGCTCCCCCAGTGTATTCCAGGGCCATGGATACCCCAATTCTTTCTTTTTCTGGGGTAAGGAGCTGATCCAGCACTGCAAGGGGTAAATTTCCCCCTGGTATCACAGCACCACTTACAATATAAAAAATATCGGCGTTCCCAATGGGGACCCATAAACCCCCCCAAAAAATCGCCAGGATGGCCACACAGCCGGTGGCATCTATAGGTAGTCTAATATAACTTACTGTATCACCAGCGTAAGGTACACGCATGCTCTTAGCTAGTGTGCTACAATCGGTAATATACAGACGGAAGAATATTTTATCCTGATTGGCCGGTGACAAAATATCACCCAGGAATAAAGATCAGCATTCCAGCAAATATATGCACATGTATAAAAAAAAAACCCGGTCTCAATATGGCGATATCAATGAAGCTTTCATTTTACAAATATATATTTTTTACCAGATTGCGTCCAGCAGTGACAGCTGCCTGAACTCCTGTTGCATTCTCCATAATAGAAATGAAGAATGGAGCAGAAATTCCAGATAATGGTGACGTTGGGTGGAGCTGGGAACTCAAATCTCCGAGCGACAGAGGTAACAAATTGGTGATGTAACCTCCAGCCTTTCTAAAATGCTGGAATATCGTGCCCTAAAGGGGGCCGGAGGTGGTAAATATGGGTGTATCACTTTAAAAGGCGATGGACCTCAGCGTGGTTGGTATAGAAAACTCCACCAGGGAGAGCATGACCACAATGGATGCACGTGTGGGTGCAGCTGGGAACCCAACTATAAAGATGTGGGGTTCCCAAGAGATAAATGTCATTGGCTGGGTCAGCTCCTCTGTAATAAGGGGCACGCCATCAAGTTTAAAACAAATCTCTGACCAGAAGCGGTGCCATTGGAGCAAGGTGCTCCACCATATGTGTGTGGCCAGATTGTGATGCCGTCCATACGATGTGCTTCATCCCCAATCCCTGAGTGTCATATCAGGTCATTCTGACCACCCATTCTGATCCTGAGATCTGATTGGTGGCAAAACGGGGATCGATATCTAGAATTACTTCCACTATAACAGTGATGAGACGTAACTTACAATACACTGTGCACCCCTAGCACACATATACACATAGATTTGTCTTCTCATTCCCCAATCCATATTCTGGGGTGCAGATTATTATCACTCCATACAATGACCTCACTAACACTACGATCTAATCTCATCACACAGCACCGACATTGAACTCTATGGATCTCTGGACAGCAGCCGCTCGTCTTCTTCGTGTGGATAAAACTCCACAATGTGCAGATCACACCGGCTGGGAGCACCAAGACACAAACTGTCCAACGCACACAAAGTACACAACACTTCCCATCCATCAGGTGACATCAATCAGCTCCTAATGTACCACAGTGCTAAGGTTTATTAAGGAATGGGTGGTAAAGACTCGCCTTATTTTTTTGACTTATTGTTCCATCACCAATACCAAAACCGGGCATGAGAGTTGGAAAGTGACTCACAATGGACCTAATATACAAACTGGATCAGATATACAAAAACTTAGATGGCCCTTATGTTGGGTCCAGTTATCCTTTGTATTTATTTGTACTAAAATTCCAAATATTGTACCCCAATACTCTTCTGTACCTCTGATTTACCCCAATCTCCCTCTGTACCTCAATGTCCTCTGGTCTTCTTTTGTACCTGGTCCTCTGCTGCCGCTTGATTGCACCCAAATCCTCTTCTGCACCTCTATTATACCCCAATCCCCCTCTACTTCTATTGTACCCAAATCCTCTTCTGCACCTCTGTTGTACCCCAATCTCCTTCTATACCTCTATTGTACCCCAATCCACCTCTGTACCTCTGTTGTACCCCAATCCCTCTCGGTAGCTCTATGCCCTCTGGCCTTCCTTTGTACCCCACTCCTCTTCTGCCGCTCTATTGTACCTCAATCCCCCATCCATTACTCTGTTTCAATACAATTCTTCCTCCGCACCTCTAATGTACCCCAATCCCCCTATATCCCACTATTGTGTACCCCAATGTCCTCTGTCTCTTTATTCAAGTTCTGTGCCTCTATCATAGACCAATCCCCCGCTTTCTTTATATTGTGTACCCCAATCTCTCTCTGTACCTCTATACCTTCTGGTCTTCTTTTGTTCCAAAGAATTCTTCTGCCCTCTATTGTATCAAAATCCCCAATCTATTACTCTGTAACAATCCAATTATCCTTCTGTCTCTTTATTTGACCCAAATTTTCTTTACTTTTTCTACTATACCCCTACCCCCTGCACCCAAAAGCCCCCCTTTATTGCACTGCTGTGTACCCTAAAACCCTCTTTTTATTCAACCCCTATTGTACGTCAGTCCCTTATCAATTCCCTTGTTACCATCCAATCCCTTATCTGTCTTTCTACTTTACCTCAATCCCCTCTGCACCTCTTATGTACCGAAATCCCCCTATATCCCACTATTATGTACCCCAATCATCTTGTCCCTTATCTATTCCCCTGCTACCATCCAATCCCCCTCTGTCTCTGTACTGAACCCTAATCCTCTCTTTCATTTGTATCCCAAATCCCATTCTTCCTCATTATTAAACCCTTTCCTCTGTGTCTCTATTATACCTCAATATCTCTCTGTATTTATTCTGAATTCTTCCTGTGCTGTATCTATGTACCCCGATCCTTTCATCTCTAAAGTGTACCCAAATTGGCCCGAAAACATCCCGATCTGACTAAAAGACCCCAATATCCCTTTTGTACCAGCACATTAGGCTAATAACCCCAAAGTCTATGCTAATACTAACACAAAAGACAATAAATATCAGAAGAGCAATTTGGAGGGATTACCCGAGCCTAGCAATGATGGACTCCAGGCTTTCCTAAAAATTATGGGCCCAGAGGGGAGGTGCATGATGAAGGAGTGATGGGTCCCCATGTACCTGGGAACATCCAGAACCCCTAATCTATGGTCACAGCTGCATATACATTTGGAAAAGATAGTTTAACATTTTTTATATACATTTTTTGTAAGGGACCCAAATCCTTTCGATGACATTGTAGGAGGTGGCTATTCTCAGTCCCCCATCATCATTACGGAGGACCCTTGGAGAAAAGAGCCCATGGTGTTGTATATTTGCCATGAGATTCTAATACACAGAGAACCATTTCAGGTTTAATATTCTTCTAATTGTGACAACTGGGTATCAGTATTGGAAGATTTATTCCTGAAATGGACATCTAGGTGATGCTGGGCCATATGTTGGTGATGGCCACCAAGAGGCTACTGGGAGGTCAGCTCCATCTCTGGACCCAATAAGTTAACCAAGAACACTTCTGGACCCCATAAGATAACCAAGGTCATCTTTATCTTATCACTTCCTGTGTTCTGTCTCACATTATTCTCATTTGCAGTAAATGCCATTTTCCAGAAAAATTGGTTGAGCAGCTTATATATCTATGTAAATATATATTGTTGCTAAAACTCTCTGGTGTGAACAGGAAATGGCATTGCTTACTGCCCATATAGCGCTTCATATTACATTCCGTATTTCCATTTTACACATACCTATTCCATTTTTAGGGGTCTTTGCAAATCATTTCTCCATAAACACCTAATTCCTGCACCCCGTACCCCACAGCTGACCTCTGTCCCAAGGTGCAGACTATCTTAGGTGTCTGCACTCCCCAGTCTCTACTTATTTTGCTGGCCTTGGTTGCCTATACTTCTCCAACTCACCTCCTTGGCTTCTCTTACCACCATCCCCTTTTCCCCATCCTTGTTCTCTGCTCAACTTTTATTTTTGCTCTTTCCTCCATTTCTCATTAATTCTGATCCCCCTGTATGCTTCCCTCATCCTCTCTCATATGTTTCTTCTTTCTTCCAAGTGGTCTCTTCAGTTCATTCTACACCCCGATAGCCTCCCTTATGTGCACTCACTGACCCAGTGATAAGATTCCATCAGCTCTGACATAACATGGAAACTTAAAGTAAAACTTAAAGCCCAACTGAACTTTGGGTTTAAATCAACTAAATGCATTCCAGGGGCAAAAAATTGAAAGGGGTGCAAGATTTCTTTCTTCAGAAAGCAGCCACAGCCTGAGTATAAAAAGTTTGTCCCTGCCAAATTGTGCAAAGGAGGAGTGCTTTAAAATCTCCAAAAAAGGGGGGTCTTTGTGTACTAAGATAAGGTATCAGCATTTTGAAAATGGGGTCTCTTCATGCCAAGGATGGGGTTTGAAGGCATTGAGAATAGGGTCTCCAACCAATGAGGTTGGGGTCTAATGCACACTGAGAACAGGGTATCTGTGTTGTGAGGATGCCTGCATACCAAGAATCAGATCTCTGTACTATGTGTGGAGTTTCTGCATATCAAGGATAGGGGGTCTTTGTGTGCCAATGATATGAATCTGCATACCTGGAATGGGGTCTCTGTGTATTGAAAGAGTGCTCTGTTTACTATGAATGGGGTCTCTGCATACCACGGATAGAGGTCTTCGTGGACCAAAGATGGGGTCTATCCATATGGAAAACAGATATCTGTGTCCTGATGATAAGAGAGGACCAGGTACTAAAAATAGGGTTCCTTGGGTACTGCAGCTGTGGAGATTTTTATAACAACTTGTTGAGCATAAATTCTAACTTTTGCAACTTTCAGCTGCAAGTTTTCTGATCAGAAGTAAAGGGTTACAAAGGATTTATCATTATTTGGCACTATGGATCTAAATGTAGTAAATGCGAGAAGTATTGCAATAAAAATTTTTCATGAATAAACTTTAACGTTTTGAATTTATTGTCTCAATCTAATACTCTGCTTTTAAATAGGTTCATAAATACGGGCCATTATTATTACTTTACAAGAGTGCAGATTTCTCAGTCGTGGTGCAATACGATGCGCCCTTCGGCTGAATGACATCTGAAATATAATTCTCCCCCGCACCATTGAGCACCATTGAGCACCATTGAGCACTAGGATTGAATTGGCGGGATGGGAAGCTAGGATCTCCTGGAAGAATATCAGAAAATGTTGGTCTTTGAGCTGAGTGATGTCACCTCACAGTCACACACAACACACTCATTCGGTATGTCACTCAGTGGTGACCTCCAATCTCATTGTCCTCCAAGGAGGGACACAACAAGTCTGATCCTCTGGAGCCCCCAAGTCTCAGAGTGTCATGGCCGCCTCCATACCAGAGACCTCCCGACAAGCAGCCATCAGAAGCATTATCTGCCATGCTATGGGCCAGCCCAATGATTCCTATTCGGCAGATCTGAAGTACGATGAGCTTCCTGCAGGGGTCATGTCGGAGGGGTGTCCGTTTTATCTGGAATAGAAGATGAGAGGCCAAGGTTTGATAAAATATATATATAATATGTATAATATGCTATAAATTTAATGGCCACTTGCAAAATTATTCAGTCCTCCACAAATTCAACCAATTTACCAAATCCTACTGGGGTGCAGCTATTGCATTTTGTTAGGGTTTAGGCCAGGTTTTAGGATTTCAGAGAGAAGAGGATTTGGTGTACTGAATACTTAGGGGTTTTGGAAACTTTGAAATATGGATTTAAAATATGGTATTGCTACCGTATATAGGGAAAGAGGAATATAGACCTTGGGATGACCATATGCAAGTAAGGAGGAATATAGACAATGGAATGGCCATATGCAAGTAAGGAGGAATATAGACCTTGGGATGTTCATATACTGTACAAATGGAAGAATATAGGCAATGGGATGACCATATACAAGTAAACAGGAATATAGACCATGGGATGACCATATACAAGTAAGGAGGAATGTAGACAATGTGATGACCATATAGAAGTAAAGAGGAATATAGACAATGGGATGACTATATACAAGTAAAGAGGAATAATGGGATGACCATATGCAAGTAAGGAGGAATATAGACCATGGGATGACCATATACAAGTACGGAGGAATATAGACATGGGAATGGTCATATGCAAGTAAGGCGTAATATAGACAATGGGATGTTCATATACTGTACAAGTGGAAGAATATAGGCAATGGGATAACCATATACAAGTAAGGAGGAATATAGACCATGGGATGACCATATACAAGTAAGGAGGAATATAGATCATGGGATGACCATATGGAAGTAAGGAGGAATATAGACAATGCGATGACCATATAGAAGTAAAGAGGAATATAGATCATGGGATGACCATATACAAGTAAGGAGGAATATAGACAATGGAATGGCCATATACAAGTACGGAGGAATATAGACAATGGAATGGCCATATGCAAGTAAGGTGTAATATAGACAATCGGATGTTCATATACTGTACAAGTGGAAGAATATAGGCAATAGGATGACCATATACAAGTAAGGAGGAATATAGACCATGGGATGACCATATACAAGTAAGGAGGAATATAGACCATGGGATGACCATATACAAGTAAATATAGACCATGGGATGACCATATACAAGTAAGGAGGAATATAGACCATGGGATGACCATATACAAGTAAGGATGAAAATAAACAATGGGATGATCATTTACAGGCCAAGAGAAATACAGACCATGGGATGACCAATAATTATGGAAGTAGGGATATAGACCATGGGATGACCTATATGGAAGGAGGGCAGGAATATAAATCATGGCATTACAACTACATAGATAAGTAGCTATAAAGACCATTAAATGACCACTATACAGGGTAGTAGGGATTATGACATATATATTATGACACAACCCCTATACAGGTGATGGATATAGATGGACATAGGACATATGGACATGGGATGACCAGTATATATGGTGGATAGAAAGAAAGGCCATGGAATGACTAGTATATGGATAAGATGAAGAATATAGACCATAAGATAACACCTATACCGGAAAGGTAAGCTGTGGGATGACCAGAATACAAAAAATTGTTAAGGGAAGTAGACCATATGATAACCAGTATACAGTGAAGGTTGGGATATAGACCATGGAATGGCCGGTATATGGGAAAGACCATGGCATGACCAGGATACTGGAAAGGTATGGATGACTAGCACATGGGGGAGGTGAGGCAATTATACAGGGAAGGTTAGAGATATAGACCATGACATGGCCCGTGCACAGAAGGTAGGAATATAGACTATTGGATGATCAGCATACAAGAAATGTGAGGGATATAGACCATAGCATAACCAGTATACAGTGAAGGTTGGGATATAGAGAATGGAGTGACTAATATACGGGGAAGTTGAGAGATATAGACTGTGAGATGACCCATATACAAGCAAGGTGAGAGATATAGACCATTGAATGATAGGGATATCAGAAAGGTAGGGGTACAGTATAGACCATGGGATAACCCCATACAGGGAAGGTGAGGGATATAAGCAAAAGAATGATCAGAATACAGAAAAGGTAGAAATATATGCCATGGGATGACTAGTACATGGGGAAGTTGAGAGATAAAGACCATGAGATGACCCTATACATGGATAGTAGGTGTATAGAATATGGGGTGGTCAGCATATAAAAAACAGTGAGGGATATAGACCATGAGATGGCCTGTATACAGGGAAGGTGAGGGATATAGACCATACAATGATGAGGATACCAGAAAGGTAGTGATATAGTTTAGCGCATGGGATGACCTGTATATCGGGAAGGTGAGGGATATAGACCATGAGATGGCCCTATACAAGGACGATAAGTATATAGACTATGGGATCACCAGCATACAAGAAAGGTAGGGGATTTAGACAATGGCAGGACTAGAATTAAGGAAATGCAGGATAACTAGGTTGAGATACCACCTGGCTGGTAATAGTGTCCTCTAACTTATATTATTAGGAAATACCCCATACTTCCAGTGCTGGCCTCTAACACAAAGCTGTTCATTACTGACCTGTTGAGGTGGAATTAGTGCCATCATCAGCTGCTGAGAACTTTAAATCTGCCCCATCTGTAATCAAGGATGACCTTGACCTTTGACATCGGTCTCCAGATCGAGTCCTCCGAAGGACAGCCTGGAGGAGAGTTTAACACGGATGTAAGATAAATGAACATTCACAATGAATGATATTCAAACCTGATCTTTAAATGCCCCAAGGCATTCAGGCTTCCAAAATACTAATTCATAATTTCCATTAGTTTCAGAGAAGGAAAAAAAGAAGAAGGAATGTAGAACCAATAAAAGGAAGGGAAGTTTTTCTATCCCTACAATAATATCTTCACTCATTCCATCATATTAAAATATTTCCCAATTATCTTTTTGAATTTCAATATTCAGCCTTTTGTTTAGGAGGCAGCCTGTAGTGGGGACCTGCTGGGCACTCCTATAGCTGTGCTGCATACTGGTGTTTCTTTACATGCAAATATCTGGGTTTGCAAAGGCATTTGCACATAAGTTGGATTTATAGATTTTGTGGCTATTGAGGAATATATTGAAGTAAACATTACAGAACAAGGGGTTCAGAAAATAATTTTGTTCCTCTCATCCATGCCTACCTGTGTCCTCACCTTTCTGCTCTGCGGACTGTTGGGGGCTGAGGCACTGGTGTACAGACTCAGGCTGGAATTCGACCGGCTGGGAGACATCCCCTTCGATGCAGACTGGGTCCCTGAACACTTCCCGGAGGAAGGGGAGAATTCGGGGGAGAGGTACTTCTCATTGATTTTAAGGTTAGTCCGACCTTTCACTGGAAAATAAGAACAATAAAGATTATTAGATCATATTGCATGAATAATGAATGTAGAGCAAAAGATCCAAGAGCAGCAAAACTGAATTGACTTTGTCTTATGTCTAGGGAATCTAAAGTAAGGGGGAATCTGCCCAATGGGGCACTGAAAATCCACAATTAAAATATAATGTTGGTTTAGATGTTTTTTTATTGGCCAATATAAAATCAATGGACTAATGTCAAGTTCATGCCACATGGATGGCATATTAGGATGTGCATGCATAGGTGTCAATGGGTTCTTAAACCTTATTAGGTTTCTATTCTTCCACCATCCCCCATTCCCATTTTAATTCTCCCTTCCCCCCAAGCCAATTTTTTTCCCTCACTATCCCCCCATTCCCATTTTATTCCTCCACTATCCTCCATTCCCATTTTATTCCTCCATGATCCCCCATTCCCATTTTATTTATACACTATCCCCCTATTTCTATTTTTTCCTCCACTATCCCCCCATTCCCATTTTATTCCTCCACGATCCCCGCCATTCCCATTTAATTTCTCCACTATCACCTCGTTTCATTTTTATCCCTCCACTATCTCCCCTCTCCCCATACCCATTTTATTCCTCCACAAACCCCCATTCCTATTTTTTTCCTCCACTAACCCCCCCCCATGACCATTATATTTCTCCACCCTCCCCCATTTCCATTCTTTCCTCCAATATCCCATTCCTATTCAACCCCTCCACTATTCCCCACTCAAATTTTTTCCTCCACTATCCCTCCATTCCCATTTTTTTTCCTGCACTATCCCCCATTCCCATTTTATCCCTTCACTATCCCCCATCCCCATTTTATCCATTCCACTATCCCCCATTCCCATTTTTTCCCTCCTTGATCCCCCCATTCCCATTTTATCTCACCACTTTCCCCGCCATTCCCATTTTTTTCCTCCACTATCCCCCATTCCCATTTTATTTATCCACTATCCCCCATTTCCATTTTTTCCTCCACTAACCCACCACCTCCATTTTTTCCTCCAATATCCCCCATTCTCATTATTTACCTCCACAATCCCCCCATTCCCATTTTATTCCTCCACTATCCCCCATTTCTAATTTATCCCACCACTTTCCCCCCCATTCCCATTTTTTTCTCCACTATTACCGGATTCCCATTTTATCCCTCCACCATCAACGAATTACGATTAGGATACCATTATTGGACACATTGAAGTTACAACCCCACATGATTCTTTGAATCTCAAAGTCTAATGGTTGTATTGGTGAGCTCCACCTGCTGTATTCTGCAATGATGGTTCACGCAGTATATGGGGTGAATTGACACCATCACATTCCTGACCCTTGAGTGTCATTTGTGTGTTTGTTTTGTGCGTTCCTTTTATTTTTTGAAGGGTTTCCTCCCCTCCTAAACATTCCCTGTGGGTCATAGTATAAATATTACATTTTCATTGCATTTGCAGAAAATATGCAGACTTTACGCCTCTCCTGTCTATCTCTGATCGGTGTCAGCTATGATGCAGGGTACCCGTTATTGATTTAGGCAGATTTCTGTTCCGCACGACTGACGGTGAAAAGTGTTATTTGAATCAACAGAACTGGAACGACCGGTTTATGGGGCTCAGAAGTGGGGCTCACCTCTACATGGATCATTCTTCACCAGGAACTCATCCAACGCAATCCAGCCGCCTCCGACCCGAACCATCAGAGTACTCCGCAGGATCCGCACCATGCGCAGCTGCTGTGACTCGCCAAACTGAGAGAGACACAAACTAACAATCTGACACAGCGAGGAGAGGGGGGGCAAGGAACAAAATGTCCACCAGAGGGAGCTACTACAGAGAAAGTGCAACTAGTGGAGACAGGGGATGTATAGACACAGGGAGATCCCTACTATCGGGGATGTAAACACAAAGAAATCCCTACTACGAGAGTATAGAGAAAGGGGAAATCCCTACTACGGGGGTGTAGACACAGAGTAATCCCTACTACGGGGGTGTAAATACAGGTAAATCCCTACTATGGGGGTGTAGACATAGAGAAATCCCTACTATGGGAGTAAAGACACAGGGAAATCCCTACCATAGGGGGTGAAGACACAGAAAAATCCCTACTGTTGGGGGAGTGTAGATACATGGAAATTCTCTATTAGGGTGGGGGGGGGGGGTATAGAATAAGAGAAATCCTTACTAAAAGGGAAGAAGACACAAGAAAAATCCCTACTACAGGGGGATGTATCCACAAGAAAATCCCTACCACAGGGAGGTATTACCACAAAGAAATCCCTACTTTGGGGGTGTAAACACAGGGAAATCCCTACTATGGGGGTGTAGACACAGAGTAATCCCTACTACGGGTGTGTAGACACAGGTAAATCCCTACTATGGGGGTGTAGACACAGAAAAATCCCTACTATGAGAGTATAGACACAGGGAAATCCCTACTATAGGGGGTGAAGACACAGATAAATCTCTACTATGGGGGTGTAGACACAGAAAAATCCCTACTGTTGGGGGATTGTAGATACATGGAAATTCTCTATTAGGGGGGTAAAGAATAAGAGAAATCCTTACTAAAAGGGAAGAAGACACAAGAAAATCCCTACTATAGGGGGATGTATCCACAAGGAAATCCCTACCACAGGGAGGTATTAACATAAAGAAATCCCTACTACGGGGTTGTAGACACAGGGAAATCCCTACTATGGGGGTGTAGACACAGAGAAATCCTTACTATAGCGGTGTAGACAGAGGGAAATCTCTACAATGGAAGAATTTATGAACACACCAAAATTCACATTTATGGGGGTTTAGAAATAGGGAAATCCGTACTATGGGAAATAAAGACACAGGGAAATCAGTACTATGGGGGGATGTTGACACAGTGAAATCCTTCCTGGGGGGAAGGATACAAGGAAATCTGTACTTTGGGAAATATAGACATAGGGAAATCCCTACATTGGAAGAATATATGAACACACCAAAATTTACATTTAGTGGGGTGTGGACATAGAAATCCATACTATGGGGATTTAGTCCCCACTATGGCAAATATATTTGCGGGGAGATCAATACTTTGAGAGATTTAGATGCAGAGAGAACCTCACTATGGAGAGATATAGACACAGGGAGATCCCTAATATGTGAGAATAAATAAAAATGTTACTAATGGGGATACAGACATCAGGAAAATCCCTACTATGGGGGATATATCATATGGAAGAACCTTCCATGAAAGGATACAGACACAGGGAGATCCCTACTACCGGTAATATAGACATGAAGAGAAGAATATAAACTTAGAGAAGCCCCTGCTTTGCAAGGTATAGTATTATAGGCACAGGGTGGTCCCTACTATATTGGGATATAGGCACAGAGGGATGAATTGTATGGGGGAAAACAATTACAGGGGATCCCTATTATAGAGGAAACAAGAAGATCCCTACTATGGGGATATATAATAATCTTGAGATAATGGTTGCACATTTCTAGTACATTAAAAAGGAGGATCCCTAATATGCGGAGTTGTAGATACTGGGAGATCCCTAATTAATGGGGATATAGACAAATGGAGATCTCAAGGGGACATAACAGGAAGATCCCTGTTACAGGATAAGGTCTTGTGAATATACCCATTATAGGGGCATACAGGTATATAGAGACCCCTATGACAGGAGGATACAGACACAGGGGAAACCTATTATAGGGGGATGCAAAAATTGATCCCTATTTTATGAGATTGCAGACACAGGAACATCCCTATCATAAGGAGGAACAAATCCCTATTACAGGGGAATTTGGACAGATGAAGATCCCATTTATGAGAGAATTGATATAAATAGACGATGGGGTTGAGTTTTGGCTGTGAATTATAACTCTGCAATGGATCGCTCACTTTGACTAATGAAGGTGGTAAAAGTGTAATTTGCATTTGCAAGGTCCAATCACATGCAAGAAAATATAAAAAAAATGATTCTTGCTTGCACATGATTGGATATGTGAAGTCAGCAGATTGATAATTTACCTTGCTACGTGAACAGCCTGCACTCCTTTAGTAAATCAACCCAATGAAACAGCAAAATAGCAAAACTTGAAAAAAATTACCTTAGATTGTAAATTACTAAAAGTAAATGAGGTTCTCTTTCATACATAGGGCAGACAACGGATATATTGGGGTACACAGATTACGCTGGGACTGGGAGGGGAATCATATTTGGTGACAATGGGGAGAACGGGGTTTAAAAAGACTCCGGGTTTGGGGAAAACTCCATCCTAGCAAACTGAACGGAAGGGAATGTACATGAAATTGGGGATATTTAGGTGGAGGGACAAAGGCCTGGGGTGGTGACGAGTAACATGGAGAAGAAAAAAGAATGAAAATCAGAGAAGAGACGGTAAGAAAGAGAGGAGGAAGCAAGCCAATGATGTATAACCACCATGCCATCTTTAAAGTATATGTACGTAGGAAATTTTTTCTTGGAACATTAGACTAGAACTAGAAGGACTAGAAGATCTATCAAGGTTTTACTGATGTATTTATAAATTATTTGCCTGTCAACTCGGCTGAGATTCAACGTTTTTTTATTTGGATGCATTACTATAGTGGCTTGCTTTTTAATAATTGTCCACTAGGTTGCAGAATGAATAGTTTTAATATGAACTGCATGGGGATTACAATGCATGAGAATTAAAAAACGGCAGAATTGATAGGCAAAGAATTTATAAATGAAGCCCTGTGACCATTGTCAATGAGAAATGTAAGATCTGTCATGCTTGGAGGTATGAGGAGTTCTAGCATCCCTCTCACTTTGGAGAGGTCTCTTTTCTTCTTGCTGGGTCTCCAGGACAGGAGGTCCAAAGGGACACTAAAAGTCTTAACTTTGTCTCAAGTTCCTAAATCTTTGGGATCATATTCTCCATTATGAGGACTTCCACCATGTCTTTGCTAAGTTCCTGGGTCTGTGCCCATTATATGGCCTCCACCATATCTTTGCTAAGTTCCTGGGTCTGTACACCTGCTGTGCCAATTATAATAGGGGTTACCACCATCCAAGAACTGAGCTTTTTTGGGTCTGTACAACTGTTGTGCCATTTTGCTGCCATCTCTGCATTTAGTTCCTGATTCTGGACCTCTGCTTTGCCCATTATGAGAGTTCCAACCATTTCTGTGCTGAGTACTCTGGTCTGCACCCCTGGTGCCCATTATAAGGGGCTTCACCAACCCTGTGCTTAGTTTCTGGGTCCGTATACCAGCGGTGTCCACTATGAGGGCCTCCACCATCTCTACACTTAGTTCCTGGGTCTGCACCTTTGGTTTGCCTATTATGAGGGTTTCCAACCATCTCTGTGCTATCTTCCCTGGTCTGCACCCCTGGTGCCCATTATAAGGGGCTTCACCAACCCTGTGCTTAGTTTCTGGGTCCGTATACCTGCAGTGTCCACTATGAGGGCCTCCACCATCTCTACACTTAGTTCCTGGGTCTGCACCTTTGGTTTGCCTATTATGAGGGTTTCCAACCATCTCTGTGCTAACTTCCCTGGTCTGCACCCCTGGTGCCCATTATAAGGGGCTTCACCAACCCTGTGCTTAGTTTCTGGGTCCGTATACCAGCTGTGTCCACTATGAGGGCCTCCACCATCTCTACACTTAGTTCCTGGGTCTGCACCTTTGGTTTGCCCATTAAGTGGGGTGCTAACTCTCTCTGTGCTGAGATCCTAGGTCTGCACCCCTGCTATGCCCATTATGAGAGCCTTCACCATCCCTAAGCTAAGTTCCCTGGTCTGTGCCCCTGATGTATCCTTAATGAGGGGTTCCCACCATCTCAGAACTGAGTTTCTGGGTCTGAACCCCCTACTGTGCCATTGAGGACCTGCACCATTTCTGCATTGAGTTCCTGGGTCTCTACCCCTGCTATACCTATTACAAGGGGTTCGCTCTATCCCTGCACTCAGTTTTGAGATCTGTACACCTGCTGTACCAGTAATAAGGAATTCTCCCATCCAGCTGGATTTTTGTTTTTTAATATGGAGAAAGGTGGCAAAAATATAGAGAAATTTTGTAGCAGAAATCTCATATCTGGAACCCAAGGAATGATGAAAATATAAAAGAAACAAATTGTAAATCAGCACAAAAGACTCATTCTGTGATTGATCTAATATTATTGTGTCAACTGGTCCTGCAATCTACATGCAATGCCTATTCAGTTGTGAGCATTGCATGAATTCTATGGCTGCTCTATGGAGTTATGGAAGGTGTAATGGGTGGAGGACAGTGAATGATACTCACTCGGTAGCGGTTGGCACTGATCTGTTCCACCTGAAAGCGCTTGGCACAGTTACACTGAGCGACTTGCCGATTCACCTGTAGGATGCACAGATTGGCTGTGAGTTGTGAATAATACATTTACAATATCTGAATTGAATAATTTGGTAAATGTTGAGATTATTGTGCGTCCACCAGGGATGGAGTTTATTCCTCACCTCGTCCTGAATGTGGTCTGCATCGGCGGTCCTCCGTAGGGGGTCTCTGCTGGGGTGCAGCGCACTCACAAACTCATAATAGTCAATGAATCCGTCTCCATTTATGTCAAATATGTTTGCCACTGCCGTCATCTCCAGGGAATTGGTGGGAAATCCTGGGAGGATAAAATTCATTAGTAACATTCCAACATATTGGAACCACCGATATTCCAAAACCAAGATTTCCACATAGGCTAAATAGGAACTGTCTGCATTACCACAACCAATCATCCAGTGCCATGATAGAACACAAATTCTACCCAATACCAGAATGTGACCCTTACAGATAGCCAAATAGATGATTGGTGTCATTTAGTCTGACCTGAGCAACCTGTGGAGGAACCCTGGTTGAGAAGCACTGGTTTAGATACTTCCTGCTCCAGATTGGGCAGCATTGCATTTCAATGCAAGGAATTCACAACAGCACCTGTCTACAGGAACCCTAAATGTTGTGTATGATATTATGGCACCGTCTATATTCTTTCTGACTTTGCTATTGCTTTAAGCAAGTAGGTTCTGGTCGCACGACCATTCCTTATAAGGTTTGGAAGGGGAATGACAAAAGTGGTCCTGGTGCTGGTTGGTCGGAGGAAAGATTAATATTTAGGTAACATCTCTCCTATCAGATCACCAAAACTATCTGTTATGGCTGAACATGGCTGCATTGACTTCTAAAGCCTGCAGCACCTGTAAGCTGACCAACACAAAAAAACTTTATTTCAATTAAAGTTCAATACAATAAACTTGTCCTATATGAATATAGATCTATTGATAATCATTTGATTATATCATCACAATAGATCCAACAACACAAAAGAGCAGGGAAGAACCTCCTTTACTTTATCCTGGAGGATATCCTATATCCATCACTGCCTTCACTTTGGAGTAAGATTTCTTGGCGTCTTTACTGTGCTGCTCATTGTTCTCCTTGCTGGAGAGGAAGCTGTACCTAAAGACTTGCAGAGTAAGGATCTCCCTGCTTCTGCTTCATTCATATTCTTAATCTGTGCTTCCTCCGCCTCTATTATTACCCCACCAAAAATTAGATTACCAGCCATAAGGAGGGTAGCTCTAACATGAGAAGGCAAAGCCCTGCCTCTACCAAGATAGCTGTCCGCTTGTCTTTTGGATATACACAGGTCCTCTTTTAATATGACCACATAGTCTAAATCGTGGCCCTCAAAAAAAAATTAAAAGGAACTTTTCCAATTTGACCAATAGAGGTTCTTTTGCTTCTATACTTGATATTGATTGTGTTTGGTTGATTACATTCACAATCAATTTATGTCAATCCTATGAAACATTCAAATGGGAAAATCAAAGCTTACTATTCTACACATATACAATGATAAGGGGAAAATTGTCAGAAGAACTGCAAGTGTCAGGATGACACAGAGGTTTGGACGTACACACAAGAATCAGTGGAGCCGGACAAACTACTATTCTGGGACTTGTAGACTTGTGCTGGTAATGGTGGTAGTAATGATGTATAATCCGTAAAACCGCAATAATAATAAATCACAATAATCAGCAGTGCAGGCTCCTTCCTTTGGTCCATCAGTCACCTTAATGGCCAATATAAGGCAGGGTGATAACATTGCTGATAATTGTAAACCAGTGAAAATATTCCCATATATATTATGTATTAGTTGTAAACTACCCGGTAGCAACTCTTTATGCCCAGCATGCTGGTAAATTTCAGACCTGCAGCTTACTACCACAACTGATTAAGATCTGGTATTGGACCATATCTGTATCACTGTCTGTATTAGTCTGTCATTTGCAATCCCTATTTAATGTACAGCGCTGCGTAATATGTTGGCGCTATATAAATCCTGTTTAATAATAATAATAATATCATACAAGAGACGGCCGTCTGGTCACTCACGGGAGGAGAGCACGCTGTCCATGAACTCCCGCTGACTGATACGTCCGTCCTGGTCTCGGTCTATTCCTCGGAAAACATCCAGAATCCGTGATTTCATCTGACCAATCCACTGCATGTATCTCTTCCTCCACTCCGCAAAGTCAAAATGTGCAAATTCCTGAAGCTGGAGGACCAGAGGGAATGGAGAGTACAATGAATTTGTGATAGATCACAGGAAATGTGTTCTAGAATTTCCCATTATTATAACCCAATGTAAATTTCACTCAATCCTTTCACAGCCCCCAATAACAATGTATTCTTCTAAATTTGCACATTACCTCCTTTACTTTACCCTGGAGGATATCCTTTATCCATCACTGCCTTCACTTTGGAGTAAGATTTGTTGGCGTCTTTACTGTGCTGCTCATTGTTCTCCTTGCTGTAGAGGAAGCTGTACATAAAGACTTGCAGAGCAAGGATCTCCCTGCTTCTGTTTCATTCATATTATTAATCTGTGCTTCCTCCGCCTCTATTATTACCCCACCAATAATTAAATTACCAGCCATAAGTAGGGCAGCTCTGACATGAGAAGGCAAAGCCTTGCCTCTACCAGGATAGCTGTCTGCTTGTCTTTTGGACACACACAGGTCCTCTTTAAAAAGTTATGTACATAGTATTTTCTATTTGGTCTCTTCTGTCCCTATTCCCCCTACCAAACCTGTTGCACTCTATTGCTAGATGTTATATTTGTCTTGCTATTTGCTACTGCAAATATGTATTGAGCTGCTTTTCTGTTTTTTTCACTTTAGATAGAAACACTAAGCACAGATACTACTAACTGGGGAAACCGATGAAATTATAAATATATTTCAAATATTAGTGACAGGTCCACTTTAAATTATTATCCTTAGTATATGAAATCCTCTGCTCTGGAAAAATCCTCTCTGTAAAACAGCTTTGCAGGAAATACTTCTCTTCTCCTCCCTTGTCACCTCTTCTCATTCAGGGTTTGTCCATTATTCCTCCCTGCTGTGGAATGTTTTCTCTCCAGACACTCATATAACCTCTAAACATTCACATGAAAGCTTAATAAATTCATAGATAAACAATGCATCACTGTAGAGGATCTGCCTGGCCATAAATGAGAGAACTTAGCAGGTAGGTTCACATCTGTATTTGTCTGGTAGACTGTAAGTACCTATCAAACATTGTCATACATTCCTCTATATCACCCTATTATTGTATTTGTTGCACTGTATTCTAGTGGTAGCAATGTTGTGAATGTGCAGCTATTTCATTAATGCTGTGCAAAACCCCAGAATACCAATTTCTATGGTTCTTTTTATTTGGAAAACAACCAAAGCATGAGCAGAAAAGTCTGTCCCTGCCAGCATGGTGCAGACTTTTTTTAAGCAGTGATCCAAAAACCCTATCATCATCATGGGAAGAATTCTTCAATCAGCAGGCAGCATGGGCATTGATAATTGGAGAAGTATAGGTCTAAATCAGTAGGGATAGGTCAGCCCTTTGCATGGAAAAAATGCAGAAAACATTGATCCTGCTTTCAACCATCATAAGACCACTGCAATATAACATATGAGGTCTGTCTATAAAAAAACAAGACTGATAACTATATATTATGTATTTCTATGACAATTCTAATGTTTGTCCCCTTCAATGTTCCTTCTATGTACAATGAAGCACTGATGCCGTCTTATTTTCCACTGGTGGAAGGTGTGGAGCAGATAAGTTTGTGATGTATTTTCTTTCCTGCATCCATTGACTCAAAATGTGTTCCTTTCGGATTTCTATTTACAAAAAAGTGCCAAGGTGCCAAATCTGGTGAATATGGAGGACGTTCCAGCGTAGTAATGTGTTTGTAGGTCACAGAAAGTGCTGTGTGAGAAGGATGAAGAATGAAACCATTTCCCACATTTCTGCCGTCTTTTCCTGACTCTTTCTCTCAGCTTTGTCTTCCTTATAATAATGTTGGGTCACTGTGGTGCCTTCTGGAACCCCTTCTGCCAAAATGGCGCCTTCATGTCACAAAACACGATGAGCATGGCTGTGACTTTGGACTTTTTTGGTTCTTGGTGATGAAGGTGTTTCCAGTGACTGTGGTTTGGTTTCAGGATCATACTGGAAGATCCAGGTTTCGGCACCAAGTGATGACTTTATGAAAAAGGTTCGGCTCCACCTTAAGTTGCTGCAGAAAGTCAGCACAAATTTCCTTGTGGCAGTGTTTTTGTTCTAATGTGAAATTTATCAAAAATTTTCAATTGACTTGTTGATCAACTTTTATACTTCTCATGATTTCAGCACATGAGGGGAAACACAACGCTATTAAACGGTGAGTGACAACAAACAACACGGCAGTGCCGGCGGTTGTCCTGCATGTTGGGAGAAGTTTACACGTTAATGGCAAGAGATTATAATTATCTCACTGCTTTGTGATAGAGATACACATCTCCTTGTTATATACACAGACTTCGTATATTATTGTTATATAGTGTCGAGAATTGTTTTGGTTGGCAGCCCTTCATTCACACTCAAGAAAAACAGATGTCCCTATTTGAAGGTTTCTCCTCCTTTCTTGTTCCATGGATGTTCTTTGACTATCTATCTTAATTACAACTGCCACCAGTTCAAATTAAGATGTTAATTCTCCCCAGTAAGGATACAGTAAGCAATAAAACTCTGATGGATGCCCTAATTCTTCCTTGGCTGTCCAGAACTGGAAGGAAAAGTCCTGGCTAAATTTACAACCCTAAAATCATTTGTTAAATTCCAATTGCAATGTTTTCACTTTCACTTCTGTTTCTGTTGGTAAAACAGTTTGAACCTCAAAAACAACCAAACTGCAGCTCAGCCATTACAGAGTCATTATCACCCTGCAGACATTGGACTCACTCACCTCGTGGAGCCGCTGTTGGGCATTCTGAAGGCGGCATTGGCGGTCCAAGGCCAGGAGCCAGAGCTGCTGCCAGCGGTTAAGGAGTTGTGCCATGTGTGGAGTTTTCGGGGCGAGGTCCAGGAGTGGAATGGAGGGGCCAGTCTGGGATGATTTCACCGAGTTTTGTCTTTCTGAAACAACAAACAGTATTTACATCGGAACTCTCTGGCAGGACTAAGTGACAAATGTGGATCAAAATCGTCAAGACCGTAAAAGTAACAGGCCAACTATCCTGCAACAGGGTTTGAAGAACAAGCTGGAAAATACTCTGACGACAAGTGGAATTTTCATTTAAAGGAGTCTACTACTTTCAGAAAGAAATATGCAATTGGCAGACCAGACTACAATCCAAAAAACTCCACCAAGGCTTTCCATCAATTTATATTATTTGATTTTCTTCATATCATTGTTGAAGAGCACACCTTTAGCACACCTGCCATTCACTTACATCAACATTACAGACGCCGTGGGCCACTACAGACTCTTGTTACCTGTATGCCAGCCTTGGTGGAGCTTTGCTTAAGTGGCACAACATGCAGGACCACATCCTGCTGAGTCTCTGCATTCAACCATTACTATTCCATCCCCATAGTAAAACCACTATACAAGAATGTGCGCTACGATAGTATAAATGGCCAGGTCTCTCACTGGTAATGGTCTTGCGTGTATTTGTCACTCGTGTATCAGTCACTTTACGCTTGCAATTTTTGGTGACTTTCTCCACCTCAGGCTCCTTCAGGCTTAGCTCCTCCATAAACACCTGGAATAAGTAAGGAGGAGAAATATCACTTTTATTGATTACATAACCAATGGGATGGATGGTTGTCCTATGATGTGAGATGTATGGTGGACAGTTGTTTTCTGATATGATATGTAGGTTAGATGGTTCT
>NC_092862.1:4946136-4946218 GCF_032062135.1 Pyxicephalus adspersus | reverse complement strand
ATGATGTGAGATGTAGGATGGAGGGTTGTCCTCTCATGTGAGATGTAGAATTGATGGTTGTCCAATGATGTGAGATGTAGGA
>NC_092862.1:4926609-4945603 GCF_032062135.1 Pyxicephalus adspersus | reverse complement strand
TGATGTGAGATGTAGGATGGAGGGTTGTCCTATGATGTGAGATGTAGAATGGAGGGTTGTCCTATGATGTGAGATGTAGGATGGAGGGTTGTCCTATGATGTGAGATGTAGGATGGAGGGTTGTCCTATGATGTGATATTTAGGATGGATGGTTGTCTTCTGATGTGAGATGTAGGGCGGATGTTGTCCATTGATGTGAGATGTAGGATGGAATGTTTTTTTATGTGAGATATAGGTTGGATGGATAGTTGTCATCTGATGTGAGATGCAAGATGGACAGGTATGTTCATATCACAGAGAAGAATATTACCGAATGTTGTGAGATGATCTCCCCCAGGGCCTCCATGTCTTCTGGCAGGGGCTCCTGATCCCGTAAACTCAACGCTTCCTCTGCCGCTGTTATCCAGTCCATGAGCCGAGCGACCTCCTCCCGTTCTGCCGCCAATGACTGAATCTGAGCCTGAATACGGCCTCCCTGCTGCTTGGCCCAAGACGCCACCTGCAGCGAAACAAAAAATCATCAGCAGTCAGTGTTACATTCAAAGTTTGGGGAATTTCAATAATAGGTCCTATCAGCTCCCAGTGGCCCACTTACCTCCTGGTATCGGGTCTTGCAGATGTTCAGCCAGGATTTGATGGTGATGATGGAATCAGGGTGGCAGGCAGACAAAATTTCTTGTCCCAGGGAGACAATACATTCTAAAGCCATCTGCTGGCACTCCAGGGTGCTCATCAACTCCTGGAAAGGAAAGAAGAGTTATGAGATGATGGGAGAAGTGTGGGGGTGCAGACCAGGATTTGATAAATCTCTCCTCGTGGCAGATGCATAGCAGGGGGTTCTAAATATGAATCAGCACCATCGCTATCTGTTCTCTAAACTAACAAAATCAGTCTTCTGCATCAAATGTATAAAAAACCACAGCAAAAAGGCCAAAGGATGCCCAACTCTACATTGTAGACCCTGATCATTTTGTGCTTTTTTTCTTCCTGCTTTGTGCCCCTTCTTGCTGAAATGCCCAAGGTAGCCACCTTTACTGCTTGGCCATTGCCCCATCCCTGCCCTTTAGCCAAGTGCAAAGCTGGTACATTGCAATGGTAGATGAGTGTGTGGGCACAGGCATGTTCTCCAGAGATATACAGCAAGGGACCCCAGTGGTACCCACCTGCTGCTGCTTCTGACACTCCTGCAGGGCATGTTCATCCTCAGGGATCACCCCGTACCTCAACGTCCGCTCAGATTCACCAAGACCCTGCAGGAAAGTGCTCACCAGGCAATGGAACTCCTCCGCCTGCAGACAACAATAACATACAGTTTCTCAATCAGAGGTAATGTAAGAAAACAAAGACATTATATAATTATGTCTGGGTTAAATTATCCTGCACAGGTTCTTCAACCCTTCCATCCCATACATTCTCATATCATGTTCAGACACTGTTAGGGATAATGCTGATTGAAGTGCCCCCCATCCCCGGTCTTCCAACCTGCTGCAGTGAAGCCTCCAGTCTGGCTTGTTTAGTGACGGACAGCTGACAAACAACGTCCCAACGATGGCCCAGCTCCTCCATCTGCCTCTGCAGCCAATGAGAGTCAGTGCCGACACCTCCCCGGCTCAGGTCTCGGACAGAGTGCTTCAAGGTCTTCATGGAGCTGGCTCTCTTTCCAAGTTCTTTCTGGAAAGCCTGGAAGACAAAGAAGAAAACAATGCTGCGGTAAAATAAAAGTGCGGAGGGATATTTGGAATATATATCTTCATCAGCAGCCACCAATATGACTATTGTTTGTAAAGTAATATAAGTGTGTCTGTACTACAGGCCATGGAAGCCCTCCAACCCTGAACCCTATGCACAATAATTTTTATTGAATCCCAGCCTGCTGATGAGTAAGGTGAGTGAGGTGCCATATGCCCCAAGCTATTGAAGCCATTTCTTCCGTGGCAGGTTTAGGTGGGCTGATGTGCGAAACCTCCTCCTGCCTATAATTTGGATGTAGACTCCCTCCCCAGAGGGTTTATTATTGGCTGTGCACCCCTCTACGTTCAAATGATGATGTTTATAGGTGACACTCAGACCAAACACCAAAGCATCTCTGAAATAATCCCCAATGCACAATAGGGCCAATAGACGTTCCTGACTGCGAGAAAGGAACTGCAGCCTGGGACAGATCATGGTGGATTGAGATATGTTTTTCTATACAAATTGTTGGGCTGGTGTTTAGTACTGGGACCTGGGGGTTATTGATGAGGTCTGAGGGGTTATTTCTGGGACCTGGGGGACATTGCTTGGGTCTGGAGGGTTATTGCTGCAGCCTGGAGGCTATTGCAGGGACCTGAGAGTTATTCATGGGACCTGGGGGAAATTGCTTGGGCCAGGAGGTTATTGCTGGGAACTAGAGATTATAGTTGGGCCTAGATGGTATTGCTTGGACCTGGAGATCATTGTTGGGGCCTGAAGGTTATTGCTTGGACCTGGGTATTTTTGTTGGGGCCTGGGGGACATTGCTGGGGTTTTTCAATTACATTGTGTTATGACCATACCCATTTTTACATGGATCACCCATGTCCATTTTCAGCCCCTATTCTGCCTCCACTATCCTCTCCTATAGTCCATATACAGCTTCTGCTCTTCCTCCTGTACCCCCTTCTGATGGAGGGTCACTTTACACATTGCCCTTCTGTCCCTTATCAGTTCACTGGAATGTTACATTTGACCATCCTCAACCCAGCTTCCATGGAACCCTGGAGTTCCTCCAAAGGTTTCTAGGGGTTCTTTGGGGCAAAATGATTGAAGAAAGCTGCAATATAAGATGTGCCCAGGTATACAATGTAACAATTAGTGGCCCTTCATGGATGACCTTGGAGAGACCCTGTATAGTGTGGTCTTCTCTAAGCCCCAGAATAGGACAAAGATCTAAAGAAATGCTCTATATAAAATTATTTAGGAAATTGAAGATAAAATGTCCTGATACAATTCATATATGGCGCTGACCACAGATTCTAATCACCAAGATATAACATGTTTCTATTTATATCCAGGCCAGGTATGAGTTCACCTTGTGTTTGTCCAGCAGGTCGCTGACCAGATCCCTATCACCTCCTAGCGGTATTTCCTCCGAGAGCTGCGGCTCCGCTCGGTACAGCCAATCCATCAGAGCCTGAAGAGCGTCAGTGAACTTTCCAGAAAACAGTAACGATTCCTCCAGCTTCTGCTGCCTGGAAAGTTAGAAGTAAGGGTTAGATTAGCAGTTAAAGGAAGTGGTTAGGATTAGATTGATAGTTAGGCTAGTGGTTACAATATGCAGTTAAGGTTAGGTTAGTGGTTAGGGTGAAGTGATCAGTTAGGGTTAGGTTAGCGGCTGGGTTAGGCAATGATTAGGTTTAGGTTGACATATATTTACATATATACAAGATTTTTAGAATGGAAAAATACCTTGCATACTGTAAAAGTCAGTGTGGGCCCCAGATATTTGAAGGAAGGAGACCTTATATCTCATTGTACGTACTTACCTATCAGTTGACTTGTTACAGACATGCTCCCATCGCTCTCTCAGCTCCCCAAGGGATTCATCCATCTTCTGTCCATCCTCGGGCAGCCGAATCTTTTCACGAAGGGCCCGGCCACTGCGCAGAGTCGCCTCATACACCGGACGCTTGGACCTGAAGACTTTCTGAAAGTCCTGTGGCGATAAAACATGATACCATCAGGAAATATGAACTGATAACAAATGAATCTCTGAGGCTTTGGGGGTTACATTACCTTGTGCTGGCCCAGCTGCTGCTTGATGTGCTCCTGGCTGACGCTGGTGTCGATCTGCTGACGGTCCAAACTCAGATCCGCTTCCCGCAGCCAGTCTAGAAGCATCCGCCGGGATTCACTGTACTGCAGGGGCAAAAAAAAATCCATTGAGAATTATACAATGCAGGAGGTTGTAATTTCAGGGGAAGAGTGTGTGCAACCATCATTCAATAAAAGTCAACCAAGTTTATTTTTTCAGCACTCCAATTAGGTGCAATTTGACAAAACCATAAAAAACCAATCAACAATGGGGATGGAGGAGTTTAATATTTGTGCCTGCATTTTGCATCCTCTTGCACCTCCAAAAACAGACATTAGGGGGCGATGTAATCAAGAACAGTGAATGAGAACCTCGGAGGCTTGTCCAAGACGACATAAGCCAATGAGGATTGTTTATTGTAATCCAGAAGAAAACATACAAGGAAAATAAAAAGCTGCCTGTTAGTACAGATGCTGGGAAATTATTTTTAACATTCCTGGGACTTACAGAGAAAATAAAATCTGACATAACCTGCTATTTCTAATTTAGTTCTGGGTGTGTTGTCACCCTTTTGTCTGTCTGAAAGGGCATGATGACACTTGTAGTGTCTGAGCACGTGGAGCTACAAAGAAATATGGTTAACATTCCCTAGTTCTCATATATTGTCCCCAATCCGGGTTCCAAACATGGTATTATATTCAGGTACCAGATGTGGCCCAAATGGATCATTATTATTGGGCACAAAGTAAATTGAAGGCAGTGATTATGTACCAAATGCAATGATTAGTTGTCTGATAAATTGGCACTGGATGCAGCCAATAGATAACTGGAGATAGTTGTTTGGTGTCTACAAAGCTTCAACTTGCAAAGATGAAATCTGGCCCCTCCGATGGCACTCATTGGTGTTACCTGATTTGGAATATGCTAAAAGAAACAGATTTTTTGTGAACTTAGTGTGATGGAAGCGGAAGTTGCACTTACTTGCTTGGCTTGTCTTCGGGACTCCTCCAGACTGCGGCCCCTCTCAGCTGCCCTCTCTTGCACCTTCCCCAGTCGTTCCCTGGCACCCTGCACCAAGGATTGGGTCATGTCCCCTTCCTGTTTCCGACTCACATCCTTGAGACGAGAGCAGACTGACTCCAGGCCGGACAGCTTGGCCTCATTCTGCTGAATCTCCTGCACCAGACCCTGAGGAAGACACAGTGCACATATTAGTAGGTGGCCATATTGCATGCAACACCAGGCCTTCCAAATGGCACAGCAGAAGTTCATTTACCAATATGTGTACCCAATATGTCATGCTGATCCTTCGGCTTCAGTACTTTCTAAGTCAGTGATCCATGATATGTAGCTTAGGAGTTCTGGATTCACCTGGTGAATCCTTGTACTGAGTCAGTGACTTAAGTATGTATTGAAGCTGGAGGATCCACATGACCAGGTCCATGGACCGCACTGACTCACCATCATGAGTTTGGTTCTTGCATTGCTGGTCTGGGTGTCATTGTGCATTCCAGGCCTCTACACACCTTTTGTTCCTGAATCTGATTTGTGACGGTCTCTAGGATGACGCTGGGCGGTCCGGCTGTGTTGAGTCTCCCCTCTACTTGTCCAATCCAATGGGATACTTCCTGCATGGTGCTGTGAAACTCTGTTATTACTGCCAGCCCATCCGACAAGCACACCTGTACACAAAGAGGAAAAATTCAGTGTAAGGGACAATGAGCACACAACCCCGTTACAGAACCCCTTACAACTCCCCCTCACCCACCTTTCTGTCCTGAACCTTGGTGTACGCACTCTCCCACTTTTGCTCCAGGATCCGTAGCTGGTGCTCAGCACTGGAGCCTCGCAGGTGAGGGCTGGAGGCCAGGAGGCGTTGGAGACGGTCCCGTACGCTATTATATGTGTGCTGCTTAGACTCCATTTCTTTACAAAGATCCTGTGTGGTCAGAGATGTAGCATAAGCAATGTTAGTGTGAAGGAAGAAGAGAGAGACATGAGCAGGGCGTACAAAGCAGATAGGTGATGGAGTATGGCAGAGTGCAGGAGGCAGAGGTAATACAGCCAAGTGCCGGAGGCAGGGGAAATATAGCTGAGTGCCAGAAGCAGAGGCAATACAGCTGAGTGCCGGAGGCAGAGGTAATACAGCTGAGTGCAGGAGGCAGAGGCAGAGGAAATACAGCTGGGTGCAGGAGGCAGAGGCAATACAGCTGAGTGCAGGAGGCAGAGGCAATACAGCTGAGTGCAGGAGGCAGAGGAAATACAGCTCAGTGCAGGAGAGAGAGGAAATACAGCTAAGTGCAGGAGGCAGAGGAAATACAGCTGGGTGCAGGAGTAGAGGAGAAAAAAGTAAAATCTGAATTAATAGGGAATAGATTGCTGTACAATAGATGGAGGGTTGATTGAATTTAGCAGGGTGCAGGAGTCAGAGAAGTAAAGCAGAGGCAGGAGTGGGGCAGGGGCATAATGAACTAATAGGGTAACTTCAGATCAGGAATATGAGGACCTGCACAATGACAGAGGAAGAACATAAAAAATAACAATAAACAAAAAAAATTAAAAAATAATATTGGGGGCTCACAGGACAGAGTGCATGATGAGAAGAACAGCATGAAGTGTAATATATATGGAAGTAGAGCAGGTGTATCAAAATGTAACAACATAAGCAACCAATAAGATTTTGGAAAGAAGCCTAAGAAGTATAAAGTGTAGCATGCTGAACAAACACACATTTCTCCTTTTTTTGCAGCCAGTGCCGCCAATGACACAGCTCTCCTGTAAAATAATTATATTATTGTAGCTATATCTCCTCACCAGGTGTTTGCTCAAAGCTTCTCTGGTGGATTCTGGGTGACCCCACACAGGTTTGCAGAAGGACAGACGAGTCTCCACTTCTTCCAGCCATTGTAGAAGATCTGTGACTTCCAGAGCAACGTCCTGCACCTGTGTGAAAAGGGAAACAGGGTCACTAGATGGACCAATCCTCAAAACCAAAATCATGTAAAGGTTATAGTGGTATGGAAATTCTGTAATATATTTAGAGGTAGAAATAAATGGTAGAAGTAAATGGCCAACCACTGTTCAGTTTTGATGAATGCTGCGGCAGGGCTCCTCAGCTTTTGTAGATACCTGGCTTAGACACTTATACCATACCCAATGCTGACATCTTTTACGTCATTTTATTATTAAACCTGAACCCAAAGTGTTTTAAAAGGGTCAAAATATCAATGCCAGGCATTGAATTTAGGGTTTGGGATCAGGCTACAATTAAGTAGAGGCAAAATCATAGGTATAAAACATTTCATTGCAACCACCATGATGATAGACTCCAGGATGTGCAATATTGTCTTTACACTGAATTTAAACAAAGGAGGGAAAACCAGCTTTGCAATGTTCTGATCTCCAAATGGGCAGCTCCATCAATAGGATCTTTATGGAGTCCCTGCCATGTTCCAGCTTGGCCACATTTAGCTCATCATAGGATAGGTTTGGGGCTTTCAAATTTCCATTTATTGAGTATAGGTATTAGAAGTATTTATATTCCATATAAACCTCCTGTGTTGGTTATTATATAACAGCAAAATACTGAAACCACAAACAAGCAACTTACAATACCTAATTACAGTCTTTTAGTGTCACCATTACAATTCATGGGGCAGGCAGACTGGTTGGGGTTTAGAATTCACCCTTTAATACGCCCTTCAAAAAGACCAAAAATCACCATGGGGTATTAGTTGGCATGTAATCTTTTTAGTCTTTTATGCAGCTTATTTATTACCCTGCTGAGGTCATTCTCCAGCTCCACCTGTCGTCTCTCCGTCTCGCTCCGGACAAACTCCCACCGTTCTGTTAGTTCGCTCAGCCTGGCCTGAAGTGTCTCTGCCCCATCACCGAGAGAAGTCAGGAGGATCGCCCGTCCGGCTTCATCCACAGACTCCACTGTGCGGGTGTGAGAGAGGACATCATTGCGCAGGACCTGCAGGGGGCGACATACAACAAATACACTTTACCCCTGATATGTATGAAAAGGATTGGGGGCGGAGTAGTTTTTGATACATTTATTTATGATACATATTAGGCATAATTTATTTAAATGTTTTTGAAAAGTTGCTGCTTTTTTTTTCTGTATTTCTGAACCTTAGATGTAGACTTAAAGCTCAACTCAAGTTTATGGGTAAAGGTGGAACCAGAGAAGGCCAAATTAAAGATACTTGATAAGATAGAGATGACTTTGTAAATTAATTAGTGGAAAGTAATGAGAACAGGATTAAGTTTATTTGATTGGCCCCTTGCAATATCACTCAAGGACTCCGGATCTCCAGTCTCCTCCAATCCCAATATACTATGGAAGTAGCTCTTATTGCAGGGTTCTGCCTCTATTATAAGCGGTTTGTATAATTCCAGCTCACTGAGCACATTGACGAACGTGGACTTTCCCACTACACCCACCTTGTGTTTGGCCAGCTCGATCTCACAAGTCTGCAGGTCAGTACAGGGCTGGCGGGGCCCCTGAAGCTGCTCCTTGGTGTGGGAGAGCCAATTCAGGAGTTCCTCCAACTGGTTCTGGAACTGGCCAAGTCCCAGCAGGGCCTCTTCTAACTGGTGCTGTGAGGACAATGACAAAATGTATTATAAGATGAAAGTTCATCAATTCAATCTCTTACTGTTACAACTTTTGTATCTATGAGGAATAGTCCTCTGTCTTCTATACATCATTCAATGGTTTTGGATCAAGTCACCGATCAACCACAAGTCCCAGCAGACTCTGCAGGCTTTCTTGTGGTTTTAAATATCTCACTGGTTATGTGATTACAGTCTGTCCAGCCAGTGCATGACTTAACAAATCAGACATTATATGCCCAACTTCCATGATTAAATGGTTACGTATATACTTGAATATAAACCTATTTACCTAGTTTTACCTGCAAAAACAGTAAAACTACATTGACTCCAATATAAAAGTAGGGCAAAAAATACCCATCACTGTTAACACTTCAAAACAGTAATCAACAGAAATGCCAATACATGTAAATAAATACATACATGGTGTGTTATTTTTAAAACATTTATTTAAAAGAGGAAAAAAATAAAACCAGAGCTCAGTATGTTAATCTTCTTTCCTCCTTTTCTTCAGGGTAAATGATTTTGTATTTTGGGTTAAATATGATGGGACACTTTCTCATAAATGATCTTTTGTGCATTATTGTTGGCCACCAGTAGATGGTGCTGTGTCCCTATGTAAACTGTGTATCAGACAGCAATAGTTTATATTACACTTTACATGAAGACACAGTGCCATCTAGTGGCCAATGTAAAAACTGAGATTCTTTTTCTAATGAAATTTTGCTTTTGCAGGTAAAAAAAAAATATTGCAGCATATAAATAATAAATATATTTGGCACCTGACGGTTTACAGCCTCTTCCTCTAATCGGTCCCAACGTTCTCTGTAGTCACTCAGCTGTGATCCATTAGACTTGTCCAGGTTCTGGTGCCCGATACTCTCCAACTCCACTCGGTGCTGATAGAGCTCTCTCTTAAATTCCTGTTTTACACACACCATAAGTTATCATTAAATGGGCAAATGGTGGGCACTACCACCATGCCATTCAGTTCCGTAAATTCAGAAAATCCCAGCACCCCTCCCCGATTTTGTTCCATTTTGTTATTGGAATCTGACTTAATAACTAAGCTCCACCTACTTTCACCACCCCACCCATGAACAGCGTACTTATTGGACACTAAGGCCATGTGATTGGTCACTGGAAAGGCAGTGGGCAGGGCTTAGTCATAGAGTCAGAAAAAAGTCAGGCCCCATGAACAAAAACTAGATCAGAGAGATGGGAATGTTTTTATTGGCAATAAAGGTATTGGTAATATTTTACTGGGCATTGTGTTTGGCAGTATTAGGAATGAATATTTATCATTAACAGCCCTGATTACTCTTAAATAGCAGTTACAATATAGGCAGCAATATGGAGAAGGGGTGGGGCTGAGCATTTCATGGTTATACGCATGGCTTAATTCTGGGTTTCTGGTCTATGTACTTTATCCAAGACAGATATTTAATTATATGAATACCAAGGTATATTCCACACATATCTTAATATTAGGGATTACTCTCCACTTACCTTTAAGTCAGACAGCTGACGCCCCACCATCTCCAAGTCCCCTCCCACGAGGAACTCCTCAGATAGGCGAGACTCAGCTAAAACCAGCCAATCCTGCAGCCTCTGTGGAAAGAGAAGAACACAGGTAAAATATATCTATATCCTCGGGGAAGTATAGGGATCAGTGGTCAGATATGACACTCCATGATTACCATATTATTATTAATAAACAGGATTTATATAGCACTAATATATTGTGCAGTGCTGTACATTAAATAGGGGTTGAAAATGACAGAAAGATACAGACAATGAGACAGGAGGAGGAGAGGATCCTGCCCCGAAGAGCTTACAATCTAGGAGATCATATGATGAGCACGCTGTCAGTATTATATGGCCTGTGATCACATACACTTATTTGAAAGGTGCTGCCGGGTCTGTTGTCAAACCAATCCTAGAACAAGCATGCAGCCAGTGAAGTATATCAAGTATGATCTCTCATCCTGCACTACAGGCCCTGCACATTTAGTATCATAAAGACAGTGACACAGGACACCCGTGAGCTTACAATCTAAGAGTCATGAAAAGTCTGAAGGTTTTTCAGTATTTGTCTCATATTGTGCTCAGCAATACCCTAAAATTGGAAGTAATAAATAATGTTATTCAGCCCATTATTAGTCTACGCCGGGTTTCATACCTGAACAGTCTCCTGGTAGCGGAGGGTAACCTTCAGCTGCTCCTCCAGGTGTGCGTTGCGTTCGCTCCAGAGCTTGTTCAGACTGTTCCAGGCCACATACAGCTGCAGAAACAAGAAATGTTATGTTCTCCGAATGCTTGGTTCATTTTTGTGGTTGCAAAGTCCCAAAAAGTGACTAATAAACACTTCTGGAATGAACAATCTTTTTACATATTTTAAATAGCTTTATATATATATTTCTATAGATCTCTACACTATTGCAGACATAATTGTGGACATCACTACAGGTTCATTGACACATCAGCACTTGAAGCCCATAGTAAACTTGTGCATTGAAAAAAAAACAGGTGCACTAGAATGGCAGCTCCTTCAGAATAATGTCTATGGTATACCATTCCTTGGTTTAACTTCATTGAGTTTGCTGCCAGGAGGGAAAAAGGAAAGGCCCTGTGTAAGGTCCATGTGGCTACCTGGAGCTTTGACTAAGCTGAGAACTCTCTCCTTGCCCAACCATCCGGCACCAGTGGGCAGAAAGCGGCATCAGTCCCATGTGGCTCAATCATCATTTCATGGTGGGAAGAATGGGTGTCATATGTTGTCCATTCTCTATCAACGAGTCAACGGATGAAGCATGAGTCACATTTGACCTATAACCAAGCACTGGTGGGTGGTTGGAGTTCAGTTATGCATGGCTGATAATTTTATATATATATATATATATATATATATATAAACATCCAGTTGGGTGGAAGGGTCACCAACCACCAATGGCAGAAAGGCATAAGAGGCTTGTGTGGTCCAATCACCATGCACCAGGGAAGGAAGGGGTGTGAGTCTTATGTTCCTCATACTTAGAGGTACCAGTTAATTCGCTTGATTGAGTAATGGGGGGACAATCTGAAGATGAGTATGTGCAGCTCTGGAGGAGGAGGGTTTCCCTACAATGCACAAGTTCTTTTGAAGGTCAATAATTTTTGAGTTGCCATATTTGAATGCAGTGAAAATGACAATTCTTGAATACCCCAATCATTGTAGCCATGGAAAGTACATCCAATCTTCTGCAACCAGGGATATGGATGATACATTTCCAACAACAGGCAGCAATATACACCCAATTTCCTAAATTTCACTCCTGGAAAGTGTGAATGAGCCCAGCTTAGATCTTCTGGATTGCCATATTACAGACCGATGTATAGACTTTATAAGGAGATGGTAAGTTGTTCTATTTCTTAAGAATCCATAGATTTGTCACTAGATGACCTACTTACCTCATCCAGGCTCTTGGTCACATCTGGCTTGTCCATGTCCCCACAAGAAGACATTAGGTCCACCCCGAGAGACCCCAGCACATCCAACTCATTCTGCAGATTGTCAATATCTTCCCGAAGAGCCTGGTGGTATAAGGAGGACAAATGGTATTAGATATGTTATTGTGTGAGTTTGGTGAGATCAGCATTGGGAGAATTTTACTATAAAGCTGCAGCAATGCAAATGGTGACCAACCTGCCCATCAGCTATAATTTTGCCCCAACACACACAACTTCTCTATCCAATATCTAAATCTCCCTGATGCTGATGTCGTCATCTGAATCTAAGCCTCTGTACCCACGAAAGCTCCATCCAAAAATACTGGAGCAGGACATCGAATAGCCCAATTTTAAGTCATATGATCAAGCCCAGTTGTCGTACCCAAAGAAGCCACCATCTGTATTGGATTACAGTATGCTTGCCCCAACCTTCTGCTTTACCTGCATAGCATCCAGCCGGGTTCTGATAGACTCAGGATCAGGGCTAGGTTGTTCCGTGTCCAGAACCATCTGTTGGGTATCTCCCAGATTAACTGCCAGGTCAGAAAGACTGCGCCAGAACCTTTCCGCCAACATGAACAACCCAGACAGCCAAGCGTCACGGTCTTCCGCGCGCCCACACAGCTGCTTCCAGTCCGCCAATAACACTTCTGTCCGCTGCTGGAGGCCTGCAAATAAGAGCAAGGTATGATGGAGGAGAGACTAAATGGAGAATGGCCAGAAGAAGGTGGAATAGTGCAGGAATGGAAGTCTATCGTCTGAAGAACTCTGAGAAGGTATAAACTACATTTGGTTGATATTGTTGGGTGATGAGTATTATGGAAAGGTATGGGATCTTTTAAGGTAGGTGGTGGGGTTAAATAGTTGGGGTTGTGTTTAGGGGATCGGTTTAGTTAAGGGATCGTAACTATAACTTGGCGCAGAATAAATGGGTACAAGAGATTAGTTGTTAGTAGTTAGTAAAGGGATTGGCTGGAGGTTGGCCTTACACCTAGCATTGATGCAAATTAAAATTCATTCTTCAAGAATCTAGGAAATTATTGCAATCAAAGTGGACTAAAAACCGCAAAATTACAAACAGCTTATGGTTGGCATTGCGGTTCTGATGGAGCCACAAACAAGAAATTTCGGAAGAAAATTAGGTGTTATGTAGAAAATTGGTCAAGGGTTAGCAGAGAGGTTAACCTGAGGGGTTGAGAGATGTTATGAAAAGGAGTAAAGTTGGGGGCTAGGATTGGTTTTTAAGGTCTAGGGTAAAGGGTAAAAATAAGAGACAGAAGTTGGTTGAGGGTTAGGCCTGGTTTGGTAATATGGTTAGAGATAAAATAGAGGTTGGCTGAGGGTATTAGGTTACGTTAAGGTTTGCATGGATTAGGGTCAAGTAAGTTATCTGCTGTTAGAAATGTAGGAATTATTAGAAGAATCATACATTATGTTTTCTATATGATCTTTTTTTAAAGCAGTGAATCTGACATTCTTTGGTGTAGAATCTTCCAGGTCCATGTGTTTCAATAGCAGTACATGATTCTCCAACAGATGATGTTTCAGTGATTTATAAATATAACTCTCATTTCATGCACTGAGAACCTTTGCTCTGGTGATCAAGCAGCAAAAACAAAACATATTGGAGGACATGCAGTGGTCTGTGTGAATGACATCTAGAAGACAAATACCTTGAGACTCTTTAGCATCATCTGGAAGGCTGGAAGCCAGCTCACTTCCCTGTTTACTGATATTCTCCAAAGCGACTCCCAGCTTTTCCAGCTCAGCTTGAACTTGGGAGTTTTCTTGGAGCTGTTCCCGAATCCGAGAGGGCTCCCCACGAACAGACGTAGAAATCTGCATTCGGTCTTTGAGTCGCTCTAAACTTTCTGACATCATATCTATCCTCTCGCTGATCTGTAGGAAGGTGCAGGATTAGGCTGGGAATGTTTGGTTGGTGATGGAAAATTATGGCAAATAATAAAGATAAAAAACTGACCTGGCTGTATCGGGGAACTGTATCCTCCAGGACAGCCGCTGCTTGGCGGACGGCCTCACGGATGGCACAAAATCTTTTCTCTGCACACTCAAATCTCTGCTGGAATACAGAACTCTCTTCTGGGCACAACTCTGACAACTTACACGCCACTCGGTGCAGTTTGGTCACAAGTGGCTTGTGTTCAGCAACTACTTCCCGGAGAGCCTAGAGGAATGACCAAACCACTGATAAATAGCTATAGCTAGATAAATGGCTCTATATTAGCTCTGGGTGTACAGTGGGATAAATGACTCTATATTAGGATGTATCCCAGGAAGAGGCAGATTGTGTATCATAATGGATATCCTTATTGGAAGGTGCAAACTTTATATTGCACAGGGGCATCACAATATAATGTATATTTTACAGGTAATTATCCCAGGAAATATACAGATTATCTTTTCAGAATAGGGCAGCTTGTACAATATTCATCACATTAGGACTCACCTGCAGTTTCTCTTGCTGCTCCCTGAAGTCTCTGGAGAGGCCGCAGTTTGGAGATCTCTGGGGTAAGTCGGACTCAGTCTCTTCTATCCAAGGTAGCAGCTCCTCCTCGGCTTCAGAAAACTGGGCAAGCATAGAGAGTGTGTGCTCCAGGACAGGGGGCGAAGTGGTCAGTTGGGCGGTTATTTGGGGACACTTCTCCTTCAGGGATTCCAGAGATGCCTGGATAGGAACACATCCAAGAACCGATCATAAAATGTCATTTCAGTAATTAATACACTTAACTTTATGTGCTGCATTAGCTGCTTGATTTTGAATGGGCTTTTGGTGAGCCTACCAGTACAGCTCTTTTCTCAAGCATTGAACCCTACAGTTTCTCCAGAGGTTTCTAGGAGTTTCTTAAGGAATGATTGTCAATTCACACCAGCCTGGTTCACTGTATTACATAAACATGCGTTATTTCTATGATAAATGACTGACTGAGGTTTTCTTTTGGCACAGACTTGCAAAGCTGCCAGCAATGTTTCATGAGGAATAATGGTAACATGGCTAACTCTTCCTCAACTCATCTTCATCCAGGACTAGAGAAAGCCCTACTCATAGTATCCTTGTGGAAAGTTGACAGGCAATTTAAATAAAGGTGCAAAGGCTAAAGGATTTTGGGTATTTGGATAAGTCTCACCTGCAGACGTTCCTGGGTTGCCCCCGGGCACAGGGTCACTAACGTGTCCGAGATATTGAGCAGTCTCTCGGTGATGCCACAGTGCTGTAGAACGTCCACGGCCAGCAGCTGTCATAGAGTGAAAAAGCCAATCTTTAGTCCACATTTGCACGCACAAGATGAGATACCCGTGTGTTGTAGGGTGCAAATGAAAATGGACCCCCAAAACCTGCCATGTTTCTCATTAGGACTCATGCCAGGTCTGCACACCCTCATCACCTTATGATCCCTCATCTGTGCCTGTAGAGTCTCCACATCCAATGTGACGCAGCTTAGCTCCTCCAGACGTCGCTCAGCGTTACGAAGATGTGACAGCTCGGTCAGAACAACCTGATCCAGCTGAAACCAAGAAGGAGAAAGTCAGAACAGTCATATGGAAAAGAGTAAATATCAATAATGTTTATTGGTCACCCACCTTTTCCGTGTCACTGGCACTCAGCATGCTGCGCTCTTCGCCACTCAAGGAGGATACCAATTTCTCCATCCGGCCCAACCACAAGGAAACGTCCTCCTGAGATGGATCCAGGTGTTCTGTGGCTTGAAGGGTTTGTTCAGTTTTCTGGAGGATATCACCAGCACTCTGAGCCACAATAATATACCGCACTCGTAAAGCGTCCATCTTTTCTTGGCAAAGCTGAGATTCCTCTCCTGAAAGATGTTACATGGAAGATATATATGAGGTCTGACAACACTATCACACTATTTAATCCCTTGTGGTTAAACTCTATTGACATAAGGCTTCTTTCAACTTGATTATACAACACAGAGCACCCACAAATATAGAATCACCCTCTGCCCAACGCAGAGTCACCCCACTGATACAAAGGCAAACCACCACACAATGCACCCAAATCTAAAAAGCCACTAACACCATGCACCCAAATCAAAAAGCCACCAACGCAATGCACCCAAATCAAAAAAGCAACAAAACACAATGCACCCAAATCAAAAAAAGCTGCCAACACCATGCACCCAAGTCAAAAAAAGCCACAAACACAATCCACCCAAATCAAAAAGCCACAAACACAATCCACCCAAATTAAAAAAAAGCCACTAACACAATACAACCAAATCAAAAAAGTCACAAACACAATACACCAAAATAAAAAAAAGCTGCCAACACCATGAATCCAAATCAAAAAGCCACAAACACAATGCACCCAAATCAAAAGAGCCACAAACACAATACACCAAAATCAAAAAAGCCACCAACACCATGCACCCAAATTAAAAAGCCACAAACACCATGAATCCAAATAAAAAAGCCACTAACCCCATGCACCCAAATCAAAAAGCCACTAACACAATGCACCCAAAATCAAAAAGCCACAAACACAAGTCAAAAAAGCCACTAACACAATACACCAAAATCGAAAAAAGCCACCAACACAATGCACCCAGATTAAAAAGCCAGCAGTACAATGCACTCAAATCAAAAAAGCCACCCAAACAATGCAACTGAATTAAAAAGGTACCTGTCACATTGGTGGTCAGTTGGAGAAAGTACGTTAGAGTCAGAAAAGACCCCCTTCATTATATTAGATCAAAAGTGCCCCCCTGCATTGAGGGTCAATGGGGAAAGGCCTCTCTTACAGTGATAGTCAGCAGCGATGGGCACACTTACATCAGAGGTCATTGATAAGGACCCTCATAGTGGTGCTTGGAGGAGTGGAGTTGGAGGAAAATGTATCTAGTGGTCAGTGGAGAAGCCGTTTCTTCCTTACATTGGGGTCCATCAGCAAAGGGTTCCCTTATATTGGTGTTCAGGGGGGGGCAGAGACCCGTATACTAGGGGACAGTTTGTCAAGGACAAGGATAATAACCTTTTAGGGAATCTTGTTGAGAGAGCTGTTCTTGGCCATTCCTCACAATTTCTGCCCTCCCTGTTTAAACTTTAATTTTTCCAAATCTAGAATAGTCTGCCGAAAGTCTAAAGCATTTTAAAAGTTAAAATCTCATTTTTTTTAAAGAAGACTTTTGGCAATGCAAACTAAATTAACCCAGCAGGTGGTTTAGGTGGCTCAAAATGGTTCCAGTTCAACCATAACACCCAGACACCAACCTGACACATCCACTGACACCTAACACTCCTCATTCACACATTTCTCCAGATTTGATAGAATCATGCACTGTCCTTCTATAATCCCCAATGTACAACCTGGGGCACTGACCTAAAATCAATCACATGGGGGATTGTCCTTGCAGAACATCATTATCTGTATGGGATATGTGCATAAGGGTGGAAATACAATATGGCCGGGGAGGGTAATAAAGCAGCCATATATTGCAGGTAGCTTGAGACTGTATGAATATTACTTTCTGTATTTTTTTCACAAAACTTACCTTTTCATTCTGCAGAATTAGTAATTTTGGTAATTTGGCTCACTTTTTCAAACTATTGGGACAAATCTACATCTGTCAATCGATGGGGATCATGGTATTGAACTGTGAGATTGTACTACAATAATTGTTTTCCTAAAACTTGTAATTTTCCCATCAATGGATTGTTAGCTTTGCTGTCCAGTATCACTGAGATGTACCTGAACATCTGCTGCAATCAGTATCCCTAAAACTGTAAGCTTGCTGACTGTAGGATGAGCCCAACTGTTTATCCTGACTTCTTCCTGAATGTATCTTCTGCCCGGCACAGCAGATGTGGCTTGGGAAGTGAACGGAGACAAGATGATCCCAGAGAAGATCCTTTCAGCAATGGCAATCATTATTACCACCATCCAGTCCCAAACACTGTCAGCTTTCTCACCTGTCTACATTTCTGCCCAGTCGGTCCATTTACCTGAAACCAATTCCAGGATCACCTGGCCCTTCTCTAGAACCTTGTCCAGGTCTCCCGGCTTGCTCTGTATTTCCCTGCACAGATCCTAAAAGAAGGAAATGATTAGTAAATGCTAATAAAGAGTTTCTGGGTTGTGAGCCATGAGTTTTGTGATGAGCAGAGAAGAAAATACCTGGACTTCTATGTGGGCGTCTTTTATTTGGTTCATGGACCTGTTGGTTCTCCATAGTTCTGCCACTCGTCTTTCGGCGGAGCTCAGCCAATCATAGAAGGCGTCCAGAGATTCCTGGAAGTTCTGGGCAGCGGGGGTGATCCTCTCTAACTGGCGGTGTCTACATATGAAAGACAAAATACATTCATTACAACTGATTCTTTGCTTCAAATTCAGATTTGTTACTCCCCTCATCCTCTTTGTACAGATCGGAGGCTCTCCACTCCTTGGGGGGGTGTCAGGGTTTCTTATTTCGGGATTATATTCTGCACTGGGTAAATCTGAGCCCTGTTAGTCCTCTATGAGCCTCTCACTTACCTCTCCTCGGCTTTCTGTAGCAGGTTGTCCCACCGATGCTGCAGATCCAAGAATGCAGCTCTCTGCTGGGCAGGTTCTGCAGCTTCTATGGGCAGAGGCTGGGAAGGTGACCTCCTGCCCTGCAATACTCGTTCTATCCGTGGCCTTCTCTCCTGCAAGAGGCGCTGCAGAAGCTATAAAGGAAAAAAAAGTAAGAGGTCAAAACAACACAATTGACAATGATGACAAAGTGACATTATACATCTTCACCTGCTTTACCCAATACTGACCATCAGGGGGCGCTATGATAACAGCTTTCATGATGCAGAATACCTGGGTAGAAGCTGCCAATGTCAGGGCCACACAGCATTTACAGCATTTACAGCATTTACATCAGGGATGTTGGTAACAGAAAGGATTTTCTGGTTCAAAATTAATATTCTGCTTTGTAACATATATAAAAATGTATCCTCTACACCCGCAACAGTCAACTTGTTAGATTTAGGAAGTCTCATATTTGGAATGCTATTACATATTACATGAGACGGTCCGAGACTGCAGACATAGTACAGGAGATGTCAGAGACTGTACACATAGTACAGGAGACGGTCAGAGACTGCAGACAT
>NC_092862.1:4834079-4924082 GCF_032062135.1 Pyxicephalus adspersus | reverse complement strand
GTCAGCTCTTCCATTTCTAACACCCAGCCCTGTATGGTGTCCAGGGTCTCTGGCAGCTCCGGAAGGGCAAGTGCATGCTGGGAAAAAATGCAGAAATTAGCTAAGGTGCTGGGCATATAAAGCTTGTATTATATATGCATGGATAAACCTAATGATAGAGCCATATTCTTTGTATATGGGCTATACTACAATTTTAATATATTATACTAAATTTCTATAAATATATAGAAATTTTGATTCATCTGAGATTCGCAGCCATCCAGAAAATTGGTCAGCAGACAGAAAAAGACCATCAGTAGTAACAGCGCCGCCCTAGGGGATGTGCAAATGAAATGCAGCCATTGGTGAAGCAGAGATGCTTCCTATGATATAATTATAGGCTAAATTAGAAAAGTCAACAAAAATAATTACTTTGTGTCCATCCACAGAATAAATCTCACTGCAGTATCTACATATTTATTACATACCGTCTTGTTGTAGGCGTCCCATTGTGTCACACGGCTGTAAGGATCTGCCTGAGCTGCCTGGCTGTTCGGTACCTGGGGAAGAAATAGCACAATGGTCACATATTGTTATTGTGGAGAAGTGTTTCTCGACCTTTTTAACACAGGGGAACCCTTGAAATAACTTTCAGGTCTTCAGGGAACCCCTTGTATAATTCCTATATCCACCGTTTACAGTATGTTAGCTTGGTGGCCAGTGGGAAGAATTCCTCTTACATTGCTGGTCAGTGGGAAGAATGTCACCCTTACAGATAGCCAAAATGATCATTAGTGTCACTTAGTCTGACCTGAGATGCACAATCTGCTCATTGCCAAAGGAACCCCCAGCAAACTCCGGAGGAACCTGGAGAAACTCTGGAGGAACCCTGGTTGAGAAACACTGGAGTAGAGGCTGGAGGATAAATAAGAGGTTCTGGGATTACCAGATATTTGTATACGAAGGATGAAGAATATATAGACAAATCATCACAGCTAGGACAAAACAATGGAAACTGTTGAGCCTTATTTCCCATCAACTAAGCTAAGAAGACTCGTGGGTTGAGCCAATCACTCGCTCCATTAATGACAGTTCCCATCAATGTTCATGGGTCACATCCCACCACCAGCTTGTTTTGGGTGGCCCAGAAGACCTTGGGAGATCTAAGCCTCCCACCTTGAGGTATTTCCACACCTTCTGTTGCATTTTCCATAACATATAATAGATCCAGTAAGAAGGACTGAACCACCCCGTACCAGCAACCACGATGTTCAGACCTTGGAATGATCAACTTTGGAATTGCAATGACCTTGGAGTTCCCAAAAGAAGAAACCACCAGGCGAGTGGACACTCCAGCACCCACCAAACTTAGAGATGTCAGGTTTGAGCGTTGAGTTTCCTACTTTTTTCTGTGCGAGCCCCGCTCAGTACAAATTGATTCATGCTTAGCTCACCAACCCAATATATGTGCACATGAAAGACCAACAGAAGAATAAAGAAAACTCAACTACCTTCTAATAATTTTAAAGCCATTTCTTGTAGTAGATAGAAACCCAACAGAGATTGATTCTTACAACATCAGCTCAGTTTTAATACACAGGACGTTTAATCTCATGCTGGGAGTTACTTAATCGAGAGGAGCTGAAGAACTTTTCTTGGTCCACATATCATTTTGTGGAGAAGTTCTGGCGGTGTATAGTACAGAGAGAAATATAGGGTCTTCTATGCATGAAGAGCAAAGACCTCCAGCAGACGATAACAAGAACAAATGCTCTAGAAATATATCTAGTGAGGAATATTTAGGAAATCATACTTACCACTACTGTCTCAATCAAGATTGTGGTAAAGGAGGGTACATTATTGGACCTGTTTTGATGCCAGGTTATGAGGAACCAAGTGTAGGAACACTATAAGGTTCAAGTTGGAGGGTATTTAAATGTTTAGGAATATCTAAACCCAAAGCATACAAATGTAAAAAAGTGTTGCACACCAGCCATAGATGTGGTGGCTGCATTGTTTTCCTAATATAGGCATTTTCAGCAACTACAGAAAATTTTTGATCTTGCCATAAATGCCGTGAGTTTATCTTCCTTCTGCAAATTACAAATCTCCTCAACTCTTTATAATAAAGATCTAAAAAAGGAAGAAGGCCAGTCTTTGTGTCAACCATGGCATGGATATAGTGGTTTGGGTAGGTGTAGCCACTCTGGAACAAAAAGTGTTCCATTCTGGAACAAAAAGTGTGCATTGCAGGATTTCCAGGTGAGAAAAACTTTTAAAAATAAATCCTATTCAGCCACCATATCCAAGGACAGGCAAGCTGCTGTCTTTGGGTTCCAATATACTTAATTTGATAGGTTCAGCTTTACAGCCTTATGAATCTGACATTGGTGACACCTCACCCTTGGCAGGATCAGTTGCAACTGCTGCTTTAACTAATTGACGACATTCCATTAGCAATTACAATTCTAAATAAACTTGACCAGTGAGAAATTGGCATTCCATTGGTTTAGCCAACAAGAGACAACGCCTTGGTAGAGGGAGGGACTTTTGTTGTCACCATGAGACAATAAAGAGCAGCGCCCTTTATTTGCTCTATGTAGCTCCTAAAAAAGAAATATAGTTGACTCTCCAAGCCATCACTGTGTGATAAATAACTTTAACATCAAATTAAAATTCACTTGATTTGAGGTAGACTCCCTGCTCTTCATGTTACATCCACCATCCCCACTCATCATAGAGCCAAGTCTACAGATTAACCATGAGAATTGTAATAGAGTTCTCTACACTTCACTCTGGAATATTCTCATTTTGTAATTCTGGACAGGAAACAATTATTTAATCAATGTAGCAAATGAGAAATTGTGAAGTAGGGTAACGCAAACATATTCTTGTTTGCTGACCACCCCCATGTGTTTCCATTGAGTTGTCATTGAAAAGCCAATACCACACAGAAGAGTATGGCCCATGACTAGTGAAATGATATTAACCTCAGTGAGTTCTCCACCATAGTCTGTCATTACTTTCACCGTCCTGGTGACAATGGGCTCCCCGCCCTTCTCTCCTGATGGGAACTGGGTCACCTCTACTATCTCGGTGACAATGGTCTCTGTGACTTCAGTGACTTCGGTCACCTCCCTGGAGGCAAGTGGCTTCCAGGACCAGCTTCCCCCAGAGGCCCTTTGTAGGGTCCCTCTTTGAGGCGTCCACATATTCCCAATATGATCTGGTGTGGACCTGGGCGTTCCGCCCATGATGGCTGCCTTGGGCACATTGGCATCGGCATTGTTCTGCTTGGGCAGAGGCTCGTGGGTTTTGCTGGAGGTCGGAGAGAGGTTCAGTTCTTTCTCAAACACCAACTCATTGGGTTTTTTGTCGGGTTGAGGGGCGCTGGGCTCCACATTGTTCCTCACGCTTTGAAAATCAATCACAGACTCCTTCTTCATACAACACTCCTTGAGAAAGCGTTCAGATTTCTTGCCCCTCTCCCCCAGGCAACCGGGCCTGCTGACAGAATTACCCATGGCACAGGGCAAGTAAGCCACAAGGAGGAGTCAGACATCAGGGTGGATGGCCCAGACCTGAAACATAAAGAGAAAAGAATATAACTTATGAAACAGATACATCCACCCCATCAACAAGGCAAGACAAGTAATTACCAAGATCACATGGCATGGCAATCGTGACTTAGTTACACCAAATCAACCTCATACATGACCCCAATGCTAATTCTACTGTTGACCCCAATGCCAACTTCAGCACTAACCCATAAAGAAAATATTGTAATGGACAATTCAGTGTTGAAATATCACATGGCTTTGTTTACCTTCTGTGTTGACATGCTTGGCCCTGTGCACCTTAATTTTAACGTCAGTTTGGCAAACTTCTCAGGTCATTCAGGTGCATTTGGCCTGCAGCTGATCTGAGCAGCACTAACCCCCCTCAGGTAACTTTTGCATCTCCATAGAGTTGTATGGGGAAGCAGTTCTAACACAAAAGTCATATAAACAAAGACCTAGGCTTATCCTTAGAATTAGGTGTTAGTGTTTGGGTCCCTGTTCCTCTGTCCCTCAAAATCCAAGGTCATGTTTTCAACTAACAAGAACGGGTCCATGAAAGTGCTTCTGCACCCTTCAAGAACTATTTCGAAAATACATATTTAATTTTGTATTTTCCGCTGATTCCAATAAAACTATCTGAAACGACAAAATTTTGGCAAAATTTTCTAAGTTTTACCAAAATTTTAGCAAAGTGCAAAACCTTCAGTTTTGCTCATTCTTAATGTATGTTTTAGACACAAACAACGTGGCTTCATGCAGCCTTCACACCAGATCACACACAGTGAAAGCCAAGCATACAGGTCCATGGTAACACTAGCAGAGATAATATTAGAATAAGGTCTACAAAATTGAAAAAAAAATGTAATATATGAAAAAAAGTCCTTGATTCTTTGAGAGTCATGTTGCTGCTACTGGTCACCTCCCTTGGTCATTGGGACTGTTTTATCAAAGCTCCCTTAGACTGGAGAAGATAGACTATCATGGGAGAAACTGGGTGATTCAGCAAACCTGGAATGGATCTGGTCCAGAATTGAAAATATTTCAAATATTAGCAAATGATTTTAAGAAAACCATTCAAGGTTTGATGGATCACCCAGGTTCTCCCACGATAGACCTGGAGAACTTGAATAAACCCAATGTGTCATTGTTGTGCCATCCAGAAAAAAGTATACTTAGGTGTTATGATACAACTAAATTGTAAGTTGACTTATCTACTATATTGTATATATTTTGGGATCATTGCTATTAGGGCTCATTAGCACATGTTTTATTATTCTTATACACACAGACTTCCTGTATTCCTGAAGAAGCACACCAGTTCTGTGAAACGTGTCCAAACATTAGGAACATTGGGTCACCAAGTTTTCTACCTTGTATTTTCATTATTAATATTTGGAGTCATTTTGGATCTTATTATCCTCCATTCTAAATTGTGAGGTCCTCGTACCCCTTGAGTATTGTAAATACAGTGCATTGTGTGTTCCAAGATTTTTATACTGTTTGACTGTATTTGTTGTTTTGATGCCTCAAAAGTCCTAATCACCTAATACTTCCCATACCTTTTACATGACCACATTATTTTAGCAGCAGGAAAACCCATTATATTTATTGTAATTGATTTGGTTTTCCGTAGTTCACAGGTGAAAGTAATAAATGTGATGGTGTCGGGGAGGACCTTGCTGTGGCAGACCCCACATGTGCCTGTCGGTCTGTGCCAGGACCTCTCAATCAGACCCTGCTGGGATTGGAGAGTTGTCAAGATGGGGACTGTTTTGTCTGCCGGATTAACCGGTCAATAGGTCTGCGGATTAGAGCCCTGCAGGAGTCTGATGATAGAGGACAGAGGGGAAGGCAGACGGACGCACACCTGCCTATTCACCACAAGGCCGCGTTATCCGCCCAGGCTGAATTCTGAGGCCGAATTATCTCCATTCATCTAATTCCAGAGCTTTCATGGATAATACATTTTATTCAAAATTAAGCAGAATTATCTAATAAAACCCAGACTATCCGGCAATATGTTTTATATATAATTGGCTCTTTTTAGGCAAGTTAGCTTTGATTCTGGTGGCTCTTTTTATATGCATGGAATTATTAGAACCTCTAAAATATAGCAGTAAATAAAGAAGTTCTGATTAGATCTGTAGTCCCTGGGGGCCTCGTGAACAGGACTGGTTATAAAACTGGCAGATACACCAAAAACTGAAGCACAGAAAATTCACAAACTGATGTATTAGGTTTAGCCTTTTCACCAGTGCAAGCAGTGGTCACTCAGTAGAGGTCCAACATGTCCTCTGCAATCAGCAGAGAACAGGAGCTTTGCTGAGTGCAGAACTACTGATATACCAGGGGGACCTCTACAGAGAGACCATGGCTTCTACACAAAGAACAAGAATCTGTGATATGATCTATCTATATGATCATTCGTCATCATCCCAGGTGAAAATGCATCCGTACAGGTGCCCATTTAACATATTATTTTGCCAGGGTCTTTCTTCATTGGGGCACTATTGCAGTTACCCCATTATTAGCCTCCCACTTATCCTTTTCCCTCCTTTCTCTGTCGCCTCACTTGTGGTCTTGCAGAACTAGCAGCCACCACAGGTCCTACATTGTATGTGAAGCTATAGAAATGCTCACATATGCCTAGCACTGGAGAGAGGAGGACCAGACCCCCAGCCTTCACGGGACTGCAGATTGAGGAAGGATCACTTTGTGTTATCTCATCACTTCGACAAAATGAGCAATGTGTCCTTCATCAGCTGAGGGGAGCTATTAGTCACATAATAGGGTAAAACTAGGCTGGGACTCTCCTCCAGGTAAAGGGAAAATTTGGGTAAAATTGTCTGCAACTAAGACCTTCCCAGCCAGGTTTGAAGAATTTCCATTATCCTGGTTCCGGGGTTTTTATTTCTGAAATGTTCTATTCTTCACCATGAAAAATGTTACAAATCATCTTCACCATCTATAAATCTATCATCAATAGCTGGAAAATTGACTTTGCTTTATGTGGTATGAATTTATCCCACCATATTCTTCTGATCCTTTCAATATTTATAGAGTGGTCCCAACATGTCAGATCTCATCATCGGAATGATAAAATATTTTTGTTTATAGACATCAGGCTAAAAAGTTGCAGATGTCCCTAAAAAAAATGTTTTATAGATAAAGGCGGAGTCACCATTCTTCATTAACACCCTCGGAGAATGCAAGGGACGGATAATGGAAGACAAGACCCTCCAAGAACGGCAGCTGCTCTCTTTGTCACCAAGTTTTCATTAGTTAACTTCTAATAAAGCAAAGGAACGAGCAAAGAGCCATCTGTCAGGACATGGCACAATGCGGGACAGCTCGTGGCGGGCATATGATGGGCATCTGGGTAAAACTGGCGCTGAGCTGAATGCCAGCAGTCCCATAAATCTACACTGTTGTAATTTACAGAAAGGAGAAGAGATCCCAAAACATGAAACTGGGTGGCAGATGGGACAATTCAGAGGGAAGAAAACAATTGGCAAAACCTGGCCCATTCCCAGACATGGCAGCCAACAAGATTTCTTCCTGAGATGATCATGGCGCTGTGTGTCTGGGTTACTTATTTCAATTATTATTACACCTACAACTCAACGTATGTGGACTCCTGATCATCAAACCTACCTACATGGCCAAAAAGGTGAGCACCTCACAAAAACTGAGGTCAGGTGAAAGGTTCCGCCTGCAGAAAATGGACAATTGTGGTCACAGCTTGGTGAAGACCCTTTTATGTTCCACCATGACTGTGCCCCAGTGCCCAACGCCAACTCACATGGTGTCCCCCATTGGGTATGGTGGAACTGCAAAGTCCTACACAAAGCATGGACCTCAACCCTCCTGAACACCATTGTAGGCCAGGTCTTCTCATCCAATATAAGTACCTGAATGCACAAATGGTCACAAACGCCCAGAGGTATCCTCCAAAATCTTATGGGGGCCAACTCCATATTAATGGCCATGGTTTTGGAATAGGATGTCCAATAAAGTCATATTGGTCTGATGGTCAGATGTCCGCAAACCTCCAATATGGCCAAAATTCCAACATGGAATTCATTCAAACAAAATTCCAACATGGCCTCTTCTCTCTATCATCCTGAATTGCTCTGTGTCCAATGTTCAATGTCTATATGTAAAACAGAATATATATAAATTTATGTGGAGTGTTCTGGTTCTGATATATAGAACTGTCCTGGAGCAGGGTTCCTAATCAATAAACCCATGTGGTGTGCCTAATACATTTCAAAATAGGCAGAATCATATGTTGAACCGGTACCCTATTCCTCCTGTTGGACCTTTGACCTTACGGCATTGTGCTGCAATTTGTAACATGTTGCCATTTGTATGCATTGCATTACTATTACTATTTATTTACATGGTTACCCAAAGCGGCAGCAATTTTAAAAGTCTTCATTCTGCAGTGCATTGGCATTCAATGTTCCATTAAGAATGCACCTAGAAGCATGAACACTTCTGCAACATTCCCGCTCTGTGATTATGGGCCCTTATATTTATTACAATGCCATGGGGCCCGTGTCAGTGCGTCCTGTCAGTGTTTTCCTATATCTGCCTCCCCCACTCTATCCGTATCTACAAATAACACAGCCAGCCAATCACAGCTCAGGAATTCTATTCTGCGGTTGTTTTAATAGCCGTTGCTGATTTTATAGCTCCGCAGACACGGATTGCCTGATTCCATGATCTCCGCCTGCTCTACCTGAAGCTTTCCAATGACTTTGCTATGTACAAGTCCAGTGGTTCTCAACCAGAGTTCCTCCAGATATTGTAAGCAGTTCCCTGATCAATGAGCAGTTTGCACCTCTCAGATCAGTTTAAGTGACCCCCCCCCAATTATCTTTTTGGCTATCTGTAAGGATGACATTCTTCCCAATGGCCAGCAATGTAAAAGGAATTCTTCCTACTGGCCACTACACTATACTGTGATCTGTGGATATATTCAATGGTTCCCCCATGGTAAAAAGATCAGGAAACACTATACTAGGGTGTAACTAATATTCTACGTACACAACAGAATCAATGCACATATTGATCATTGATTTACCATATGTACACTGACAGCTCAATCCATGACACATCCAGCCTAACATATTCCAACCAATCATAGATTTGGCTTAGTAAATAAGATAAAGTTCTGCCCAACCATATGCAAGGAAAATCCTGAGTTTTAGATTTCCTTGCATGTGATTGGATATATTTTGCAAAACTAATTTTGATCTAATTTCCTAAACTACACAAATTATTTCTTGCAGGAATATCATATTCTCAGCTATGTGAACAGATGATATTCCTTTAGTACACATGATGATGTGTTGTGGCTGGGATGTGCCACCCATCATTACTCCCAATATTAAAGCTGGGATCAATAATAGTAATTGGGGGTAACAATTGCAATGATTATGTAATGTGAGCCACATTCAGATACAGCGATTGGTTATTCCATACAAGTCAATGGAGCTTCTGATCACCACTTTACTGTAGAGAGATCAAATCTCCAATCATCACCATACAAAATCCGATCGCCCTTTTGTTAATTCACCAGATTTCAGATCAACAATTTTTTCCCCTACAATTTTTTTTTATATCTGGTCACCACCACTAAGGGCAATCACTCTTTTGTTAATTCTAAAAGTGGTGACCGGATATAAAAATTCTGGAGGATAAAAAATAGGCGATCTGAAATACGAAATCGGGTGAATGTCCCTGGAGTTACCCAAGTGCCATAAACAGGCAGCTTTGTCCCTGGAATTCCTTTATATTCCTCCGGTTGGGTTTACTGCTTTTTTTTACTATTTATTCACCCTGTGAGGGCGGAGAAATAACATTCCTTCTACATGACAATTGTGACCTGGTCAACAGCAGCCTCTGCGGAGGCCATCCTCCATCCTTTATAGGCAGAAGTCTCAGGTCTGTAGATGTATGATGGCTGATCCATGGCCACCAACAAGGAAGTGTTTTGGGAAGACATAGATAACTCACAGCCTCCCTCCAGCCTTACTCATAGCTTCCCTTATGGCATAATTTCCCTTACTTCTCTATTTTTAAGATGCTGTTTATACAGACATAGGTGCAACAAACTTTCATTTTTGTAATTAGCAGTTCTGGCACTAGGTGGAGTGTTGTGTTTAATGACTGCATAGTAGATTGTTCTCTGTAGTGGAACTTTATGGAAAAAATGTCGTTTTCTGTCTCTGTTCCTCATGGTTCCAAAAAAACAACACCAGCTCAGCCTTATGCCAAGCTTGTGTTATATGTGCAACATCTCGACTGGTAGGGGCCATGTCTAAAGCAGCATTCCAACACTCTCAGCCTCCGTCAGGGCCTCTAAGCAGGTTCCTTTATTGCCTCCATCAATGTTTTTATCACAGCCTGATTTATTGCCAGCCTTACTCATAGCTTACTTAACCCACCGTTACAGCACCCCCCACAGCCTCACCAACGTCATTACAACCTTCCAACCTCACGGTAGTGAAACAGTCATGAACAAGAATACAATCAAATGACCGAATCTATCTCTAGATTGGTTGCCCTCGCTATGGTGAAGTTAGCAATTGGCTCCAAAGCTCACAATTCATTTTACAGTCTTATGAAATCTGATTGCACAGCCTCCTATAGACCCCTCACACATATGTGTCCCCGAATATATTGCTTAGGTCCTTATATCACATCGCTATTATAATTCAAGTTGATTGACCAACCTAAGCAATCCAATAAGGAAGGATCTTATCTATGGTACGATGGATGGTAGATCTATAGAAGATTGTAAAATCAGATTGTATGGTGCATGACAAATGTAAGCATTTCCAATGAGATCAAACAGATATGGATGGGATGAGGCAGAAATGAATTGATTGAGGTGAATTTCAGTTGTTAAGCATTCAACAATTTAGTTTTTTTGTAATCTTACCATCGTAAATAGAAAAAAAAAAATGAGAAATGTGCGCAGGGATAAAAAAAAAAACGAGCAAAATGGCGATGACATTGAAAAACGCTGCCGTTCGACACCGTGATCCTGCCATGACGCAGTCACATGGTGTGGCATGATCAATGTGCCCTGGTCATTGCTTCCCCCCAGGACCACCATGAGGCCCCTTTAGCCAATCACCATCCCAGCTGCCAAACAAAACTTTCAAAAACTTGTTTACGTCCCCCAAACTTTGCATCAATTTGTCACTTACGACATCCAACCGCCTCGCCAGGCCGGCCAACGGCTTGCAAATCCGGTGACTCCTCTCTGCAGCAGCGCCTGGCGCCAGATGGCCACCAATAGAAGCAGCAGAAGAATTTTTGGAGAAAGCCGTGCAGTGACAGATTGCGCAGCGATTGTGTGAATGAACGGTGGGGGTGTGTCTCGTGTGTGTGCGGGGGGTGGAGTGTCGCTCATTTGCATGAACATGCAGCAGCCACATGCCTGTCGCATTTAGTGCCAACCAGTGCGCACATGAATCACCGAACGGGCGCAATTTGTGCAAATGTAACAAGACGAAAAATAAGGGGTAAAAAAATAAATAAATAAAAAAGGAATATAAAAAAAAGAAAAAAAGAGCAAATCCTTTGTTGTAAAAATGACACGTGGGCGCGTTTTTCTGCGAAACGTGTCTTGAACGCCATTTTTCAGTTTTTTTTTTTTGAGGGGGGGGGACAACAGCAATTGAAATATTATTTCATGATATAGAAATCAGCAGATTCAGATAAATCGTGACAACACGCCATGCAGAATGATAAAATTACCTTCACATCAGAGGGCTGTGTGTCCGGGGTGGCGGACTCAGTCATGGAGGGGCGGCGAGGCGGCTTTCAGTCTCTCGGGAGGGCGTTTTGGCCTCTCAATGCCGCACCTGCTACTGTTGGGTGGTCCAGCCGCTTCACCATCTTCTCCGATCACAGACGCCGCGTTGCACCCACCACCGACATCCAAACTTTGTCCAGGAGCCACACGGCCCCGCCATGTTCCCGGGCTCGCTTTTTGGAGGTCCAGACGAAGCTTCTCCCCCGCTCACACTCAAACTTTGCGTGCCAGCCAGTGTGTGTGTGTGTGTGTGTGTGAGAAGCACGCGGGTTTGTATTGTTCTGCCGCCTCTTTATCCTGCTCTGCTGGAGTGAGGGCAGCGAGGGGAGGAGGGGAGAGAGCTGAATGGCGCTTAGAAGAATCCCAAGCATCAATAGACTGTCAGCTCCTCAGGCCAGGGGGCTGCACCGTCACACTGCCAGGGGAGGAATGGACACAATGCCCGCAGAGGGGGGCAGGTGCACAGTGGGGAACGCTGGCAGACGGCGCATGTCTGGTGAGCACACAGCGTTATTAGTTACAATACCTGCCGGGCGGAGGAAGGAAAAGTCATTCACACAAATCTGGCTGCGGGAATGATGGAAAACGCTGGAAATATGGGTACAGAGGGGCACCACAAAAAGATGACGAGAGAGCGGAGGGGTGCACGTACCTGCCAGGTGCTCCAGGGACCCAGCAACCCGGACCCTCACCTGAGTAGTGTTCAGACATAATGATGGGGGATAAATCATAGAATCTCTGTTATATGGGATAGAATTTGTTTTATCCCTTCTCAACATTTTCCTGCCCTCGCTTTTTGTTCCATGGTCCCTTTCCTTGCCCTTCCCTTCCATTCCCTTACCTGCATTTTACTTCCCTTATCTGTCCCTTTCCTCACCTATCTCTCTACCCCTATACTTTATTTACCTTCCTTGCACTTCCCTTTACTCTCTCTGCTCCTCCATTCCCTTCATGCCTTCATGTTCCCTGCATCCTCAGTCCTTCCTTCTCCTCCGCTTTCCTTTCCTGTTTACCTACTTACCTGCCCTCTCCTACCTTTCCCTTCTCTTTTTACTTCTTAGTTCACTTTTATACTCATTGCTCTTTCCTTTTCTGCTCTGTCTGCTCCTTCATTCCTTTTTTTGCCTTCCTGTTCCTTTCCTCCCTCCTTCTCCTTCCCTTTTCCACTCCTGCTCTCCTTCTACTTACCTGCTGTTTCCTGCCTTTCCCTTCTCTGCCCTTCCATCTCCCCCGTTCCCCATCCTCACCTTCCTATTCAGCTCTTTGCCATTTCTTGTCCTCTCTTGCCTTTCCCTTCTCTTCCTTCTTTTCTCTTTATACTGATTGCCCTATCCCTGCCCTCTCTTCCCTTCCCTTACTTTCACTTCCCTTTCCTACGCTGTCCTTCCCTTTGCTCACTTCCCATTCTTTCTCTTCCATTTATCCCCTCGACCTTTTCCTTCCTTACTGCCACTATATTATATTACTTTCCCTTTCTTTTTCCCTATCTGCCCTTTCCTTCCTTCCCTTTCTTTCCCATTCCTTCTCTTCCATTTATCTGCTCTGCCTATTTCTTCCTTACCTCCATTCTATTTCTTTCCCTTCCCTTCTCTCCATCCTTCCCTTTCCTCTCTTCCCATTCTTTCTCTTTTCCCTGCTCCTCCCTTATATCGTAATAATCTAGGTACACACTTCCAATAATTATCGTTAGAAAACGAACGATTACGACCGATCAACGATTATGCGCGATTATATTTGAACGATCGTATTGTGCACAATTCTGTACATGCTGTAACGATACAATCGTTCAAATATAATCCACCAATAGTGTACACTCTAGACACGATCGTTTGAACGATGCAGGGAGTGACATGTAAAGGAGAAAGTGTATTGCAGAAACATGCCCGATCACTGGATGACCGTACACACGATAGATAGTGAACGATCGTCAGCCAATCAGATCTGCTGTGACGGTCGTTCATTTCCAACCACAATCCTCGTTCGTCAGCGTCATTGGTCAGTGGTTGGTCACCTTTTTTGTGAACGATTTTCGGCGGATCGGTCGTTCGTTTCCAACAATAAATATTGGAAGTGTGTACGCAGCTTTACTTTCCCTTCTCTGCCCTTGTCTTCTCCTCCCTTCCCTTTCTTTTCCTTCCCATTCCTCTGCTCTGCCTATTCATTCCTTACCTCCATTCTATTACTTTATCTTCCCCTCCCTATTATTCCTTCCCTTTCTTTTCTCGGCCCTTTCCCACCCTTTTGCCTCCCCTCCCACCTTTAAGGATCTTTAAGGTTAACAAAAGATCTCCAGAGTCCCGGAATGTTTGAATTCTTTGTATTTGGTTGTCACCAACACAACAATAATTTCATCCAATGCTGAGGTCACATCATTCTGCCCACACAGCCGGCACCAAACTGTTTCAGCCCTTTCCTATTATTATTATTATTATTATTATTAATAATAATAATATTAATAAACAGGATTTATAAAGCGCCAACATATTACGCAGGGCTGTACAATAAATAGGGGTTGTAAATGACAGACAGATACAGACAGTGACACAGGAGGAGAGGACCCTGCCCCGAAGAGCTTACAATCTAGGAGATCATGTGATACACTTATATGGACTGTGCTGCCAGGTCTGTTGTCAAACCAATCCTAGAACAAGCATGCAGCCAGTGAAGTATATCAAGTCTGATCTCTCATCCTGCACTACAGGCCCTCCACATTGAGTATCACACAATATGCAGACATGGTCCATTGTTGTCACCATCAGGAAATCAGCACCAAGGAATGTCATGGAGCCATCACTGGCGTGCATGTATATGGGAAGTAATAGTAAAGAGGCTGCTGGAGATCAACAGCACTGAGAAGAATGGGGGCACAATGATCCTTTAAGGTGCACACTGCACACAGCAAACTAGAACTCATTTTCTTGAGGGTTCGCACCTTCACATAGCCAACAGAATTATTCCATAGATGGTTTATTATGGAGCATTTTCCAGCTCTTCCATAGGCTGGATGTATCATAAGATAAGGGGGCGTGTTCACATTAAACAACCAATCATGTGACAGCAGAGATATATACATGTATAGACACTGTGATAATAATAATTAATAGTTTAGATGAAATAACATTGTATCAAATCTATGAAATTCCTCAATCGATTATTGATTGGTAGTGGCCATTCTGTTTTATTGATCATGAGAGGGAGTGCCGGGCAATCCATGGGCATCCACAAAGCTGGGGGTGGCGACATTCCAATGGTACGATATTCATAAAATCGATAAATGACCCCCATTGATTTTCAATCAGGGAATATTGATTGGTGGATCAACATAAATCTAAAGCCTTGTACAGACGTCAGATCTTTTATGATCGTTTCCAGTGACAGATGAATGAGCGTTGTACACACAGCACTATTGTGTTCTATGGAGAGAAGAGGACGAGTGAGTGGCACCCCACTGTGCTCTCCTTCATAGGAATGCACAGCAGTTGTTCTCAATCTGCCAGAGCGGATTAATGAACAACGTTGGATGATCCCTGTACTGCCGTGGGTCCAGTTGTATATTCCACAGACCAAAAAGGGGCAAATAATAGAATTTCATTGTCAGATTTTGGGCGGCGGACTTTGACAGATAATAAAACTCAACCGGATCTCAGAAATTGTTCTGCCAGCATTTGCCACTCTTCTCCCGATATGAACCCATTGAGTAGGCACAGCCGGTTGTTCTGGTTATGCCGCAAATTTGTCCTAATTTTTTGTTGCCGGGTCCCTATTTACCCCCCGAAATTTGGCGTCTTTTTTGGCTTTTTTCCTATTTTTTGGGAAAAATGCAAAAAATTTCACGGTGCTCGGCCATGGCATGGTGAATGGACTCGGCGCGGTGTGTACCGGTCGATGGTTCTGGAATGAAGCCTATACATTTTTTTTGGAGGAGGGAGAGTCTTTTCAGAACAAAGGATGGCGGAGGAGCTGGATTGGTTGGAGCCTCTGGCGGCAGACACCGGAATTTTCATCTCACCGCCATCCAGCAGGTGGAAATGTCAGGATATGATGGGTGGGGGTAGGGGTGGCAGGAAACGAGCATTGTTCGTCTGTTAGTAACTCCGGCGGATGATCCCTGGCGTTCCGGCTGGCACTGTGGCACGAGGAGGGGTGGGGGGCTGTGAAGACAGAGGATGGTATAGGGCACAGACGGGGCTCCGGATGATTCCATTCTGTTCACCATCCTGACACAAGCAAGGAGGAAGGGGGGCTGCTAGGAGATTTCTTCACTCCCTCCCCCCCATCCCCAAGTCCTTCATGCTTCTTAAACCCCTTCGAGTTTCCTTGACAACAGAGGGGACACGGTGGCATAAGATGAGTTAAATCTCCACAAATGGCTTCGTAGGGGGAGGGGAAGGAGCAGACCCTCATCTCTTATCGCCAAATTCCCCCATCGCAGACAACACTAATAACCAAACTGCACCGATATCAGTGAAACCATCAGCGTTCCCTGTGCAGGGTCGGTCCTCAATTATTATTTTATGTAATGGCCATGTGCTTCCCACACTTTTCTTTTCCTGCGCCCATATAAGGTCGTACAGCTGAGAGATATCTGCGATTAGTTACATTGTATCCATTACAGAATTCTGTATCTCTGCTGTGTGTGCCGGATTCCCAACTCTGTATCCCAGCAGGATTAGATCTGCTTTCCTTGTCTTGGAGATGAAGATGTCTCATACCAGACAGGGCTGTCACGAAAAACTTCCAGGCCCCATACTGGGTAAACTTCTCCCCCCTCCCCCATGTCAAAGTTTCAGCATTGCAAAAGTCATACTGAGAGTCTGACCCAACCATCAAGGGAACCCATTGACAGTGGAGCCTGACTCTTCTATTGCACCTGATGCCCCTTTTTCGCTATCCCGGACCCTCCAGGTGCTGCAAGGGTTGGGTTAAACAAGCAAAGGTGCCAGGTGCAAAAGCATGGGCCAGACTAGCTAAAATTTTCGTGTTTGTGGAGGTGCAGATACTTTGGCTTTTTGGAGATTTCCACCAATTTTCTTCAACTTTTTTTTCTTTAAACTAGTCAGTAATGTTTTGGAGATTTGCGATGCTGCAGAATGGACGGATCCGGTGTGATTTGTATCATCCAGTGAATATCGGATGATTCCATTCTGCTCACCATCCCTCACCTGGCTCTCTTGCTGGTTGGTCAGGTGCACGTGAAAGGTCTAAGCTAAATTATCAAGGGACCCAGGTGTAAGGGTGGACCAGGTAAGCCAACAAGAAAGCCAGGTGTATGTGGTGGGTGAGGCTCCAGCTGCACCTGGCTTACTTTTTAGATAGCTAGGCACACCCTAGCACTTGGCTCCTGCAATTTAGCGCAAACCCAACACTTTCACCTGGCTGCCTAAGCTAAGAGTTACCTCTTGCACCTGGTTAGCCAACAAGGGCCAGCCCTGGATCTGAGCCAACGAGCGAGCCAGGTAAAAGGGAGGAGTCTGGTCTGGCTGGAAAAGGCATCAGGTTTAGGGAAAGGGTCTGGCTCTACTTCCACCTGACTGCTTTTGTGGTAATCCCAATCCCCCCCCCACACACACTTGCACCTGGGTAGCCAACAAGGAAGCCAGGTGTGCCAGTGAAAAGTGTGATCCGTCCATAAAAGGAGCCAGGTGCAAATGGACAGCCAGAACTTAACCAGTGATGGGTACACACCTGTACTGGCGCACTGATGCACCTTTCTCCAACCTGCCGCAAGCTGAATTAGCACAATGACATCCGGCACATGTACGGTTCCTAAAGGGGGCAACTTGCCAAGGTAGTGCCAGACCCCAAAAGCTCTTTTGATCGGGATCTGGCATAGAAATATCCTATAGCTCCCCCTGATCCTGATGGATTCCAGACATACCATTGTTATATCTGCACCATAGCAATAGCGGAGTTGTGTTCACCATCCAACTTTCCCAATGTAAATGACGCGTGTGACAACCACAATCAGGCGCTGCGTCACATTCACCATTTCGGTACAAATCGACCTTTTGGACCCATTTTTATTATTATTATTGGCAACAAGTTTCTTTTTTAGCTGGTATAATACCTGCCAAGTGGTGGCCTGGGGATTCCAGGCTGTCAGGGGCCACACACATATAAATCTGTCTCCAATATGGCAGCACTGCTGGAGAGCAGCCAAAGCAGATTAATGACGGGCGGCTATGGTGGCAGATGGGGGGAACCCAGCAGGACAGAAGACAGATCAGAATTCTTGATCTCAATGTGTTATAGATAAGGTCACATGTGGGGGGGGGGGTGTTATGAGATGTTGGGGTGTCATTCAGCAACCCAATATACAGGCGGAATAGAGGAACCCCGCTGGTCTGCACACTTTTTCTGGGCGCCGGCACCAGGCATGCAGAATTTTCCAGGAGTCGTATAAAGCCAATGATAGGTCTGACTCAGCTTTTTATCCTTACAGCTGGGCCAGCACAGACATAACAACATATTGGGTATTTTCCTATGTTTGGCCCAGATTCTGGTTAGAGCCTGTGAAGCTCCTAGAGACAAGCAACAGGCAAAGGAAAGGGCCATAAATTGTGTCGGGGACACTGGGAACCCCCGCCTGCCCCCCCGGGGGCTGTGTACACAATCTGCCGCCGCTGGGAAGGTTATTCCTGCCATTAGCCCCGCATGACAGGAGCCATTGTGCGGCCACAATCAAACAACCTGAGCCATTGTCCGGCCTGCCACCGCCGTGACCCTCGGGCCCGGGAAAGGACGTTGGGCAAGACGTGGAGGAGACTTATTAGGGTGTCCGGGAAACACAGAGAGCGAGGCCGGGAAATGGGCACCAGGGGGGGCCCCAATAAAAAGGGAGAAGGGGGCAGGTTGACAGAAGGGTCACATTGTAATGACAATCCAGATTCATTCTCAATCAGGCCGAGTGAATCTGCGGCCGACCCAGCGCTTTCATGAATTCAGGCTTTCTGCTGTCAGGGCGGCGGATTTACTGGCCGCTTCCTCAATGTGTTTATTGTTGGCTGGCGGGATCAACGCGGCACAAATTTCACAAAGACGGCGATATTTCTGCAACGTTCTATTTATTCCCTGTGCTGCGATGTGGTGGCTGCTTTAGTTTTCTTTTTACAGGCTTAGTATTTTCACCAAGTGATCCTGCCAGTAATGCACTTCCAGAATAGGGGTGACAACAGCCATCTTTGTGCTGGGTTCCTGGGAGTTTACGCCTGCTGTGCCCATTATGAGGGGCCCCCACCATCCCTGTACCAACATGAGGGGCCCCCACCATCCCTGTACCAACATGAGGGGCCCCCACCATCCCTGTGCCCCCCTTGTGGTCTGTTAAATTTACCAATAAAAGCATTTTGTGATATCTGTTCTATGTGCAAAAACAACCTGTTGATCCTGCCAGAAATCACCCTGTGCTATACTCCCATCAGTTCAGATTGTTCTCAAAAATCTATAAGGAGTACAGAACACCTCCCCCATAATATGGAGATGAGGAGAGGGGGCTGTGCTCTGTAGATGAGATTCTAGGGTGACAACATTCACAGTATTGTATTGTATTTATGCAGTGTTGTCACCCTGGTAGGGGGCGGTATTGTCACCCTGGTACAGCCCTATTGTAGAGTGACAACACCGCCCCTGTTTATACAGCAGAATATGTAGTGTTGTCACCCTAGTAGAGGAAGTGTGTTACTGGCAGGATCACCTATAGTAAATGTAGTCAGCACATCTAAGGACTGATGAGCTGCAATGTGGTGCTTAGGAGACCCGTCATCCTCCCTGTGCGGGTCGGGGTTGCCCCTCAGGGCCAGTACGTTTCCCTCTGTTCTGCAGGCAAGGAATTATTCTTCACATCGGAGGAAACGTTCCAGCAATCCAGAGAATTACTTTCTCTGCCTTGTGATTGTTGTATGTGGCCCTTAGCTGTCCATCACCCCATTCAGTGCCCAGTGAGGGGGGCGCGCAGTCCATTCACACAGCTAAGTGTGACCTCACCCTCCTACCCCCAGGATGGGGGGGGGGGGGGGGGGTCACTGCCACTTGTTTACAAGAAGAAGATCCAATGACAATGAAGCAGACGAAGACCGAACGCTTCTACAACACACGATCGCAATAAAAAGTCATGTGACCATCCAGGTCAATCCATACAAATAGAAGTCAAAAAATCCCAGGGCTCTAACATAAAAACTTCTTCCCAACTTCTACAGCCAATCAGATCGCTGCCTGGATCAGCTGTGTGTTTATAGCAATAAGTAATGAGAAATATTTTATTATTCCTAGGGAACCCAAGGGAAAAGATTCCGGGTAAGATTGGTAACATTTTTCAGCTCTTACAGCAGAGAATCCTTTCTGGAGGGATGGGAGTTCTGTACTCAAATTATAATAATAAAAGTAATTGCAATATCACTTCACTGGCTGTACGCATGTCCAGGATAGGAAAAGGCTGCATTTCACAGGTTCACTATATAACTATGATATTGGTCTTCGTGACATGGAAAAATAAAAAGCTCAGAAATGTGTCCTGGAGAAAATGCTGATATGGGCTCCCTCCAGTGCTGAGAGTATGAAAGCCCAGACACGGGGTGACAAGCAGGTAAAGGAGGGAAATCTGTCCCTTAGCCAAGATCAATGTCTGGGGCTTATAGACATGTGATTAGCACTGGAGGGAGCCTGGAGCAGCAGTTACCCCAGCACAATAACATGAAATATCTGATTGTTCGTCTGCTATTGGTCAAAATCTAAAGATTAATATCTAACTTACATAACATGAGACCCCCAGCGCGTGTCCTTGGAAGAAGGTGGGAGGAGCCTATGAATGCAGGGGGGGGCACCTCTTTTGATTTTATAGGGAGATTGCTGGATTCTGTATGTCGGACGTTGTGAAGATTGCAACAGAAGGATCAGGAAAACCTCAGTGTGGGACAAAGATGGATGAGGACACCAAATGCCCCATGGTGGGGAAATCTAATGCTCTACAAAAAGGGGGGGGGGGGCATCCAATGCTCTGTAGTTGGTACTTCCAATTACCTATGGTGGGGGCATCTATCACCCTATGGTGGGGACATCCAATGACCTATGGTGGAGACATCTAATGTTCTACGGAAGGGGGAGGCATTCATTTGCCCCAAGACGGGGACAAACAATGCCCTACAGTAGGACTTTCTATGCCCTATGGTGAGAACATCCAATTCCAAATAATTGAGGACATCCAATGCACCATGGTGAGGACATCCAATGCCCTAAAGTGGGGACATAAAATGCCCTGTGGTGGGGACACCCAATGCCTATTTGTGGGGGCATGCAGTGCCCAATGATGGGGACATCCCTTTTCCTATGGTGGAGACTTCCAATGCCCTATGGTGGGAGCATCCAATGTCCAATGGTGGAGACATCCATTGCCCCATGATGGGAACATCCAATATCCTGATGTGGGGACACCCAATGTCCTATGGTGGGGACTAACAATGTCCTATGGTTGGAACATCCAGTGCCCTATGGTGGGGACATCCATTGCCCCATGATGGGGACATCCAATATCCTAATGTGGGGACACCCAACGTCCTGTGGTTGGGATATCCAATGCCTTATGGTGGGGACATCCAATGCCCTTCGGCAGGTTGTAACAGAACCAGGAATTATGATGAGCAGACTTGACTTCGGGAGAAGTGTTATCTTTGAATAGGTTGACCCCCTCCTGAAGTACCAGACATACCAGATGGAACCTATCTGCCAGGTATGTCATTTTTTTACTGTGACTAGACAGACATTGGTGGAAAATACAAGACTGGAGCACAGATTTGGCCACTTACCTCTAGGAGCCCCCCATCGGTGAGATCTGGAAGTGAGGTCTCCATCATCTGCAGACAAAGCCAGAGAGATCTCACCTGGTCCTGCACCTCCATCCTCCACACTCTCCACAGCTCCCTCTGCCTGGGGACAGAAGACATGACATGGTAGGGACAGATAGGTAGTGTACAGCAATTTCTGGTGGTCACATACCTGACCCCACCCACACCTGGCAACAACCTGAGCTGTGCCACACAGACTACCTGCAACCATGTGGGTTCTGAATATTGTGCATGACCTGTACTACAGTGACCGGTCCACATCAGTTAGTCACATGGTGACCCGAACCCCCCAACTTCTCACACATGCAAAAGCTGAACTGAGGCAGTAGTGGTGGGGTTTCCATTTTTCTGGCCACAGAATGCATACAATTACTCTGGACTGGCCAAGAATGGGGAAACCGCCATTCTCTTTTCCATTGGATAAAAGTGGTACACACCACCACCACTAACACAGAGATTGTCCAATGTGGTCCCCCAGGGCCTGATTGTCACCTGAGGCTAGAATTGCTGCCATTGTTTTGAGCTTTTTGGGACCCAAATAAATCTGCTGATTCATAATAAAAAACTGCTGATGCTGCATTTCTCAGTCTCTTTCTTTGGCCTGGTGAGCCAAGCCTGAAGCTTCCTAAAATCTAGGACGTGTTCATGGCGGGATGACAGACGCAGAGACAGACGGAGATCCATCCTCTAATCCTCCTGTTGCTATAAACAATCTTCTTGTGCCTTCTGTAACCTCCTAATACCTCTAATCTGTCCATAATCTGCCCTTTGTATGAATTGTGCCGCGCCACTTCTTCCTGCACACCCCATGCACACGCAATATAGCCGGATTCAGGCCAGTAACGTTTCCTCCGCCAATGCTTCCATTGGAGAAGATCCAATTCTGGTTGCAGGGATCCATAATATTTGTGTAACTCAATATCTAATGCCATGCTCACCTACAATACAGCCATGGGGTTCAAGATGGGGACCAACTTGGGTTCAAATTTTGCTTTGCCAGACCTGGCAAAATGATAATAAATTTGGCTGAGACAATTACAAAAGAAACATAATGCAATGTGGTGCCGCATGGGTTGGGGCACTGATCAGCAGATCAATAATTCCACTGGGAATCCCGGGTGTGGTCATTTACCAAATATGGGCAATGACATCATTGGGGATCTCCTTATTACCGCAGGCAGGTGAATGGCTCATTTAGGGCGCAGCATGGACACATCCGTTGGTTTGTCGGGTGCAGGATGATGTGATTTGGAGTTACTTGAATGGGTCAGGGGGTACCAATGTACCCTACTGTACTTATTTCCCTAAAAGGAGGCAAATATCTAGTTGCTGCAATATTAAAGAAGTCTTCTAGAGAGGAATCTCTGTTCCTGCACCCGGGCACCTTGATGTTGAAGGAAAGCATGGGGTATGGTCTGGAACAAAAGGAGAATTTCCCACTTACTGCCTTTCCGGTTTTCTTGCCACCTAGGTTGACCTCCTGGATAAAATCCGATAAGGATTTATTGTCAGAGGAGCAGATTAAACATTTCTCATTGAATTTTGTGACAAATCCCCAAGAGGGGAAAATCTTCCTTATACTTGTAGGGAAAAGAAAGAAGCTTTTTAATCTACTATTTTAACAACATTTTCCCATTACCAATAATTTATAAAAAGTACTATTTAATGTACAGCGCTGCGTAATATGTTGGCGCTATATAAATCCTGTTTAATAATAATAGAGAGAAGAAGCCCCAGAGTTATCTGATTGATGATTTTCTTAGGGGAGTCCCAGGTCTGCTCTGGCCATGGACAGTTGGATTTTGATGTCACACTGACCCCTGCTGGTGAAACAACTTATTACAGATTCAGATAAAAGTCCCTGCAGACCCAAAGCTGTGCAGAATGTGTCCCCTGGAGGCAGTCCTATATAAAGAACAGGGGGTGCAATTGCAACCAGGCCTTTTCTTCCAGAAACCCCATAAAGCCCTTTCATGGACCTTGTGCCAGGAAAATATTAATGTTTTGCTTAACCTTCTCCAGCAGAAGCAATAACTTTCCCCCCTTCTCCTAGATAATAACCCAGTAATCTGGTAGTGCCCCCCTTCCCTCCTTCACCAAGCTAAATAATTAAACATTGCACCAGAAAAGTGGAAATGTCAGTAAATCCCATTCAGAATGGACTGTCCCAGTAATGAGCGATATACAAGCTGCTATATAGAAATGTCCCACTATAAGAAAATAAACCAATGTGATTATAAACTGGTCTGTAGCTTATAAAATGAGGCAGTGGGTCTCATGATTTATACTCTCTGTTCATTCTGTGTTTGTCTCTCCATTGGCACAGAACAATACAACGCATTACATAAAGAGAGTAAGAGAATTCTCATGTGTTCCTACCCATCATGGATCCCCTCTGTGTCATACTGATCTGATAACTCAAACTATTGTCATGAATATTTTGTATGGCACAGGAATGTGACGTGTGCTTGGCAGCTTTATGTGGACCGATTACCTTTGCTGCTCTGTAGTCGGAGTCTCGGCCTTCATCCCAGGAGGAGGAAGAAGATTTGGGGGAAGATTCTGCAATGAAAGATGGGAATACATTAAAGATCACACCAATAATTGCCCCAATATTCCACAATTCATCCATTGGAATGCCTACGTCATTACGGAGAATTCTCACACCTTGGTGCCCGCATGCGGAATCTGAATTAATTAGAATTCGGCAATCGTATTCTGATCAAACATAAAACTTATCTATATCTATAAAATCTATTTCTATAAAACTTATCTATAGTGAAAAAAAGTAAAAAAAGATCCCCGGCTCCTGGTGGATTTTTGCATTATCCTTACACTGCAAGGCAAATACAAAGACAGATGCCAGGGGCACGGTAGGAGTTACACCATCGCCATCTATTAACCAAAGCACCCACCCATAAGTCTACCATAGAATCGGGGGTAAAGATGGCGGCCTCATAAAATGCAGCAATGCCAGGTTCCTGGACCGGCCATCACTGCAGGGCAACTGCAAACAGAAAAGTGTGTGCCTAACAATTACGGCATGAGCTCACCTGCACCAAATTCAGTTCTAGCAGTCAGGGTGCAGTGCAGTTACGGCTGTTTTATGCCCGGAGTGCCCATGGTTGAGATGCTACATGCAGCGTCGCACCCACTGCAGACTATGGGAATGAAAGGTGCGGGGTGGTGACCGGATGAGTAATGCCCGCTGTCAAATGTTCAAATACTAATTCATTAAGAACTGGCACAGTGGTTGTGGCTGCCTACTTTAGGCATTCAATGGAGAAGTCCAATCTTCCCTTTCTCTTGCTCATTTTTCAGCCATTTATTTAATTAAAGCTGAACTCCAGGATAAGCAAATTTTGTCTGTGCCTTGTATGTTCGGTCTTTTCAGATTCAAGCACTAATCCAGTGTGACACTTTGGAGCTTCCTGTGATACAGACCAGTCATTGCTGCTCCCTGTCTTTGTGCAGACTGACTGGTCTTGTCTCCGCCCCCTTCTAAAGTTTTCCCAGTAGTGGGAGGAGCTGTTAGATCCCTCCCACAGCTCTGCTCTGCGATCCAGCTATACATAGCACAGTGATATAATAATATAACAAGATGGAAGTGAGGAAAGCAGCCAGCAGAGGGAATCCTGGTCAGCAGGAAGTTATGCAGGGTTTTCATTTGTAGATATTTTTTTTTGTTACTAAACTAAAAATCAGAAACAATTGTACTTGCTTTCTGATTTATAGATTCATTCCTTTCTCCTGTTCTGCATTTAGTCCTCATAAATCCTTTCCAACCTTCACAGGGAACAGCAGATCCCTAATACCTGTGACTACAATTCATGCTCCATTAAAAATGTCTCCATTTGTTGCCACCCCATCGTGCTGTACAGAGACTACAACTATAACACCCCATCCATACACAATGCAAGGAATCATGGGACATGGAGCTTTCTTATAGGCAGGAAGCTGTAATTGGAGCAACTCTGCTGCCCTCTAGTGTTCAGTGAGAAGCCTGTAAACTGCATTGATACTTTCTCAATCTATACTTCATCATAATTGTAATTTGTTTTTTTTAACGCTTTGGCAATTCTTACTTTAGATCACCTTTAAAGCTGAACTCTGAAACTGAAAAATTACTCTTGCAGTGAGAGGGTTAAATGCTTATTTTTATCGATTGCACTCTAATAAAACTAAAAATATCCACATTCCAATACACAAGAGAAGTTCAGTATTTTCATCACTGATCTTCTGTGGATCAGAAAAAAAACATTTTTGTGGTTTCCTTCTGAAGCAGAATTATCCACAATTACTCCGGGGATTTTATTTTTTTGACCTCCATACCAAAACTACTTAGGGATGTGCAAAACTAAACATTTATCTCTGCACTTTGAGTATGCACCAGGAGATGGCGATGTTGGACTAATATTGGAAGATAATAGAGTAACTGTCCAGCTACAGAACCAAAGGGTATAATTATTATTATTATCATTATTATTATTATTATTATTAGACAGTATTTATATAGCACCAACATATTACTCAGCTCTGCATATTTATTAGGTAATGGGGTAAAAAGGAGGGAACTGCCCACCAGACACTGCAATTCAATCAAATGTAACCTGCTCCCCCAGCAGAGCAGAGTATTTCAGGAGAGGAGAGTTATAGAGGAAGGTGCAGAGTCCTCCAGCAGAGTTTTCGGCACACAGCTTTTATTTATATGGTTTCAATGAACATACCCAAGCTCCAAAATGCTACTATGAAGTAACCATAAATCCAGAGTCTGTATTCGTTTACAATATCTTGTGCCAAAACAAACTGAAGCTTTAATTTATGAAAACAGAAATACAAATTGTACAGGAAAGTCTTTGCCAAACACAAATTCATGGCTTTGATCTAATGTGAATCAACAGTTGGCAGGGAGCTGTAGTTTCCCTCTTCCACCATCTTGTGTCACTGTGGAGTCTGGCAGTACCCCTCTTCCACCACGTGGTGTCAGTGTGGAGTCTGGCAGTATGTGATCCTTCCAGTCCTGGCTCTTTGCATCTTCTGCACCTGGCTGCTCTCTGTACCTGTCCTCCAGTCAGATGTGTTTTTGTGCTGCAATGGCTTCGTATTTTCCGGGGGCCAACAACGGTGGCCCCATTTGTGTCTCAGGCTTTCACATTCTGAACTTTCATCTGATTAATCTGTGATTTCAGCTCTAATTTCTTCTTGTCACAACACATGGAGAACAAGGAGATCCTCATATAATGGGCAGTCAGGTGATTCCTTTCCAGTTAACAAACTCCATGTAGCTTTGAGATCTGCTGTGTCTGACCATAAATGGTTCCAATCACTCATCGGTTTTGGGTACCACAGAACACTGCTTCTTCTTCGGCCCCCCCATAGGTCATGTGACCTGGTATTATTTAACCATTGATGTAATAAGCACCATGGGATCCGTAATGTGTATGTGTGTAAGGTGGCATTGCTGTGCTGCATGGTATGCATGGCATGGCTAACTAAAACCATTGAGCAGAAGAATTCACTGACTCCTCCAGGTGCAGAACCCCATTGGGCTGCCTAATATTACCCCCAATTACCCCCCCCCCATCCTTCTTCCCAGCTAAGCTCATTCTAATTCTTCTTAAATCCCCCCACTGCCACCTCAGTGCTGAACCAGAACCCACCATTCTTTATACCTGACCTTCACCTGCCTACTGCCTACCCTAAATCCCAAAGCAAGTTCACACTCCATTCCACAAAGCTCAGCCCAATACCCAAAGTCCACACTCCATTCTATTTAGCTCATTCTATTCCAAAGAGCTTACGCTCTCCATTACTCCCCATACTACAGAACTCACAATCCATTCCACAGAGATAACGCTCCATCCCACAAAGCGCACACTCCATTTTAAAGCACTCATTCCATTCCACAGAGCTCACACTTTATTCTATAGAGCTCACTCTATTCCACAGAGCTCACACTCCTTTCCAGGGAGCTCGCATTCTATTCTACAGCACTCACACTTTATTCTACAGAGCTTACGCTCTATTTAAAAGAAGCTCTCAGTCCATTTGATGATTCTCACTCCATTCCAAAAAGCTCACACTTCAATTTTTAGAGCTCACTTTATTCTAAAGAGCTTAAACTCCATTCCACAGAGCTCACACTCCATTCCATGAAGCTCACACTATTCCACAGAGCTCACACTCCATTCCCCTATAGAGTCTTGTTTGGTCTTAGATGAGAATGAAATAATCCCATAATGAGTGAGAAAAAGCAAACTAATATTTTGCATTTCTCTAGTAATAGCAAAGATAATACAACTAATGATAATAGTAACAATAATAATACTTCACCGTGAGCTGATCAGTCCGAGCCTCCACTGTCTGGTCAGCACCATTAGTATGATGATTATTTTACAAATTGTAAAATTCATATTTTATTTAATGGTTTGCAGGATTTACTATTATGAATTTAGTGGTCTGTGAGGTCCGAAAGGTTGGCAACCGCTGCTCTATACTAATATTGTACATTGGCATTGACTGGTATGAGTTGGGTTGTTAAGGTTTTGCTCCCATATCCAGATAAAAATGCGGCCCACCTCGAGGGCCACATACAAGTCAGGATTTTCTGACATTTTGTAGCAGCACATTGTGTGCAGATCTCGGCCCTCAGGGGCCAGCATTGGACTGTAATAGACGATTGTTACTTACCCCTCATTGGACTTCTAGTAAGAAGATACGAGAGCCAATGCAGATTCCTTCAATTTTTCTTCTCAGCCTCTTCTATGCAGTGTGAGTTCCGCGGGGGCAGTGACCCTCCCTCCATATCAGCTTGCCATTGGCTAAACTGTTTAGATAATTCTGGCCACAAGGTGGAGCAATGCTCTGTATTATTCCATTTTATTGAGGTTTGTTTTATTTGTTTTCTTATATGACTTTGATTCAGTCAATGTTTATTTGTAATTTAATATTTAACCCAAATAAAGTTCTTCAGCCATGAAAAGGCGATCCGTAATAAAGGCCCAATCTCATCTCACGGCGCACACATTAGGGTGCTTTATGTTGGCAGCTCTAATAAATGCGCTATCCATGCAACTCAATGCAATAAAAGGAATGCATCATTGTTTGATCACATGGTACATCAAAGGGTATCTGTATGTTGCTGCACTCTATGAGTTGGGGTGCAATTAACTTGAGATGGCAATGCTCACCCAGGGTGGGGCGCTGTAACAACTTCATTCTTTATATAAATAATGTTTGATTTGCTTCTATAGCCTCATTATCATGTTAATAAAGTTTAGAGATTAATCCTGTTTTTGTTTTTTTTTTATTCCAGGAATGTCATTGCTGGGACTCTGTGCTTCCTATTGAAATGAAGTCAGATCAATGCTGGTAGGAGGGGCAGGCAGAGTGCTGTACATCCTGAATACATCACAGCACCCTGGCCTCAGTACTCATAGAGCCCTCAGCTCTGATACAAGCAGTGAGGGGGCCTCTGGGTGGAGAGATGCAAATTATAAAATTCAGCAGACTACTTTAGGTAACATCCACATGTGATGCTGAGCCTCCATGATTGGACCGAGTGAAATCCAATTAATGAAAAGGGTGGGGCCAGAGAGGCCAGCTGGTGAGGGAGGAGCTAGATTATGCTGGACATCCTCCAGCCATTAAATGAGGTGGACTCTGATTTGCTGCAGCTTCTAATGTATATTGTAAGATGCACACAGTATGCTGGTGAATTCAGAAGAAGCTATTTCAGTCCAGGAGAGGAGCCGGAACAACTGTGCAAGACTGAAGGGGGGACTTGAGGGCAGATTTAATATGGGGGGGGGCTGGAGGGTGGATTTATTATGGGGGGGGCTGGAGGGCAGATTTAATATGGGGGGCTGGAGGGTGGATTTAATATGGGGGGGCTGGAGGGCAGATTTAATATGGGGGGGTTGGAGGGTGGATTCAAGGAGCGTGAGGCTGGAGAGCAGATTTATTGAGGGGGAGGCTGGATTTAAAGCAGGGGAGGGAGGTGCTGGAGGGCAGATTTAATTAAGGAGAGGCTGGAGGGCAGATTTAATGAGGTGAGGCTGGAGGGCAGATTTAATGAGAAGGCTGGAGGGCAAATTTACCTGTTGCTGTGAATGTAGTAATTTTGGTTGGTTGGGTTTCTGCAGTCTCTTGTCATGCTCATATATATTGCACTTGTTGCTCTGCAATCACACCCAGACCTGCACACAGATCTAGGAATATACCTTAAACAGCAGGAGCACTGTTATAACTCAGTGAGAACTGCCCCCTAGAGGCAGAATTTGGTATTGTATGGAACCATCAAATAAGCTCCCTGCTATAATGGGATGCTAAATTCCTTCTGGACCTCCAACAGCTGCCAGAAGGATCCCTGAAACACCCCGGGTTTATGTAAAACCCTTTATCATCTATTTCTGAATGACAGCAACAACTGGCTCTGCTGGAGGCTGTTCCTGTGGATGGCAGTTTTTTTTTTCAGGGCATTGTATTGAATTTTATTTACATTTTTACAGAAAAGTATCATTTTCAGGACTGGAAATTAAAGCTTTTCTTCTTCATTTTCTGTCTTTCTTGTGGAAGGAGCTTAGTGTGCACTATTGCCCTCTTATAGAACTTCAACAATAAATCTATATGTAAAGCAGGGAATTAATTTGGTAATTTTACCACCCATTAGGGAGATTTCATTTACTTCTTCGGTGGACACTTAGATTGGAAATGTTGTGCAAGCCCTTCAGGAATAAGTCTACAAAGTATAAGCAGTGTGTGAGTTGTTGGTTAATTATTTGTGTTTTGTGTAATTCCCCCACATCTGTGCAGTAATCCAGAAACATTGCTTCTATGATGGCACTTCCTGTAATAAAGACTGGTCACTGCTGCTCTCTCTCCTTGCGCAGGGTGACTGGGCTTGTCTCCGCCCCCTCTGTAGTTCTCTGCAGGAAACCTGTGGTGGGTGTGGCCTGCTGAGCCCCTCCCACTGCTCTGCTTTCTTTACAGCACAGTGATGATGTTACATTTATAAGGATTTTAGTGTGCACAAAATTAATTTATACTATTTGTAATCATTTAGGATTTGTTAAAATATTTTTGTGACCATAATTCAGTTTTTTATCACTGATAAAAAATATTTGTGTTTATTCAGTGCAAAAAATATACCAGGAATCTGATTATTTCTTGTATTGCCTGCTACTGCACCAGTAACATTATTCCCAACTATGTGGACAACAGAACACCTCCCTTCATGTTACAGAGGCAATGAAATGGGAGAAATGCCTCTTAAAACCCTCACTACTTCCCACTATTCCATATCTCCCCTCCTATTGTGCGATACCTCCCCCACCTCCTAGATTGTAAGCTCTTTGGGGCAGGGTCCTCTCCTCCTCCTGTGTCACTGTCTGTATCTGTCTGTCATTTACAACCCCTTTTTAATGTACAGCGCTGAGTAATATGTTGACACTATATAAATCCTGTTTATTAATATTAATAAAATGTTTGAGGGGCCCAAGGCTGACAATGCTATGACCCCACATATACAGTACAGGGAGCGAGTGTTGTCACCTTAGATCAGGAATGTAGTGTTCTCCCTAGGCCCTTCTAGCTGGGTGCACGGCCCAGCACATTGTGACCACCCAGCTGTCTTTGGGTGGTCACTGAAAAGTCCTATTCAAATCCTCTTCCTAGAAAAAGAATCCTGCAGTGTGTTACTGGATTGATCACTAGCAAAAAGAAAACTAATGCAGCCACAATGTGTTTTGGGGTTTGCATGTTCTCTGCAAAGATTTTACATTAGCAAAGTGTTGACAATGAAGTGTATGGAGATGCACAGTGATACGGACAGACAGAGGCCATAGAACGTACAGACTCTCAGACAATAACATACTTCATAGATCTCTTTACTTTTTGCATTGAGAGTGGCAGAACTCTGATCCACCTGGTAACAAACAATAACTTTATGTACAATTCGTCTTAGTGTTAGTACAGTAAGCCCCCCCCCTCCCGCCATGGCATCGCATAAACCAGCATAGAGGGGGGGGGCTGATGGGAAAACATGATCTCTAGCAGTGAGACATTAGTGGGATTCACCCCAACATTCACTGAAGCACCAGTCTGAGGAATGCCAATATATACACTAGAGGTTCCATGGCGGACAGCGGCAGCGTATGGCAGCCATATTCCATTTACAGTTCCTTCTTGCTTCTCTGCACTATATCAGTAGGCGGGATGGGTGCAGCGATGGAGAAGCCAATGTGACCTGGCCGGGAGGATGAAGCAATGAACTTGATTGTCGAGGGGATTGGATGAGATTTGTGGCCGGTTGGGATGAGCTCGGAAAGGTAAAATTGGGGAGGGAAGGGAGACAGACGGACACACAGCACACAGATGGAGGCCTCGTATGGGATACAACGCTATCACACAGTCCAGACTCCCACTGGGACATCACAGTCAGATGGAGGAATGGGGTGCAGATATCACAAATCCCAGGTCAGGGTCCTTATTTTCTGCACCGTTAATGCGTTACCCCTTCTGGTATCCAGAATCTCTACAAAATCAAAGGAATGGAGATGATGAGGACTCATGAAAGCACAAAATCCAATGTCGGGTACCCAGACTGGGTCCCAAAACTGTACATCAAAATGACAATTGGGGAAGAAATGTTTGATCGTGAGTGGCTGCTGTGAGCAGGGCAGTGCCCAAGGGGAAATACAGAACAGGTAATGAAATGCAGAGCATGAGATGATACCTGTGATATTCTAATTAACAAAAATAAGTAACACCGACCACCTATAACCTCCTAACCAATCATGTTTGTGCAAGTCAATAAGCCTATTAAACGTTAGCACCTTGCTGACAAGTTTCACCTTTTCTTTTCACTGTTCCTTCTTTGGTTTCCCAGCATTACCTTCTATATCAAACCACGATTTCTATTTTACACTTGGGCAAGCAGGGTGACTTAGTGGTTAGCTCTCTGGTCTTTACAGCGCTGGATCCCAGGTTTGAATCTCGGTCAGGTTCTCCCAATGTTTATGTGGGTTTCCTTTGGGCACTTCGGTTTCCTCCCAGATTCTAAAAACATGCAGTTAGGTTAATTGGCTCCCCCCAAAATTGACCTTAGACTTTAATATTGACATATGACTATGGTAGGGACATTAGATTGTGAGCCCCTTGGAGGGACAGCTAGTGATAGGACTATGGACTTTGTACAGCGCTGCGTAATATAATGCTGCTATATATATACCAGGGTTCTCCCCAGGCCCTTTTAGCTGGGTGCACTACCCGGCACTTTTCAGCAGCCACCCGGCTGTTTTTGGGTGGTTACTAAAGAGTTTGGTCACAAAACAGGGGCTGCCACCCACCTACAATTTCTTCCCACCCGGCTTAAAAAAAATCCTGGTTTGAGCACTGAAATACTGTGTAATAATAATAATAATAATAATAGGGAAAGGGAAAAAAACACATTTTTGCACAAAACACATTTATGGGACTGCAGAAATTTTTTTCCAATTCCCTTTTTACTAGAACAACCCCCAATGGAAGTTTCCCGTACAGCAGGAACCCAAATTACAACAAAAACATGACAAAGGCTCTAGGTCTTTCCAGTAGGGTGGTTGTTATGGGGTCTGGGGGCAGGAAGGCTGCTGTTTTTTTGCTGTGGCATCTATTATCAGATACAGCACCTGCAAGAGTTCTGTGGTCAGTACATTTAGGGGTTGCAATGCTCACCTTATCCCTGGCTCCTGCAGGCTTCCACCATGACGAGTGACCGGTCCCCCAAAGCTGCTGCCTATCATGGTTACATAGTTAGTTAGTTGAAAAAAGACGTAAGTCCATCAAGTTCAGCCACTGGGGGAATAAACATGTCCCAGATAAAAAACCCTATGGACATAGTTGATCCAGAGGAAGGCAAATAAACCCCCGGTACAATTTGCTCCAACGGGGAAAAATTCCTTCCTAAATCAATAAGGAATTCAGATGTCCCCTGGATTAGCAGTCTCTGTTATCTTTACTTTAAAGCTTTAATCCCCAGTTATATTCTGTGCTGCTAGAAATCATCCAGCTTTTTCTTAAAGCAATCTATAGAACTTGCTGAAACTACTTCCTGAAGGAGGCGATTCCACATTTTCACACCTTACAGTGAAGAATCCCTTCCTTATCTAAAGCCTAAAGAGGAAGTAAAATGAAAAATGCACAAAACAAAAAAAAAAATCCACTTACCTTCAATCCCGCAGTGCAGCCCGGTTTAGTCCGGTGGTGTCTTCCATTAAGTCCCGCGTCGTTCCGGCATCCATCCCCAAGCTGGCTCCATCTTCGCCTCTTTTTCCTACGTCACTCAACCCAGGCGCGAGTTTGGGTGGCGTAGGTTGGAAAAAAACTTGCGCATGATTGAGATCTGCAATTTTCTTCCCTTTTCACCAAAAGGTTCCCTCTGTGCATGCCTGAAAAGCTCATGAGGACTCCTAGTTTGCTGGAATTGCGGACAACCACAATTTATTGGGCCTGTTTTTTTTTAAAGCTCTCCAAGGATGGAGGAGATACACTTTCATCAGTGAATCCAGCAAACATGGAATGGACCAGGATTCAAAACATTTGCTAGCAAATAACCAAGAAATCCATTCCAGGTTTGCTGAATCAGCCAGCTTTACTGATGAAAGTGTATCTTCCCCAGCCTTGGAGAACTTTACAAGATCAGAGCCATTTAAAGAATTCTTCATTAGCTAATGACAAGCAGCCAATCCCAGGGCAGTTTTTAGATTTCAGGTGTGGGAGGAGCTGCTCTGCTAATTGCATTGCACAGTTCTGCATTAATTGCATTGCACATTTGCATTAATAATTAGAATAAACAACTACCTGAATTTCAGGGTGCGCTGGCCGTTCTGTGATGGTCAAATTTTCCAGTTTGCATGGAGTCCAGAAGTCGTCCAATTCTGAGAATGGGCGCTCGGTGAGCCTTGGACCAGCAGGGGTCGAACCCTAATAGACAGCACATGCATATTACATGCGGCACAACACAGTCCATGCAACATATATAGACAATCAATAGAAGAAAAACATCAGACAGCCATGAAAGGAACACAAAGAAGAGAAAGACAGCAGTTACAATGTGCATGTTCCAATGTCTGCTCACCGTGCCACCCCCACTACACCAATATTACAGATTCCACCCTAATCAGGGGCTGTTAGAGATATCTGCCAGTATGTTACTGCTGACATTATACAAACCAGGCCCTGATCTGATCTATTCAACCTTCATAATCATCAACATAACAGAGAAAAAATAAAAGGAGCGTGTAATCTGAAATGCTGCAATATACATTTAAAACGAGTTCATGATAATAATCCCTTGCTGCCATCTACACCGAATCTGAACATTCTTTCTGCATTTCAAGGTTTTATCCCACAATTTATTGTTATCATGGAGAGTTAAATTGCTTCTGAATGAACTGACCCTACAACATGTGACCTGTGATTATTAAACACTGAGTGTAAGCTTCTGTGGTGCAGAGACTAATAAATGGTTCAGTGAAAGCTATACAGCACTGCGGTATATTATATATATATATGCAAATGTAATGGGGGGACTAGAGTGTAAGATCCTATGATTTAGAGACTGATAAGGCTGGCTCAGTGTTCTCTATACAGCACCGCGGTATTATAATAAGTGTGACTATGGTGGAACATTAGAGTGTCAGCTCCTCTGTACAGAGACTAATGGGACTGGCTCAGTGTTCTCTGTACAGCACTGCAGTATATGTCAGAGCTATATAAATGTATAATAATAGTGTGACTGTGGGGGGAAATTAGAGTGTCAGCTCCTCTGTACAGAGACTGATGAGACTGGCTCAGTGTTCTCTGTACAGCACTGCGGTATATGTCAGAACTATATAAAATTTTAATGTAGTGACTGTTGTAGAACATTGGAGTGCAAACACCTCTGGATTAGAGATTGGTATGAATGGCTATACACAGCACTACAAAACATGTAGTAACATAACACATATATATATATATATATATATATATATATATATATATATCATTGCATGTATTTTTTTTTACTCTGTATTCAGTGTATATTGCAGCACAATACCAGGCACATAAAAAGACTAAAAAATGATATATCCCTGTAAAGAAGATTAAAAGAAATTAGAAATCATGATAGGTCAAAAAGTAAAGGAAAAAGGAAGATGGAAGACAACCTGATTGGTTGAGAGGGAAAAGACAGGTGTGACAGGTGTCATTGGTTGCCAGGAGTGAAGACTTACAGGTGTGTGCTTTGTGGCCTCTTGGGGAAGACATGAATGAAGGACACACGGGAGGGCTGAACAGAAGGGTCGGAGTGGAGCAGTCAGGGTAAAAGTCTTTGTGGGTAAATATTCAATGGACAGATCTCTTCTGCACAGATTGCTCAGGAAGGAAGTTGATGTTTTTGCTGGATTATCAGAGAAGATAAGCAGGAGGTAGGTTGCCATGGATGAAAACAGACAGCGAGAGGAGGAGATGCTTCCAAATTTGTAAGCTTCTACCATTGGGGTTGCCGGATGGCTAAATAGATTTGGTGCTGGAGTGAAGTTGCGGGTATCATTCTCGGCTGCTGGCGGTGGGTTATTCTGCTCTGCATAGATCTCTCTAATACGGGAGGAGTTTCCTTGCTGGACAATAGTGTTCTCATAGTCATCTCTCAATATACAAATATCATCATAAGAACATGTATATATTATTATTATTATGTTACCTGGTTAAAGTGTTTTATTTTTTTCTGGCTTTTTGGTTAAAATTTTAGGCACTGCTTGAAGTAAATTTTAGAAATATGTTGAAAGTTTATATATATATATATTTATAAAATAAAAAGTCCATTAAAGCTTCACCACATGCAGAGCAGCAGGAAAAGGGTGTTCAAGTTCATGGATTAAGGGGGTGGGGTATTGAAGTTTCTATACAAGGCCGGGCATGAGAGCTGGCAAAGTGTTGAACCCCATGTTTGATTCTTGGCTGCAATTTCGATTTAAATTTAACAGTGCGTTTATCAATTCGGATGCGTCAATGGGACTGCCCTGTGGACCACTGGTATATCTCCGGCCGTAGCTGGATGAAGAGTAGGAGGAAGACGAGAAGGACATGGAGAAGCCGGAGTTGCCGGTGGCATCAATGCTACCTCTTCGTGAACCAGATCTAGATCCAGTTCGAGAACCTGATCGGGACCCTGATGCTGAGCCAGAGCCACTAACATTGTAAGGGCTGTAGTAACCTTTGCTGGATTGTGAAGATGCTTCAAGGAGTCTCAAACCAGTGCCATCCTCCACCATGCTCTTCTCCATGGCTTCTTTGTAGGAAATCTTCAGCTTGGTTTTGGGACAGGTCAGGTACTTAGAATAAGTGTTAACATCTCGCAATTTTTGGGCTGTGCGAGAATCGATTGTGCCTTTACGGAGAGCTTCCTCTAGACTGACACGACCTTCAACTTCGGGTTCAATAAGGCCACCGGTGAGATACTGAACTTCAAGGAATCGTTGCCCAGCTTCGTAGTATAGCCAACCTTTTTTCAAAGCTTGGGCTGCTGACATTTTTGTCTTTGTTCTCGGATCTTCAAACCCATTAAATGCTTTCTGTGCCAGATTAATTCTGTCTACCATGATTTTGTCGACTAGGCCTTTGTTAACGGCATCTGCAACTGAAAACTTTTCACCTGAAATTGGATCGATGATGCCTCCTGTGCACGCCTGAGCTTCCAGAAGTCGCTGGCCGGTTATGTTGTCTACAAGGTTGCGATGCATAGCTTCGGTGATTGAAACTTTTTCTAGAGTGTCTGTGTCTACTATTCCGGCAATGGGCCCAGTTTCTTCACTGGGATCACTCCAAGATGATACCTGACCTCTTCCAGCTGGGCTTGCTGTGTAAGAGGAAGAAGAGCCAACAGAGGAAGACCTTGATCTGAACCCACCTACATTTCCTGAGAGCATGTCAGCAAACTCTGTAATTGATAAGGTTCCTGAGCGGTATTGGTCTAGGGAAGACTGGTCAATTAGACCTTTGGCAATGGCATCATCCATATCATACTGTCTTCCTGATCTTCTATCGGTAATCATGGATTTTACTACGCCGTCAGATGAGGAGATTGTGACCTCTTCCCATTCGCATTCTTGCTCAGACAGTTCGATATAAGTCTGGTGGTCAATAAGCCCTTTGCGATAAGCTTCATATACAGACATCTCCTTGCCAGTTTCTGGATCAACAATGACAACTCTTCGCTTGCGAACGGAGGACTTGGACGAGGTCTTCCTCTCCCGTTTCTTATCTTTTAGTGGCAACAGCACCAATCCAGTTTCAGGATCAGTAATACATCTCTCCATAAGCTGCAGATATGTCAGATTTTCTTCTGTGTTGGGGTCAAAGAACCCTTTAGTGTCATCACTTGGATCAGAAAGAATCTCATTCATCTCTTCATCAAACAGACCTCTTTTGTAGGCGATCTCTACTGGCAAGCGATGGCTTTCCTCTGGGTCAATGATACCACCTGTGGCAATTTGAGCTTCCAGCAAGCGAATACCGTGGTCTTTTAGGATGAGACCTTTCTTCATGGCTTGGAAAAGTGAAATAAGTTTCCCGGAATAGGGGTCCTTATAACCAGTCACAGCTCGCTCGGCTGACAACAGCTTGTCTTTAAATTCAGGTCCCACGATACCCATCCTTACGGCATCCTCAACAGCCAGCTTGAGACATTTGATTGGATCGATTACATAACCAGTAGCTGCTTGGGCTTCCAGAAGCTCAAATGCTGTTCCTGGCCTGATCATTCCTTTCTTCATAGCTTGGTAAATGGAGTATCTTTCTTTTGAAGCTTCTACATAAACACCAGCAATGCAACTTGTTCCCTCCAAGAACTTCTGCAAGTTTCTTGAGACTTCCTCAATAGAGGTCAAGCCATCTTGTAGGCGCTGTGCTGTTACTGCATCCATAACATTTGATCTTATAAGTTCCTCCATGCTAATCTCCTTCCTCAAACCCTTGAAAGTAAGCTTTCTCTTGTCTGAAAGTGGCAGCAGGTAGAGTTTGCTGTTTTCATCTCTTTGACATCTTTTCAGAAGTTGGGAGTAACTAAGTTTCTCATCGGTGGAAGGGTCCACATAGCTGCGGACCTCACTTGGTTCTGACAGCATGTCGAGGGTTTCCTTGTTGAGATATCCACGCACGAATGCTGTTTCATTTGGGATGTGGAAGCCAAAGCGTGGATCAATAATACCACCGGTAGCTAGCTGAGCATCAAGCAGTCTCAGTGCTTGATCTGAAGGAATTAAATCTTTCTTCATTGCCTGGAAGATGGAAATCATTTGTTCTGTGTAAGGATCCCTGTAGCCAATGACTGCTCTTTCAGCGGATAACAATCTGTCGTGAATTTCAGGTCCTACTACACCTTTTCGCACAGCTTCATCTACGGTTAACAATTCATTTCTTACCGGATCGATAATAAATCCAGTTGCAGCCTGAGCATCAAGAAGAACATATGCCACATCAGCAGAGATGAGACCTTTCTTCATGGCTTGGTAGATGCTAATGGTGCCTTTTGAGCCTGGCATTTGTAGGCCTGCGACACATCCAGTACCATACAGGTATCTCCAGACAGTTTCTATCTGGATAATTTCTTGAATGGTTTTTGTTCCCTGTTTAAGCATAGTGTACATTTCCACAGTGATAAGTTTGGACTCTTACAAATCTTCAGCTGTAATGCGTCGGCGGACAAAGTCGTAAGAATGCAGTTCTTGTTGTCGGATTATTTCAGTCTTTTCAATGATCTCAATAATGATGATAACCATGCGTTCCTTGGTCAGTCTACCAGCTCTGAACTCCTCCATCAACCTATCTCGCTCCTCTTTAGGTAGAAGATCAGACTGCATGAGCTCCCAGATGGTCATTGAAGAGCCTGCCATGCTTCCAGCTGGAATGTCCACTGTTGTCTCCTCAAATACTTTCTTGGTTTCTTCTTCAGAATAAACTTTGCTAGGCTCAGCTATAGGCTTTTCGATTTTCTTTAATGGGAGGAGATTGAGTCCGGTTTCTGGATCTTTAATGCATCTTTCTTTCAGCTGTAAGTAAGTCAAATTTTCATGTGTATTGGGGTCAAAGAATCCTTTGGTATCATCGGTGGGGTCAGAAAGGATCTTGTTCATGGCTTCATCAAAGTAACCACGTTTGTAGGCGACATCAACGGGAACGCGGTGACTGTGAACTGGATCAATTATACCACCTGTTGCAATCTGTGCTTCCAGGAGGCGAATTCCATGGTCTCGGAGAATTAGACCTTTCTGCATTGCTTCGAATACTGAAATGGTATTTCCAGAGTAAGGATCTTTATAACCTGTAACAGCTTTTTCAGCAGACAGAAGCTTTTCATGTAGTTCAGGTCCAACTATGCCGGCCTTGACTGCTTCATTCACATAGAATTTCTGATTTTTTACAGGATCAATGATAAACCCGGTAGCAGCCTGTGCCTCAAGTAGGACAACGGCTGTTCCTGGCCTCAGCATATTCCTCTTCATTGCTTGGTAGATGTTCATTTTCAGTTTATTTTCTTCTATAAAAACACCAGCTATGCAGTCACTGCCATGGAGGTATTGCCTCACTGAGTCAATCTCTGCAATATCTTTTACGGACTTCTTGCCTTCTTTCAGTTGTTCATATTGGGTCTTGTCAATAACCTTGGATTCCAGCAGCTCACTGGCAGGAACCGGAGCTCGGAGACCAGTAAATGTGAGACGCTGCTGTTTCTTAGTCTCGGTTTCCTCCACGATGGTGATCATTATTTTTATGATTTTCTCAATTGTAACTTTACCAGTCCTATACTGACGTATAAGTTCCCTCCTTTGCTCCTCAGTAAAGTATTCAGAATGGATCAGTTCCCACAAGGTGATAGTCTTTCCTTTAAAGCTACCAACAGGCACTTCAACTGCAGTCTTTTCAAAGGCTTCCTTGGCTTGAGAATCGGTGTAAACCTCTTCTATTTGGGATTGTATGGCTTGTTCGGAGAGAGGCAGCAGCAAGTGACCAGTTTTCTTGTCTACTTTGCATTTCTTTTGTAGGTGTGCATAGGACAGGTTCTCCTGACTGTTTGGATCATAAAATCCTGTGTTTTCATCGACTGGTTCAGACAGGAGTTTAATGGTTTCTTCATCCAGGTGACCTCGTTTGTAGGCAATCTCAAGAGGAAGGCGATGGCTATTTACAGGGTCAATGATGCCACCAGTGGCCAGTTGAGCGCTTAGCAGTCGAAGTCCACTGTCTTTGGGTATAAGTCCCTTCTTCAATGCCTGAAATAGGGACAGAGTCTGTCCTGTGTAAGGATCTTTGTAGCCAGTGACAGCTTTTTCAGCAGAAAGCAACTTTTCGTGGTACTCTGGTCCAACAGTTCCAGCTTTGACAGCGTCATCTACAGGTAGCAGCTCGTTAGTAACTGGGTCAATAATGAATCCAGTACCTGCCTGAGCTTCTAGCAGGCTCAGAGCTGTAGCTGGCTTCAGTAGGTTTTTCCTGATTGCATCATACAAGGATTGTTTCTCACCAGTCTGTTCCACTTGCACACCAGCAATAGCAGAGCTTCCAGTTAGGTATTTCTTTACAGACTCCACATCAGCAAGTTCCTTCACTGTCTTCTTGCCCTGGTGGAGCTGGTTGAAGAGATCGTTGTCTATGATTTTACTCTCTACAAGTTCTGCCGCTGGGACAGGATTTCTGAGACCCTCAAAACACATTTGTTTCTTCTTCTCATTTTCTTCAACCACTGTGATTATGATCTTAATTATTTTCTCCACTGTGATTTTGCCAGTTTTGTACTGACGCAGCAGTTCACGTCTCTGCTCTTCCGTGAAATATTCAGAATTGATAATCTCCCATATGGTGACAGTTTTCCCTTGGAATTTTCCAAATGGAACAGACACGGTGGCTTTTTTGAAAACATCGTTGGCCTCTGAATCTGTGTAGACTAGATCTCCCTTTGCAGCTTTGTCTGTCAAAGGTAACAAACAAAGTTTGGTCTCTGGGTCAGTCACGCATCTCTCCATAAGCTGTAAATAGGTGAGGTTTTCTTGTGTGTTTGGATCAAAGAAGCCTTTAGTGTCATCTGTGGGATCGGATAAGATCTTGTTCATTTCTTCATCAAAGTACCCCCGCTTGTAAGCTACATCCAAAGGCAGACGATGGCTATTTATTGGATCGACAATGCCTCCAGTGGCAATTTGGGCCTCGAGAAGCCGAATTCCATGGTCTTTCACAATAAGGTCTTTATTCATGGCTTGGAAGAGTGAGATTTTCTCTCCAGTGTATGGATCTTTGTATCCGGTGATTGCCCTCTCTGCAGATAACATTTTGTTGTGAATTTCAGGTCCGATGACGTTTTCTTTCACTGCTTCACTTACAGTCAATCTCTTGTTCCTTACTGGATCAATAATAAAGCCAGAGGCAGCCTGAGCTTCTAGAAGGATGAGGGCTGTGCCTGGAGTCACCAGCTTCCTCTTCAAGGCATTGTACATGCTTATATTTTCATTACTTGGTTTAAGCAAGAGGCCGGCAATGCTGCTCTTTCCTTGCAGGTATTTCCTGATGTCTTCCCGTTGGGAGAGGTCATCGACAGTCACTTGTCCACTGGAGAGTTTGTCCAGTTGGTCTTTGTTCAAGATTCCAGCCTCAAATAGCTTGTCAGGAGAGATTTTCTGCCTTAAGCCATCAAATCCGTTAACTACTTCTCCATTCTGAGCAGACCCATCTACAGCATCTCTGCCATTTGGCATGGTTTTGGTTTGGGTAATGATTGTCTCTTTAGTTATTAGGATTTCCTTGGTTTTCTCTAAGGCTATTCTGTGTTCCTGTTCCAGTTGTTCCAGCCTCTCCCTCAGTTTTCGGTTCTCTTCCTCCAGTAGCCTCTCCTGTTCTTGACGTTTCTTATCCAGCTGTTGAAGTTCTTCCTGTTTCTGTCGGACGTTGTCCTCTGCGTCCAGCTGCTTCTTAATGGCATCATCCATGCTAACCTGCAGGAGATTCTTCTCCTCCTCAAGCTGTGTCAGCTGACGCTCTTTTTCTGATTTCAGTTTCTGAGCTTTGCCAATTTCTTCCTCAAAGAGTTTCTCAAGCTTGGCCTTTTCCTCTTCGATGTATTTCTCTTTTTGAATTAGGATTTGCTTCTCAGAGAGGAACGTAGATTGAAGAGTCTGGGTTTCTTGAAGAAGCTGTTCCTTTTGAGCTTTCTGCATCTGCAAGACACGAAAGACAAATAAATAAATACACTGAACGGGGAAATACTGATGCTTCTAAAAATGCCAACCCTTCATGCCATTCATGGGATCTCCAACAAGCCCACAATGATGATAACTCCACAAACTTTTAGCCACATACTAGATTGTAAGGTCATTTTCTCATTGTACAAATCTGTCTGCAAACCCATCAAACTTTCCTAAATGAAAAGGGGTGGATTACATACAATGTTTAAATACTAGTTACCTGGCAAAGAACCATTGTGTAGCTAGTTACTGTTTATCTGATCTTGATACAAGTTCACTGATGCAAAAAAAAAAGCAGTGAACTTTGACAGTTTTTAGAAGTGTCAGCAATAGAACCAAGTATCAGTGTTCTCCCCCGCCCCAGGCGCACCCCCCAACACATTTCAGTAATAACCCGGTTGTTTTACTATGAAGTTGGGTCACTATACAGAGGCTGCCACCCACCTACAGATTCTTCCCATTCAGCTTTAAAAAAATTTGGGTTGAACACTGCTGCATGCTCCCTCAGCACATTTCCTTTAAAAGAGACCCTATCATATTGATCAATTAAGGTAAAAATAATAGTATTTGTGTCACCCACTGATACCTCTTCATTGCACTAAACACCAAGGCCACCACTGAAAAATACTCAGAGCTTGCATATATGGGGCAGCATGTGACTTCCCTCCTATAATTCATTGCCCAGGTCCAAGCACTGTCAAGAAATGAATAGGGTGATGTCCCTGCTCTGAAGAAGTGGCGGTAAAAAGCAAAAGTGATTGGGAGGTGGGCTTAACACAAATCTGATTGATCAAGGTGACAGAGTCTCTTTAAAGATCAGAGTCATCAGTTATTATTAATAATGGATGATACTGAACCAAATAATAACACAAATGCTGGTCTTTACATGGTGGACCAAACAGAAAATGTGAAAGTTATGGAGTGACAAATCTCTATTTTATGTTTGTTCACCATGACTAATGTCTAAATAAATTCATGGCAATGTGTGAGACAAACAGAATAATAAAAATAAAACAACCTAGATACCTCTTCAGACTTCTTCTGCAGAAGCGCAGCCTCCTTCTTCAGTTTCTCTTTTTCATTCTCTAGATCAGCTATGGCCTTTCTCAGATCTTCTGCCTCCTTGTCACTATGCTGTCTCTGTATTTCCAGAGTTTGCACCACGGTCATCTTTTCTTTGGTGGCCAGTTCTGTTTTGTGCAGTTTCTCACTGATCTCCTCAGCTTGTTTCCTGAATTTTTTTGCATCTTCTTCTGCTTTGGCCTGGGCCTTGCTCATTTCCAAGACTTGTATTTTTAGACGTTCGGCTTCAGCACTTATGTCTAGCTGTCTGCGCCGTTCGGCCTCCAGAGTCTTTTGGAAGCCTTCAGTCTCCTCGGCAAGTTGCTGCTGCATCTGCTCCTTATCTTCTTGCAGTTTCTTGGCCTGTTCTAATGCCAGCTCTTTCTGTTTTTGCAACATTTCTGCTTCAGCTTTCAGACGGGTGGCCTCCTGCACAGCTTGGATCTTCTCCTTCAACATCTTTTCAGCCAATGCTCGCTGCTCGTTCAGGTCGTCCTCTGCAATCTTTCTTAAACGTGCGGCCTCTTGGGCCTCCACGCTCAGTCGGGCAGCCTCTTCAGCTACTTGTTTCATCTTCTCTGCCTCCTCAGCCAGGAATTTTTGTGTGTTATCTTTGTCTTTTAGGATCAGTATTTTGTTTTCCTCTTCTATACGAATCTTTAGTTTAATCAGCTCTTCCATCTGTATTTTAACTTTAAACAGTTCCTCCTCAACAAGCTTCTTTTGCCTTAAAGATTCCGTCACTTCTTCTTTCAGACGCCCAAGTTCTTCATCCAAAATTGTTTTTTGATGGTCAGTTTCTTCCAGCTGCAGATTGACCTTGGTCAGTTCAGTTTCAACTTGTTCTTTTTGCCTGAGCGTTTTCTCGGAAAACTTTTTATGCTTTTCCATTTCGGCATCAGCCATTTGTTTGAGTTTCAGTGCTGCCTGCTCTGCCTGGGCCCGCTTAGCTGCTTCTAGTTCTGCTTCTTTTCGGACCTTTTCTGCATCTTCCTGAGCCTGAGCTTTGGCTTGGGCCTCAATTTCAGCTTTTTGTTTTAAACGCTCTGCTTCCTCCGCCTGCTGACGCGATAACGCGGCCTCATGTTCAGCTTTCAATTTGGCACGTTCAGCTTCCTCAGCCGCACGCTTAGCCTTTTCGGCTTCTTCCTTTAGCTTATCGAAAACACTTTGTTCCTGGATTCTGGTTTGCAGCAATTCTTGCTCTTTCTGTTGTACAGCAGCATAATAAGCTTTTTCTTCTGCTTCAATTTTAAGCCTTGCAGCATCTTGTGCCAATTGAATCTGTTTTTCAGCCTCTTTTTCAGCTAGATCTTTCTGTTTTTTGGCTTCTTCAGCCTTGGCCTTCAGTCTCTCAACCTCTTCCAAAGCTATTTTCCTCTGCCTTGCTGCTTCCTGTTCTGCAGCAATGATCTTCTTAACTTTCTCCTCTGCCTCTTTGCGCCTTGTTTCCTCTTCCAGAGCCAGCTGTCTCTGCTTCTCTGCTTCTTGTTCAGCTTGTTCCTTGCTTTTTTGTGTTTCGTCTGCAATGTTTTTCAGTTTTTGGAGCTCGAGTTCCAGGTCAGATTTGCCAACAGATGCCTTTTCAAAGTTTATTTTCAGAATACGGATCTCTTCTTCAATTACCCTTCTGTGTTTAAGGGTTTCATCCACTATATTCTTTTGCCTCTCCAACTCGCTCTCGGAGGACTGTTTGAGCTGCAAAATCTTCTCTTCAATGTCTTGTTTATGTTGAGCAGCTTGTTCTTCCAGCAGTTTTCTTTGGTAGGCCTCATCCTCTGCCAGCCTTCTCAAGCGCTCATTCTCTGCTTCCTTCTCCTTAAGGGCAATCTCAGCCTCCGTCTTTAGCTTTGTGGCTTCGTTGATGGCAGGCAATTTTTCTTTTAAGATCCTCTCAGCTTCGGCTCTTTGTCTTGTGGCATCTTCTTCAGCCAGCTGTCTCTGCCTCTTGGCCTCTTCAGATAAAGCACGCAATTTGGCAGCTTCTTCTGCAAGTTCACGAAGCTTGCTAGCTTCAGATTCCAACATCTGCTTAGACTTTTCACTCGTGGATCGGGATTCCTCTTCTGCTTTAGCTTTGGCTGCTAGAAGGATCTCCATTTCAGCACGGACTTTGGCCAGTTCATCCTCCAGTCCTCTTCTTCTCTGGATCGCTTCGTTCACTTCATTCTTAAGGCGGAAAAGATCTTCTTCAAGAACAATGCGGTGTTGTTCTCCACTTTCTACCTCTGCTTTTAGACGGATCAATTCTTGCTCAGCAGAAAGTTTATGGGAGGCTGTATCTTCAGCTAACTTTCTCTGCTTCTCTAGTTCTTCCTCTGCCAGTTCCTTTTGGCGCAGAGCAGATTCCTCAGCCTTGGTTCTTTTGCGTGCCTCTCTCTCTGCATCTTCTTTTTGTTTTTCAGCCTCCTCCTGAGCCAGAGTTTTCTTATGTGCAATTTCTTCGGCTTGAAGTCTTAAGCGCAGAGCCTCATTAGCTTTCTGCCTCCATTTTTCCAACTCCTTCTCGGCTTCCTCCTTGGCGTTTTCTGCTTCCAGTTGCTGCTTTTTCAGGCGTTCAGCCTCCTCCTGCAAGTGAGTGACTGTTATATGCTCTTGTTTTAGGGACATTTCCAGCTGGGTAGTCTTCTCCAAGAAAGACATGCGTTTGCTCTGTAGCTCAGCTTCAGCACTCTGTTGGGCCACGTCTTGAGCTTGTTTGATCTGTCGTTCCTTCTCAAGCTCTGCTTGTTTCATTCTCCTCTCGGCCTCCTCTGCCTGAAGTCTAAACCTCTCCAGATCATCTAAAGCTTTTTGTTTTTCCCTGGCTGCGTCTTTCTCAGCCTGGATCTTGCGATTAAGCTCCTCTTCTGCCTCTCGTTTTTTCTGTGCCTCATCCTTTACCTGTTTTCGCAGACGTTCTGCTTCTTCTTGAGCTAGTTTCTTTTGTCTCTCGGCCTCTTCTGCCCTAGCCCTCAAGGCTCTAAGTTCATCTTCTGCACCTAACTTTTGCTTCTGGCTGGTTTCCAGCTGAATGCGGATGATTCTGATCTCCTCCTCAACTTTTTTGCGGTTGTATTCTGCCTCCTCAATCAGTTTTGCCTTTGCCTTAATTTCAGCTTCAGAGTTTTGTTTCATTTGATGCAGCTCTTGCTGAATAGTCTGTTTCTGCTGTGCAGCATCAACAGCGACTACCTCTCTTTTTGTCACCTCTTCTTGCATGCTCATCCTTAGTTCCAAGGCCTCTCTTTCCGCCTGGGCTTTTGCCTGTGCCTGAGCCTCAGCTAGCTGCTTCTGCTTTTCTAGCTGGGCTTCTACTTCTGCCAGCTTCCTTCTTTCCTCTTCTTTAAGTTTCTCTGCCGCTCTCTGAAGAAGGGTAGGAGGGGAACAGAGGGAGGACGGGTGAGGGCAGGTAAGAAGGGGAAAGAAAGGGGGTCGAAGAGGGCAATGGAGACAAAAAGAGAAAAAGAAAAAAAAAAGAAAAATAAAACAGATGGAAAAAATAATGTTATGCTCTATGGTCAAAATTAAACATAAACAAAAACAATGTCTGAACACAAAGGGATGGGAAGATGTGTATATGGGATGACACATGTACCTGACACCTTGTAGATGAAAAAAAAATTGGTTTAAGAAAATTTGTTCAAAAACTTGAAAAAAAAAAAACTTTCCCATTGTTCACTAAAACCTCTCAATTTACTACAAATCCACCAGGTTAGGTTTTTCGGGCTTTCATCCAGTTTAACATCTGCTGTGAGAACCTTTGGTTTGAGCAAAATCTAAACATCATTACAAAATCATAATGATTAAAAAGGGATCACAACTTTCCCTATTAGTTTGGACTGCTATAGGACTGTTGTTTATCAGTTAACATCCTGAAATCTTTAACTTTGCTGAAAAAAGGTAATCTAAATCTACTATAGGTGTACCTAATATTTCAGAATTAGAATGTTTTCTTCCATCAATGTACTTCTCTTGTTTTGTTACATTGCTAATCTAAATATAATCTGGTAAGTGTGTTAGTGTATTATATATTGGCATCTTGCAATGTTGGCTCTAAATCCTCAGGGAATGTCCAGTCCCTGTGATCAAGGAATTACTCTTCCAACAAGGGACCTATAACCGCCATCCATTAGTTTCTCATACCTCCTCCATCTCCAGGCGTCTCAGGGTCTCTGTGATGAATTTGATGTATTGGCTGGTCAGGGTAGTGAGTTCGCTGTATTTGGTTCGGAGTTCCACGTACTATAAGAGAACAGATAGTCAGCATTTTAAAGAAAAAACAGTAACAATGTGATATTCTTTTCTAAACTCTTCCCTAAAAAAATAGAATATAAGTAGCTTGCAGCATGTTAAAAGATGACATTGTGGAAAGGTAACAAAGCCACACAGGAGGTGCTTACTGGACCCAACCCAAAAGATGATATGAGCAACATCCATTTGTGCAGGAGCAGCCACATTAAATGGAAGCAATGCAAGTCTAAAAGGGCCAAGGATCTGAAAGCTAATGTGATGCCTTTTGTCCATTTCCTAGATAGAGCACAAGGTATCACATTGCTTGTATAGGATACAAAGGCCAGGTTTGCCTACACATGCCTTTGCATAATCAATAGATGGTAGAGAAGCCCACTACAACCACATGGGAGCCTCTTCTATCCTGATGCACTTACCTCCTGGATGATGTTATCGGATGCAGATTGCACTTTAGGTTTCTTGACAGGAGACACGACTGGTTCTGTCTGAGCTTTATAGGTCACCAGCTGGAGCTCAAAGTCCTAGAAAAAGTAAACCAGAATTTTATCATTATCTTCACAAGATAATATTATACCTTATGAATCAGTATAAAATGAACACATCAAGGTTCGAATTAGATATACTCCTTGCAAAATATTACTGGACTGGCAGAATAAACCAATGAGAGATTTCAATACCTGTCCAAAATATTTAAAAAAGTATACAGAGGGAAAAAAGTGTTCTCAGTAGATGGTATTCTGGGCTGATCACTTTCAGATGAGAATGTACTCATCTCTTAATGGTAGTGAATAACCTGCATGAATGAAAGTGAATGCACAAGTCCTAGGAAGGAACCTAAAAACCCAATATATATTCTCCCTAACCGATGGGAAGTAACTCAGACATTTGGTGCTCCTTTGACATTTCATTGATTGAAACAAATATCCTGAAAATAGACTGAATACTGCATCTGTATTGTGATACAATGTTATTAGTGTTTTTGGTGAATCTTTGAACCTTTCTATTCAACAAGGGCTCAGATAAATACCAATAACATAGACAGTGCATTGTTTTTAAACTAGACTTGTCATTGCTGAATATGTTAGTCAGCTGGTTATATATTACATCTATTCAATCAATAAAAGCCTGATAATAACAGATGACTGTATAACTTGTTGAGTTACCTTGATGGCTTCAATGTATTGCTTGGCATACTTCTGGCATTCATCCACTTTTTCACGATTATTTTCACTTTCCTCCAGCAGTTTCTGCAGGTGGAAAATAATGTATGTTATTACTGCCCAGGTGTATTAGGAATTATATTATTAACATCAAAAGGATTGATTCTGTGCAATAAGTCTTATTGCTGCCTAGATGTATGTGGAATCATTCGAATAATGATATAGGAAAGGTTGCTCCAGCTCAATGTGTCTTATGGCTGCCCAGATGTATCTAGAATCATTCGGATAATGTTATAGGAAGGGTCGCTCCAGCGCAATGTGTCTTATGGCTGCCTGGATGGATCTAGAATCACACTAATACTTTTATAGAAAGTATCTCCTCTGCTCAATGTGTCCTATTGCCATCTATGGGTATCTAGAATCATAGTGATAATGTTATAGGATGGTCTATCCTGCACAATGTCCCTTATTACTGCCTAGTTGTCTAGAAATTACACTCAACATGGGAAGGTTTATTCTGTGTCTTATCACTGCCTATAGATGTATCCAGAACTATACTCATGCAGTTCTCATTGCAAGGACTCACATTCTCTTCCAGGAGTTGCTCCTTGACAGATCTGCTGTCGGTGATAGGCACAGACTGGATGTTCTCTTGCCTTTTCTTGGCATCGGTTATCCAGCGGATGAGCCATTCATAGCTCTCCCTGTAGTATTTGAGCTGTTTGCCCAGTTGTTCCATTTCTCTCTGACGTATGTCAATCTGAAGGACGATGGCCTGCCAACGCTCCAGCAGCAACTGCACCTTCTCCCGATATCTCTCCAGATCCACATCTCTTTCACTGTGAACCTTCAGCATCCTCTCGCTCACCTCCCTGGCCTTGCTGAGATCGTTCTCCAGACCTTTGAATAGGGGCTGGTGACCTTCTACCTGCCCACGCATTCTCTGCAAAAGCAAAAATGATATGGTGATGAAATCAAAGCAACAAGTTTATCATCTTCTGCAAGTGATGGTAATGTTCCAGTTCGCTCCAAATTCCTTATCTTTTCCAGCTCAGGCATTATAAAGTAAAAACCTTAAAACTTATCTTGTCAAAAAAGCTTCCTTTTAATTAATTTCTATCATTAATAGGGAGCTGAGCTTTCAGTGACAGGTATGGGAACCTCCAGCCACTTCTGACACAAGGAAACAGCTCTTGTTGTCTCCATTATGGGTGCTCAAACAACTACATCTTACCTTCAGGTCTGACTTGCTGTTCTCCAGCTCTTTGAGATCTCCTGGAACTGTCTGGACTTCCTTCAGTTGATCTTCATATGTTTTAACAACCTCCTCAGCACCATGTGTGTTCCGGATCACTAAGTTTATAGTCTTCAGCCTAAAAACACAAAGTACAAACTTGTCAAATCCCAGCGCCATCTTCTTTAATATAGAACAACTTAATTACATCTGTCACAACTACACATGACCAATGATTATAGGTCTCTCTGGTGGGGTTTTCTGCTGCCCCAAGTCAAGTTTTCTAGCCGGCTAAACAGTACTTAATGTGCTGCATTAGAATCTGATGTGATCGGGGAGCTACATTAAATACCAAGCAATGCATTCAGCTCATCCTTCCTGCATAACTTTATATTTGAAAAAATAATTGCCCAGGCCATAGGAAGAGGTTGCTGGTAATATTTTCAAAACAAAGGCAGGTGAGAATTTTAAAGTTGCCTATAATACATAAAGATATCGGTCTATTGTCTTGGACTTATTGGACCATTTACTCCAAAATGAGAACACCAATACAAAATTTGCAATGATATCATACACAATCTCACAGTGCAGTGCAGAAAAGCTGTACACTACACTATTCTTCTGTCTTATCTTCATAAAACCTGATATGATACTGGCCAGATTTAATCAATTATTATTTGAATTCTTCAGTCAAGCAGCAGCATGCTACGTACTTATCCAGGTAGATGGTGGAAAGGCTGTAGGCTTGGTCCATCTTCTGCAGAGTTATGTCAAGTTCAGATCGTAGGAGTGGGGCCGATTCTCCCAGGTCAGGTTGGACCAGTATCTTCTTCGTCTTGTCGCTAACTTTGTCCAGATTCTTCTGGATAGTCTCCAGTTCAAAGTGAATTTGCTAGGGAAAGGCACAGCAAATATAAGCATTCCAAAATAAACTCAAATATTTCTTACAAGAATTATACCTATGGCAAAGCCGTATGCGTATGGCATTTTCTGTCTTGGTTTACTTGCATGTCAACTAAAAACTATTGACATTTAATTTAAAATTTAGGGTAACTGAAACTAGCCAGAAGTTTATGTCATAATGAAATTGTATGTAACAAAACAAGGCAATTGTGGGAAGAAACATTACTATTTAGGTTGCAGGTGATGAGCACACAATAATTGAATTTTTTTTTTAAATACTTTTGTTCACATCTGCAAAAATTTGATTTTGTTACAACTTAAAGAGTTGCTGTAGAATTGAAAACGGAGATTTACCTGCTGGTCTCCGATGCGCTGGGAGCATTCCTTGATAGGATCTTTGTCCAGGGGACTGCGGATCTTGTTGACTGTGCGGGACTCGCAGCCGTCCAGCTGTAGTTGGATGTTCTTCAGCTGGGATATGTAGTTCTTGCAGGTGCTCTCGTCCTGTTCACCTGTATGGACCACAGACACTTGTGTCACAAACATTACAATAAACACCTCTATCCCTGTTTATTCTGGCACTATATAAATACTAAATAACTAATAATAAAAATGCAAAAGTACACTCTTTTACCTTTCTCTAGGCTGCGCAGGAGGAGGTCGTACTTCTGAGTGCAGGAGTTATACTCTCTCTCAATGTGCATGCGGTCATCTGGATGGAAGTTCTGGGAGTCCTGGCTGTCCCTTAGGAAGTCCTGATAGTGAATTTCCAGGTTGCGTAGGGCCTGAGAATACTCCTCTGATGACATGCTGCGGAACTATGAGACAGACAAAAAAAACATCAGATCCAAATCTGAGACATGGAAACCCAACAGCTAAATTGTTCCATATTCATATAGAAAAACTTATCTCTTGCTGTAACATGTAAGTTATTGCTATGATCCATGTACTGCAGCACAACCAATTAGCCCATCCTTGAGCTGCTTCTTGCTGAAGTTTAAACTCTGCTGTACTGGTATTGTAAAAGCCTGTACCCTGCCAACATCATTCTGAATGGACAGCCCCATTTACAACTGCAATGAATGATGTGGCAAACAGTGGAGTGGCTAAACAAAGGATACCCGGCACCCCTATTCCACGGACACCAGAACACACTGGCCCTGATTTATTAAAGCTCTCCAAGGCCTGAGAGGATACACTTATCAGTGAAGCTGGGTGATCACACAAACCCAGAATGCATGTGGTGCAGGTTTAAAAACATCTGCTAGCAAATGATTGAAGAAATCCATTCCAGGTTTGCTGGATCACTCAGCTTCACTGATGAAAGTGTATTCTCTCCAGGCTTGGACGGCATTAATAAATCAGTCCCACTGTGTCTGATTTATCAATGTATTCTCAAAAGGAACTGTCTGCATTACACCATAGCACTCATTTGGACATAAATTTGCAAGAAGTAAAATACAGGGACTGAAAGTTACAATGAGTTTGGTAGTATTGGGTAAATACAGACAGCTTTTAAATGAATAAAGTCCACGGTTACTATACAGTTTATTACTTTATTAGACAAAGATGACAGAAAGCAGAGCTTGCACTTACCGTGACAAGAGTCCAGGACTGGATGAGCTGGAAGTCCCTGAGCAGATACTGATAGGAGAGCAAGCTCTTCAGATCAATATGCAGAGAGTGCCACAAAGTGATCAGGGTCTGATGACTTCCCTCCAACCTGGAAGAAGAGAAACATCAGGACTGCAGACATGGCAAAGCGAACACTACCCTTACTGTCATGAACAAACTGCACAATCAGTGCGACAACACCAGCAATTGTTGAGGCTTACCCATCGTCATAAAATATCATTACAGGATTTCTATCTTACCTGCTAACAGCATCCAACGCCTCCTTGTTGGGTGGAGGGACGATGAAACAGACAGATGGAACCGTGGCTTCATTTCCTGAGGTGTTCAGGACCTTCCACTTGCTGGTTTGGGAGTTATTCAATAGTACACACTCGTCTCCCTTATGTATAGTAATCTGTAAGAAAAGACAAATACACTTATAGACTACAATCAAATATTGGCATACTTTTACAACTATTCGGTTTGCTCTTACTTTCTGCTCATTTAAAAGAGCACTCAAAATCCATCTTTTCATACTCACCTACCCGTCTTCTTCTGTCTATTAAATCCTCACTACTCACCCACCATTCCATATCCCCCCTCCTATTGTGTGATCATTCCCCCTCCTCCTAGATTGTAAGCTCTTTGGGGCAGGGTCCTCCTCCTGTGTCACTGTCTGTATCTGTCTGTCATTTGTAACCCCTATTTAACTTACAGTGCTGCGTAATATGTTGGCGCTATATAAATACTTTATAATAATAACAGAACAGAATATAAACAGCTGGAATGTCATTGTTAGATTTAACTGGTAACGTTCTGTAGTTTTGGAATTTTGCTAATCACCTCTGCTTTCATGTGTAACTTTCAGTGTAGCAAGCCCTTTACATGCAATAGGTGTTATAACTAAGGAGGCTATTTGGATGAACAGCAATGGGTCCCCAATATTACCCACTCGAGGACCCACTTTAGAAGGAGATCCACAAAAAAAAAAAAACATGTGACCATGTTATTAGGGCATATCTCCTACATCCAACTCCTCTCCCCCCTCTTGCCACTATTATTGGTAATTGCCAAAATACCAGCCTGTAATTGGTATTACAAAGCAGGTATAGCAGCCAAAATAATGGCAGCTGCTACCCGGGAAAATGATATTTGCAGATTCTAAGTGCACTTAAAGAGGAACTAAACTCTTTTGTGGGTGGAGAGCTTCTGACATATGCACTGCATACTTGATGATTATGGTGCATATCTCTGTGCAGCTGCCCTGCAGTGATGACTGATCCAAGACGTGTCATTGCCGCATCAGAGGAAGGCGCCATCTTCAGAGCCATTGGACTTCAAGGACACTGGCGTTCCTCTTCTGATATTGGATGGCCACAGGTGATATAACACCAGTGTGTGGTACACAAAAATGACAAAGAGACATTGCATATCAGTTTTGTCTTTTTTTCTACCTTTTCTGGTGACTTTTTCTCCTTGAATATTACAGTGTAACAATATATTGTTACATTGCAATTACTATTTCATTCATATTTAAATCAAAGGTATGATCTATATGTGAAATAAATAAAATAGTTAAAAGTAAAGTTAAAAAAAATTGATGATGAAGGGAATGTGGTTGATTTTTTGATTTCCAATATAACCTTCCATTGGAAGAAAGTTGTATCTGGACTCATGGTCTGACATTTCAAGCTCTGATAACTTTCTTTGGATTGCAACTAAAGCTACCTTGAGAAACATTTGGTGTATTTAAAAAAAGAAAAAACAAAGTCTGGACAGCTTTCAGAAATAAATAACTTAGTGGTGATTGAAGAACCCCAGCGTACCAGTGGAATTCATCTTTTTTTCTGTGGAGTTCAAGTTTTGTCACATGTGAGGCCCCTGATCTGCACAGAAATCTGAGTTGACCAACAAAGTTTGACTTAAAATGGCACTCAATTCTGTGAGGTTTTAGTCATGGTCATTGTGAAAGCTTTTTATCCTCCTAAGTAGGATTGACATTCATGGAGAATTGAAGCTTTGCAGCCAATTTGTTCCAATGTTACACAGATAATCATTTTATGACTTCAGACAGAGCTGATTTCTGTGTAGATGGAGGGTGTTGTGTATTTGAGCTCACAGATCAGCAGACACAAAGCAAGGCTCACCTCTAATTGTTTGTAGTCACAGACGGCCTGAACTGGTTGTTTGTTTTTGGGTGGGTTGGATGGGTTCCTGGGTTTCAGCTGTATGATTGTCTTGGCCCTCTTGGCCAGGCCGGAGACTTGTCCCTTGTACTCTGCGAGTTGTTCTTTTTCATCCTGGTGGTGGTAAAATAGAAAAAAGTCAGCATTTTTAAAATTTTAATTTTTATACCTTCACTGGTCTCTCTTTTGCCAGTATGCTAATGACTTTTCTATTCCATTATTAAAACCTTTCCATTACCAATGCATATCTTATTTTAGAGGTGGGCTCTATGACTTGATGTAGCTTTTAATGCATATTGTGAGAAGCTTATGGTGTGCAATTAAATCAAAATAGGAAACTTTATTCTAGCACAACTGTGCAAGACTAAAGGGAACATTGGGGCAGCTTTGAAAACATCATTTCACTGGGGGTAAATAAAAATGCTCTGGGGTTGCAAGATAATCTAAATTAGACTCACTTACCATACAAGCAGGGCTATTTGTATCTAGACTTGCATTTGGAATTGCATTTCCTGTAGAAACTATAAGCTATATTTCTGTTTGAATTATCATTTAGCCTGCTACTAAAATAGTGTGGATTATCCTGAACTTCTTATCTTGATTCCCTTAATATATACACTAGACATGGACACACACTGTGGATACTCACTATGCTGTCCTGTAGCAGATCTTCCAGTCTGGTCACAGTTATTGAGCGGTCACAGGTGTATTTCCTGCGCATGGTGTCCTGAATCTTCTTCAGATGCTCTTCAGCCTCTTTCACATCTGCAAAGAACTGCGTGGAATAAAGAGAAGAATTTAGTTACCATGCATTGCAGAATATCCAATATCTTTGTGTATGTCACACTGGGGCATAGGATTGCTTAGACACTATAGGTAACTATGCTGCAGAGCCTCCTGCAGGGACCTTACCTGGAAGTAAGCGGTGTTCTCCTTCAGGTGAGCTTCAATACAACAGCAAAGTTGCAGCATCCAACTCCACTGTGTCTGCAGAGCAGCCTGGAATGCCTGCAACAAACACAAAACATCTTGGTGATGCATGACAAATATATCAAATGTGAAGAGACAACTGAGAAATGGAGTGAACACCAAGAGAAGGGCTGCCTGACTTCTGCCTAGGAAGGGCAGGGAAACACGGCACAAATACTAACCTCCACGGTGGACTTGCCCGGGTGGTCTTCACGAAGGAGTCTGTCACCGGTGTTCTGGATCTCCTTGATCTTCTTTTCCTTCAGTTCCAGCTCCCGCATTAATCCCTGAAAAGCAGGACAGCCATAAGGAAAAGTTTAAAAAAAACGTTAGCAAAATTACACATATTTCATAGCCTGGCCCTAGACAGCATCTTTAGCATCACCTGCTGTGGCACAACCACATGGTGACAACACCGGTTAAACCCCCTGCCATGGTTAAACCCCCTGCCATGGTATTTGTTTTGCTGTACCATTGGGGAAAGAATACAAGTACAGTTTTCTTTAATTCCTGTCCAGGAGATACAGCAGGAAGTTAAAGGAATTCTCTTAAATGTTTCACACCTTAAAATGTTGTGCCAGGGACTGGTATCCCCAAAAAAGATCCACTGTAAGGTGCTTTTACCACATATTGAAAAAATGTCCAACATATCTTAGCTTCCCATTCTACTAATGATTCCCTAAATCAGCTATTCTTAGATACCCAATGCTTGACTCCTGGGAAATATTTACTGCCCCCTCAGTATGAGAATTAGATTTCGGTAGACCTTTTCCTATAACCTAACATAAGATAGATTGATCACATACAGAGCAACACAAAATACACGACCCATCTGCACTCACAGAATAGTTGTCCTTCTTGCTTGTCATGTTGGTGTTGCGATCACTCCAGTCAAAGTTTACTTCTTCCTCCTCTTTGTCATTCAGCCACATCAGTTCTTTAGTGGCAGCGGCCACAAAGGCATTGAGGCTCTCCAAGTGGCGGAGTCTTGCCTTGGAAGAATTCTGGAATACAAATGATGAAACACAGAAATCAGAACCCCAAAAAACGACCATGGTATTACTATCTGATAATATTCAGCCAGCATTAGACACATTACATTGTATTATGGTAGAGCAGTGGGGACTCTTACCAGCAGCTTGGCATATTGTAAGTCCAGTTTTCCCAGATAGTCCTGATAGGCTCCCCGAGCACCTGGTACCTGACCCTGAGAAGAGAAACAGGAGTTGGTTATAGGTTCATCTGAATGAACTCAATTACATCCTATTGAAAAAAAAATAAACATTAGAGTCACTATTCCTAAAAGATAGTTCGTATATATTTTCCTTCGGAGTTTTGCTTCCCTTTTCCATATGCAATTACAGTTTTATACAAAAGTTGTTTTTATTACATTTTTTTACACCCCCGACGGGAACAAATCAAAGATCTGTGTGCTTCCCTATTCACTGCAGGCAGATCATAGCTAGTGGGAGGATACACATAGGGTGCTTCAAATAGTTTCCTAAAAACATCACATCAGTATTCCCCTTAAAGACCCTTAGTCCTGATGCAAGCAGTGGGCTGGTCCTTCAGAGGAGTTTTGCAAATATCAATATGCCAATATATCAATAACCGTGATGTAATACAAACCCTTCATGATTGAAAGAACTGAAAATCAATGAATCAAATGGGTAGACCAGGGACTGTCAGGCTGGGGAGGAAATGAATAGATGATGCTTGATGTCCTCCAGCCCAAAAATGAGATGGGTGGTGTGAGATCTGCTTCTAATGTACATTGTGAAAAGCTCACAGTGTGCAATGAAATCAGTAAATCATATCAGTTCAGGAGAGGAACCGATGCAACTCTGCAACACTGAAAGGAAGGCAATATATGCAAAGTTTGGAGACTGCACAGAGCTCAACCCTCAAGCTTTGCAAAGCTCCAGGCTGTCTTTCAAATCTTAGTCACCAAATTAGCTCACATTATTATATCTGCACACATTTTCCTTATTCTACAGTGAGTGACAGCTAACTCATCACAACACTGTTGCAGGATATTGTAATTTACCAACCTCATAATCTCCTTTTGCTGTATAATCTTCTCACCTTTCCCATTCAGCACAATGTTTGCTTTTGTATCTAATCTATTGTGTTTGCCTTTTACTTAGTATGTTACAATTCCTCAGCCTTTCAGCTCAATTTCCAACTTTATAAAACAAGAAATCTGATAAGAGTCTCTTTCTTAGAGTTAACATTTAGAGCAACTGTGTTCTAATAAAGTTGGTTGGAGACGCTTATGGTATTTTTTGTTTGATTTGCTATTATTGTTTAAAAGTTGAGTTTTTCTTGCTGTGTCCTGATTGGGGGAATTTGCCTTCACTTTCCATTATGGTAACAGCATGGGAAATGAGAATCTATATCCCTGCTGGAACACACATCAAATCCCTGACTGAGATTCCAACCTTTTTAAACTAAAAGAAAAGTTTTGTACTAGAGCAAATGAGAAGATGAATACAAACAGGCACTATGCTAAGAAGCATTTCCTCCAGTAAAAAAGATCATTTATATCATGGACAGAGCCATGTATATTTTTATTACCTACACAACAGGAAAAAATTCATATACATTTTCTTAATATAAATTCATATTTTTTTTTTTTACAGGCAGCAGGATGGCTCGGTGGTTTGCACTCTAGCCTCTGCAACGCTGGGTTTCCGGTTCGAAAATCAGTCTGGGCACTATCTGCATGGAGTTTGCATGGGTTTCCTCTGGGTACTTCAGTTTCCTCCCACATTACAAAAACATTCAGTTAGGTTAGTTGGCTTCCCCCCAAAATTGTCCTCAGACTGTATTAAAGACATATGACTATGGTAGGGACATGACTATGGACTTTGTACAGTGCTGCATAATATGTTAGTGCTATATAAATACGGTGTATTAATAATATTATAATGTAGTAATAAAATAGTTGGATGAAACTGGACCAGGCCTACAAGAAGGTCCCCTTGTGTCCTCTCTGCAAATTGCTCACCTCATCAGCCCGCGCTCGCTCTATCTTGGCCCGGAACTCATTGATGGACTGGTGGAGTCCACGATGGCTTCCTAGTTGGGACTCCACGCTGGGCAGGTCGGATCCCCACTCAGCAGAATTAATACGTTTCTGGTTCTCTTCTACCCACGCCAGCAGATCCTGGAAGTAGCGCAGGGTGACATCCATTTCAGTGGTCTGGCTGACATGGGTCACTTGGGTGATGACCTGAGTGGCTCCAGACTTAATGCGCAGGTTGTATTCTGTACGGATGGCCACCAGTCGCTCGTGGAGGCGGTAAACCCTGTCGATAAAGAATACAGATAAAGAATTTGAGCATTAGGAGTAAGTAATGTTAGTACTTTAGCCAACCCAATTTATTAAAGCTCTCCAAGGCTGGAGAAGATACACTTTTCATCAATGAACCTGGGTGATCCAGCAAACCTGGAATGGATTTCCAAAAGTTATTTGCTAGCAAATGTTTTAAATCCTGGACCACATCTATTCAAGGTTTGCTGGATCACCCAGCCTCACTGACGAAAGTGTATCCTCACCAGGGTTAGAGAGCCTAATAAATCAGGCCCAATGATGGACCACAATGAGACAGAGCTTTAATAGGCCCCTTACATCGTATTTCGGTTTTTGTATTTATTAGTCTAATTTTAAAAACAGGAAACAAGGAAAAGTCTCTTTTGTACAGTTAGTTTATCAGTACTTTACCTGCGATACATCTGCTCGCCCTGAGGATGGCGCCCATCTTTCAGAGCTTGTACATCATTGAATAGTATACGGATCATGGCGTCTGCCTTATCCAGATCCCTCTCAATGTCCCCAGCTCGCTGTGGTGGTTTCCCAGCATTGAGCAGACGAATATTCTAAGAATGGAAAAATCACCAAAATTATATAAACACATTCATTTTTATCCATTGTATGCATTTGCTTGCAACCATATGCTTTTAATTTAGCGTTATCTTAATTGATTCATTAGTCCCTAAACACGTGTGGACTATAAGTTTCAGTAAGTTCAGTTTGCGTGTTTCGCTACAGCTGGCAAGACACATCTTGTCCCATCTGTAGTTACAAGTATAAGTGCACACTGACACACTGGTGAATGCACTGGAAATTGAAATGAACACAAATTTGATGCATCAAAAACCTGCACAAATTTTAATAAGTCTCAGCGTTTTATGCCACATCCGGCGGAGGAGATAAGATGGCTTAAAGTACTCACCGTTTGGAGCAAAGCATCAGCCTGGTTCAGCTGCTCTTCGCACAGTCCCGACTCCATTTGCAGTTTGCTGACAATGCGTTGCAGACGCTCCAATCTGTCCAACAGAAACATTAGTTTAAGTCGTTTACATACAGAACAATCAGCTTTTCTTTGTATTTTCGATAGAACTGGAATATCTTATACAGGTCTATAAATAAAACCTGCAAACTGCTACAAAGGTGAGACATTGAAGTGGAACTTCCTGAAATTCACAATGTGATTGGTAAAGTTGGCCATGTACATGGCAGAGCAATCAAATATTCAATGCCTGCTGAAAATATGAAGCAATTGATCACATATAAAATGATTTTGATTGAGTGCATTTTCTGCAATCGGAACCGGACAGAAAAAGCCAATTTAAGACTGTCATAATATTACCGGTCCTTCAAGCGTTCTATAAACTGCATTAAAGTGCTCAGTTTGGACCTCACAATCCACCAAATTCTGGTGATGCATGAAACTCATTACTGGTGGGTTGCTTGGTTTTTGCAGTCATATTTTGGATGTTGTGTGTATGGTCAGCATACAATGGTCTTTGCATGGAACTTTGCATCCATTTTCCCCAGAAGAGACAACTAAACACCTGGATGGTTGCCCTGAGCAGCCTTTTTCTTCTCTGTATGACCAAAGTATACCTAAACACCACAAACTCCAAATAGTGTTATGAAATAATAAAAGAATAATATACAGAAAACTCTTCTGACCAATTATAAGTCAGCTTTCACCAGCTCACAATAGTCAGAACATTAGAAGATGACAGTAGTGCGGCTCTGCACAAATTTTCTATCTTGTTCAAGTCCCTTTCAGTACTACCAATCAGAAAAGTAAAGTTGTGTTGTAAGAACATAATGAAAGATTTGTCTGGTTGTTCTGTGTCGATGAATAGAAGCAGCCTCACCCTCATTATAAACTACCCAAGATAAACCTCAACAAATATGAGAATTAGAGGCGGAACATTGACAGATACACTGCTGGCTGACACGGTATACCAAGGCAGATACAGATTTCCAAAAAGCAGGAATGACATCTGGTATATGGCTGTGTGACATAGGAAGTGATGCTCTGCAGACCCCACCCCCTTTAAAGTAGTTCTCACCTATCCGAAGCATGCGCTCCCTGCACTCATAGCTCCGGGTCCTCGTACCGCGCAGATGTGCAATGCAGAGAGCCAGCAGCACCGTCCGCCCCTCCGTCCCGCTCCGCCCGCATCTGACAGCCTGGATCTAATTACTGGGTGACTCACCAAACTTTATTCTCTGCATCAACTTTTTCCGTTCCTTCTCATAACTGCTTTTCTGTGACTCTTAGAAAGCTGGAGGCTAGACAATGTGTTCCTCTATCATCAAGATAATTCAATTATATCTAGAAAAGTCATCTTTGATCTACAATCCAGAATGACATTCAAAGCTAAGAGCAGATAAAACTTTTATCTGGTTACACAAAAGAATTGTTTTGCACAAAACTTTGCTCTCTTCTCACTTTCCCTGCCACTTGTAGGACGACTTCCCCAGTATGAGGTGAGTCATAGAGGAAGCCTCCCGCCTCACCCGCTACACCGTACCAAACGTCATTACAAAAATCCCAATCTGGCCCCGTATCCAACACAAACACTGGTTACTGCGGACTGAGGGTGTGCAAATTGATACTTTTTACGTAGCAGTATGCATAGTTACCCAAAATAACTTTTCTTAAATATGCAGCGTGATTTCATGTGGTTAGAGTTTCCTCCATAGTTAACCATATAGATTTCTTTTATGTATAGAAAGCTCAAAGGTTTCCTCATTGTATAGATTATATAAAGAAATAAACCTAAGCAGGGAGCAGACCACCCTTAAACCTCGGGGTGCACATTTGGCTGGTTAGACCCAGAGTGTGTGGTCTGTACAACAGATGTCAACCAGGTTTCCTCCATTGGTTGCTGGGGGGTCCTTGAGCACTTTGCACCTCTCCTGCCAGTATAAGTGACACCAATGGTCTTTTTGGCTATCTGTAGGGGTGACATTCTTCCCAATGGCCAGCAATGTAAGAGGAATTCTTCCCACTGACCACCATACTAATGTACTGTGAGCTGTGGATATAATAATTATAGAAGGGGTTTCCCTGAAGACCTGAAAGTTAATTCCCCCATGTTAAAAAAGATGAGAAACACTGCTCTACACTTTACCAATTCTTACAGACCTTTAAAGTTTTTCAGATCCAAACCTATCAAAATTTCTTCCCCCTAGGTATCCAGAATGACCTTTTTTCACACCCAACCAGGCTCATTTCTTAATAGAGACTGATGCTTTACCTGCATTTTCTAAGCTAGCCACCTACGCCAACTGGACGATGGCAATGAGCAGTCTCCATGTTCTTGGACACAGTCTAATCCCTGCGGGAACCATTTTCACTTAGTAAGTATGATAGCGAACTTCCCAGTTTCTCTTAGACGTTCAAAGATAGCCACCCCTCAATGTTTGTAATAAGTAATAAAAGAAAAAGATAGAAGGGTTGTTTTGGCTACAAAAAGTTTCTATAACATAGAAATTTATTGTAGTTAAAAAAGCCCTTTAATTATTAATAAAATTAATTATTAATAATAAAAATAATAATGAACAGTATTTATATAGCGCCAACATATACAGCGCTGTACATTAAATAGCCCTTCTCTCTTCTTTTTCTTCTATTAATCATCACTGCAAGAACCAACCTACTACAGTAATATGGAGCTTTGGGATCATTAATCCATTTTTTATCAGCAAGTTCCAGAATTTGTGCACTCATATCTTCCAGGTCTTTTCTTCACCTGTCTCCGGAGCATTATATTGGAACCTGATAGGTCATCCTTTTAATCTCTGCCTGAAAGTCTATACAAGAACCTCACAGGTTGGCCTCTAAAGCCGTTACCGGACTCTAAAGCCGTTTACAAAAATCCAGCAGTTTTGTTCACCAGTCCCCTTAGATTTATAATGGAACCTGATGGATCTTTACACCAGTGCCTGAAGCTATTTACAGGAACCCTACTAGTTGACCGGTTTAAAGGAACCTCCCATGTTTTCTTTTTATCTATACCCAAAAGCTCTATAGAAAAACCTCAGATCTCCTTTTCACCTACTTTATAGTATTCTTACAGGTCACCTTTGTCCACAGGTCTATAGAGAACCCCCCTCCAAACTGTGCAAGAGCTACATAGGAACCCCCTCCATCTCCCTGTCATCGGTGTCTGGAGACCAATATACAAATATCACAGGTCTCCTCTCCTGTTGTGTATTTGGATCTCCATAAAGAAACCTTACATGCCTCTTCTTCTCCTGTGTTCTATACAGGAACCTTCCTGGTTTCTCCATCAATGAGCCTGATTTATTAAAGCTTACTAAGACTGGAGAAGATAGAATATCATGTGTAAATCTGGGCGATCCAGCAAACTTGGAATATATTTCTTAAAAATAAAATGGAAATGTTTTTAGTTCTGGGCCAGATCACTTCCAGGTCTGCCGGATCACCCAGTTTCTCCAATGATAGTCCATCTTCTTCAGTCTTGGGGAGCTTTAATAAATCAGGCCCTCTGTGTATGGAGTTTTATGTAAGATCTATTCTTCTATCTATCTGAAGCTCTATCAATATATATGAACTTCGCATGTCTTACAGAGCTCTATACAGCAACTCTATATAGGAACTTCACTGGTTTTATATCCAAAAAGTCTACTGTTTTCTTCCAAAATAATATTTTGTCAGTTATTAAAAGAAACCCTATTTGGAATATAGACGAATCCGGCGTTTCACATTTTATATAAAAGCAATATGAATGGATATGACTAGCAGATCATCGTTTTACCTTTCCAGTTCTATCCGCAGCAGTTTCTCCCTCTCCAGGATGGACACGTGGAGTTTCCCCCATTCCTTCTCGACATCCAGTGGGTGATACCCTGGTGGTACCTTCAGCTGCCCAGACTTCACAGCAGTCTATGGTGAGAGGGCAGCAGTCAGATAAAAGTGCATGGCCAATAGAACATTTCAACAGAAATCTATTGTTGCGGAGTACTCACCTCCAGAGATTGATACTGAATCTTGGACTGGTTCTTGTCTGCCTCTTTACTGGGAAGATCGGTTTCTTTAAACTTCAGGAACTGTCGCCACAGGATCTATACAGCACAAGAACAAAAGGGTTAATAGAAATAGGAGCCTAACACAACAGCATAGGACATAGAATCTTTGATAGGAGGCTATGTGTGGATCAGAGGAACTTCTATTCATATGGAATTGTACATATATATATCATATGGAATGTCTATAATAGCCAATAACATCACAGGACCAAATAAAGAATCTACTCGCAACAAATGTTTTTAAGTTTTTGTGTGTCTGTATAGAGAGGGGAAAATTTCCCAGAGACCGCAAGTCACATGGATCCGATCTGCACATTATCTTATGACACAGACAGCATTGTCCAATCTGATCATATGACACAGATCGATATGAGAAGACCGCAACGGTCCGTAGAACCGCACAATGGTCACAATTACCCTGCTGTAAGCTCCACTGTGACCCATCCTGTGCCAAACTCCTTTCTGGACTTTTGTAGCCTCTTCTATGCTAGATTTTTTTTTTTTGCCCCATTGTAACCCCCTCTGTGCCAGACTCATTCTCTGCACTTCTGTTACCTCTATAATGACACTCTTCATTTACCTCCATTGTAACCCCCTCTGTGCCAGACTCCTCTGCACTTCTGTTTCCCTTTCTATTTCAGGCTCTTTTACCCCAATAACACTTTTTCCTGCTCCACTCATAGTTAACCCTTCTGTGATGTATTTCTTTAACCCCCTGTGTGCTAGGCTATTCTTACAATGGACTGCAACCTTTTAAACCAGACTCTATTTTTACACCTCTGTACCCTTTTCCAGATTCCTCACTCCATAATAATCCCTTCTATAACTTAATTCTCTCCCACCCTTTAGTAACTCCTCTTCTGTTCCAAGTCTCTGTTCCATCCCATTGTAAACCCTTATAATATTCTTACCACTTATATACCAGACTTCTCTTCTTTCCTGCTCTTACCCTTGGTCTCGGACTCTTTTTCTACCCCAATGTACCAGAAACAGCTTTTACCCTTAAATATGTCTGGAGTGGGGTTGATAATAAAGTCACATTTTAGCCTGTTGGAATGGTAAAACCCATATCCCAGTCTGTGATTGAGAAGCAGTGATCCCCAGAACAATTCACATCTGCGACCCCCACATACCTCAATCTCCTCATAGCTGGCTGGGAATCTCTTCTCCTCAAAGATAACGGTGTAGTGTCTGATCCATTGCAGCAGCATGGTGACCCGCTCATAGTATTCGTGCCACCGCAGCTCCAGTTCCTGCCAGGAAACGTCACAGTAAACCAACAGATCGTTTACCGCACCAACTCTGCCCCTCTCCCCACAATATCCCAGGTACTCACGTTGGCTCTGATCCCATCCTGCACATCGGGTACTCTGGGCATGGCGTCGTACAGGGAAGACACGTATGTGATAATGGATTTTTCATCTGGCTGAGGGACATCCACATCTGAGAAGATAAAGAAACTTTTCACCAATATGCTCATAGAGGACAGATAGGATGTTGAAGGGTCTAAGAGGGTCCATATACCAGCACAGTGTTGATAAAAATCACTAATGGCTGCAAGCTGGAGAAGCAACTATAAGAGTTGGTAGTGTACTCTACTTTTTTTGGATTTTACCCTCCTTCTTGCAAGCTGGGAAACTTAGGGTCAATGCAGCAAACCAATAAGCAGCCATTGTGATCATTGTAATAAAGATCCCCCTCATATCCGAACACCCAGAATTCAGAACTCACCCTCAGGGTCCAGCAGTCTGGTGACACCCAAATCCCTCTCAGCTACTGTGAAGGCCTGATCCAGGTTCTCCAGGTTGGTCTGTCGGTACACCCTGTTCATATCGATCAGCATGGGTCTGTGGAGGGAAGATAAGATGCCGTTATTTGTTGTGAAAAAGATTAACGTACATAGAGAGCAAATCCAATATATAACTCCTGAATTCCCACCTTACATATAATACAGAGAGAGCTGATGAAGCATCACATAATGACCGGTAATAAACTGGCAGCTAGAGCGCAGGCTCTTGAATCTTACCAATCCATCTAACAGTTTATGACCGATACACAATTCTTTACAAAGAAGTCTGGAAGCCCACACTGACTTCCGAGGCTCCATTCATGACCAAAGCACCAAATATTTCAGGGAAAAAAAATTATAAAACCTTGATAATCATTCCTGTTAGGTTTTTACTGTTTGTATCTCTGCTAGACAGACTTTCTGTCCAGAGACATAAAAGGAAGTGATGATGTGACACCCGACTGACAGATGACGCTGTGAAACCTGATCAATAGATTGCGCCGCGACACCCGAATGAGAGATGATGCCATGACACCCCACAGATGACGCCGTGACACCTGACCATGAGATGGCGCCGTGGCGCCGACAGATGGCACAATGCACATATTGCACATTTGTCTCAGAATTCAGAACTGTTTGTATTTGAGAAGAACAATCAGAAGAGATTATCCAAAATCAACCAGTCTGTCTTGTGTCACTCCTAACTAATCCATCTGACAGATATTTTCTGTTGATAATAGGAGGATTCTGACCGCCAGATTACTGTACAGGACACATGCTGAAGATGATAAAGGAATACTGGTTCTGGCCTAATTATTATAGAAGGAATAGGAAATTTTACTTCTGAAACATAGATGCAAAATCTGCAATATCAAACTCAATGCACCATTTCCTGCAGAAAATCTTTAAATGTTTACTGCATCCGACGTGCCATCTGGAGAGTGACCAATTCATTCATTGCTGTCACTTCCAATAGAACAAAGCATTTCTATGACTAGTCCAACCTGCATACATTATTAATTCATTAATCATTCTCCCTCCTGGCGGCCAGGATAACAGATGCTGGAATAATGTGATACATCGCACCCTTAAAGAGTACCTGTATACTCTTAAAGAGCACCTGTATACAAGGTGAGGGGAATAGCTGCCCGGTATATACAACATTTGTTGAAATTGCAACTGAATTAGCCAGATACTCCAATTAATAAAAGGTGCCAAAAGCAGTTTAAAGTGCATGGAACTTTTCTTTTGATCCAGTAAATACACCATTGAACATGTTTTGGTATATATGTTTGATACCAGTGGATCTTCCTGAAATCTTGAGAGCTTTCTATGTGGCCTGAGATGGGTGAACTGAAATCCTAAATTGTGTCACCAGCCCTGCTATGTTCATCTGTAATCTCCAGAACCCCTCACCCCTATAGTATGGAAAAGAGGAGAAGTTTTGTAACCCCCAAATACTTCCAATGGTGACAAAGCTGCTTTCCCTGTAGGTAGAAATTATGCTGCCTTATCTAGCAATTCAGAATAATTTTCAAGATGAAAACGTTAAACTGTATTGCTTTAGGCTACTGCGCTTCTCTTCTTTCCTTATTAAGTAAATCTACATCAACCAGACCGCTAGACCTATACAGCGGAGATATTTATCACGCCATGCGCGGATCCCCCACAGGTGCAAGGTTGCATACAAGTTTGGTGTTGGATTACACATGCGTGTCTCCTATTCCTGGTGATGGAAAGAAGATATTCTAGGTGTATAGATACCACCGGCAAGAACACAAACACACAGCACGCACCATACTGCATGCAGTGCTGCACATTAACAAATGCATAGGCTGAACTTTTACACTTATGGAAATCAACACACTTTTTTCCATATCTATAGATGTAAAAGAGTATTCTATTCTGCATGGATGCTTACAGAGTATATTAGCTACTGTAGCTCATCTAGATCATAAGCTGCAAATCAGCCTTCACCCTTTTGTATGTCAAAGACTTGGAACAAGCATTAAACTAGCAGAGCTAAACTGTCCCCTTGTGCAAGTATTGAAAACCAGATGATGATGACAGAGCCAGAGGCTGCACCTTTGCAAACAATTCAAAAGTGACTGCATGTTTGCATCCTGTCATTGCCTAGCATGCAGGGAAATCTCTGCAATGGATGCTGAAGATTTTTAGGATAAGTTAATGATCTGTCAGATCACCATAGACATTATAATAAAAGAGAATGGCAACGGGAAATTCAGCTGTCTCCCAGGAATGTGACAGCTATGTGTCTGGTTTCCAAAATCAGTGTTCTTCCCAGGCACTTTTAGCTGAGTGCAGCACCCGGCACTTTTCAGTAACTACCGGGCTGTATTCAGGTGATTACTGAGGAGCTGGGTCACAATACAGAGGATGCCACCTGTCTATAAAAATCACACATATCCAATGCATATCCAATATTCCACCTAGAGATGTCCTGTCACCTGCACCCAGCACCACATGAAAAAAGAAAAATTGTGCATCATACAATTCTTTCAGCTGCAGCTCTGAGCGGATGGAGTAGACCGATCCCAGGTAGACGCTGGAGCGATCCGTTTCCGATTCGTTCACCATTTCCGAGCACTCAGAAGAACTATATCCATTCTCTGATGGGAGGTCATCGCAGAGCATCAACACTCGGTCCAGTGGTTGGGTACGCTGGCTGCGGGCCTTGCCGGATTGGTTTTTGGAAGTTCTCTTCTGCTTTCCCTTCTTCCGTTTTTGCCCCTCGAGATTCATATTATCCATTATGGGTTATAAAGACTTCTCCAAAGCCAACCTGCAAACCAAACTCTGCCTAGACTCCTCCGTCTTTACTTCTTAGCATCCGATCGCTGACTCCTCATCCAAAGTATCAATATCTTCCCAACGCCTCCCGCTGTGTCTTCCTCAGCTCTTTGGTCTCCAGTTACATCCCAAGCCTTTGTCTACAGACTACACTGCAACTGGAGAGACAGCAAAAGACAAAACCCAGGAGAGGAAAAAAAAAACATCGCCTGGCACTGCCAATCTTTCCGGAGGCTCAGGAAAGGTCTTTGGCATCACACATGAATCTCTCCGAGGTGTCCAATTTTTCCTTCACAATGGTTCCACTCTTCAAGATGATGCTGCAGAACAAATGTCTGTTCTCTGCCACGGGTCGGGTGTGTGTCTGAGAGGAGCTAAAGCTTTGGGCGTGACAACTCCGCCATGTTTATACATGTTATACAGCGATTAAAAAAAATAATAAAAAGGAGGAGAACGCAAGGGAGGGAGAAAGACGCTGCAAAATGTTGCCTCTGGCTACCTGTGGAAGGAGTCAGATCTCCACCCCATCTGACAAATAAAACACACAACGGGTTACAGTCTAGAGGGTGGCACAGCTATGCGGGCAACACTTGTCAGGGGGTAGAGTTATCTCCAGCTCAGAAATATGAAAGAGACAGTCAGATACATGAGAAAGAACTAAAGGAGAGCACCTGAGGAGACCACAAATGGCAAGGACTTCTGATAGACCAGGATGTCCTCCCTGATCTCCCAAAATTGGCATCGGTGCAATTAGGTTCCAGATTATATTATTCTGCTCGGAGTCAGAAGTTTATATAATGTCTCTGATTGGATGCTTTGGGCAGCTTGGTAAGATTTTATTGGTTCCGGGGATTATAAAAGTTAATTTCCTCAATTTCTTTATATGCTTGGTTTGCACAACTATTTGTTTGCCTGGATGTAAATTTGTAATGGGTAAAATTATGAAAGTTCTTCACTTTTACTCTTACCAGAAGGAAAATGTCACCATTGTATTGTCAGATAAAAGTACGCTGGGGTTCCTGTACTCTGCACCAATCATACTCACATCATATATAGGTACAGGAAGGGCACCTGACCACAGACAGGCTGGGTTTGTACTCTGCCTGGATTATACACACATCATGTATGGCACCTATAGGTGTAGGAGAGGCTTCCTGATCACAGATGGGCTGGGTTTGTACTCTAATTGGATTATACAGATGTCATGTATGCACCCATGGGTGCAGAAGGGGCACATGACCAGACGGGCTGGGTTTGCACTCATACATACGTCATATATGAGGCCTATAGCTGTAGTAGCTCCTGACCACAGACGGGCTCGGATTATACAGACGTCATGTAAGGCACCTATAGGTGTGAGAGAGGCTCCTGACCACAGATGGGGCTGGTTCTGTTCTTTGTACGGACTTGCATTAGGAACACACATTGTCTCTGGCTCAGCATTGTTTTTGGCTGGTGGAAAATTTCATGTTGCGGCACGAGAGAAATATCCTAACAGTGACTGTGCCAGGACGCCAATCGGATTTTATAGAGCCCAGGGGAGATGTTATGCAGATCACTCAATGCACCCTGCAGGTATACTACCCCATTATGTGTATCCTGCTGTTCTCAGGGTGTAATGGTCTGCAGATCGCCATATGTTTCCTGTGTACTGTGGGGGTGATACGCTGTAGATCACAACCTGTACCCTGCTGTGCTGGGTGTGAGATGCTCTGCACCTCACCATGTGGTTCCTGCTGGACTGCTGTGATGTGATTATCTGTTCTCACCATGTAAATCCTTGCTGTACTGCACATGTGATGTACTGCACCTCACTGTGTGATGCTTGCTGTTTGCAGGTGTGATGCTCTGCAACTTACTATGCTAAAAATGCAGGATTGTGGGTGTGATACTCTGTCGTTTACCATGTATACGCTGCAGGTAGTGATGATCTGTACCTTAGTGCTTTACTGAAGGTGTGATGTTCTGCTGCTCACTAGGTAGGTTTCCATTCCTGTTTTGCAAGTATGAAGCTCTGCACCTCACCATTTGTATCCGGCTGTATGGCGGTTGTGATGCTCTGCACCTCACCATGTGTACCCGGCTGTATGGCGGTTGTGATGCTCTGCACCTCACCATGTGTATCCTGCTGTAAGGTGGGTGTGATGCTCTGTATCTTACCATGTGTACTTTGCTGTACTGTGCAGTGATGGGCTATACTTTACCGAGTGTACCCTGCTGTACTGCAGTTGTGATGCTCTGCAGAGAACCATGTGCAATTACTGTACTATGGGGGTGATGCTCTGCACCTCACTATATATAAACTGCTGTGATGATATGATGCTCTGCAGGTCACTGTGCACCCCCTAGAGTAATGCAGGTGAATTGGTCATAGCGGCCCCTAATGAATACTCTGCACCATGCTGTACTGGGAAAGATCCTACAAAAGCCACACACAGTAATTCCGCTATAGCTGCGTGCAATGCTCTGCAGGACAACACGCAATAGTATTAGCTGGATCAGACCACACCCGCTCCCGTCTCTTTTAAAAAATGACACCATTCTCGTCCTGACAAGTCTCCAGCATAAAACGAAAAGAATTTCTCATCTCTGCGGCACCCCCCTGGGCATAAAATTCCTCGCCAAGCAGGGACGGGCCTGGAAAAGATCAGCCAATCCCAAAATATCCCTCGGGGTGCTTTTTCTGCATGTGGGTTAGGGAGCCTTCCCACTGTTTGCCTACCTATGGCTGTGCAGGGAAAAGACTCATCCAGCACCATTGCACAGGATGAACATTCACTTTACTTACTTGTGTCGGTGAATGATGGCATTGAAGAGGCGACCGTTTCGCCAGTCACTGGTGAAGTTTTCGCAGCGCAGACCCTGGTAGCCTTCTGTCATGCGCTGTGACCACAGCAGGAGTTTCTCTTTGGCGGTCATATCCTCTGACTGCCCGGTGACCTGAATGTCTGAGATCTGAAAACAAAGGATAAAAATGTTACAGAATCCCATCACAAACACCAAATATTGTACAGCCTGACATTGTCACATCACTACAACTCCCATCATCCCAGCAACAGCCTGCTGAATATTGGAAGATTGCTGCTGTATACAACTCACAAACCAGGAGACCCTTCTGCAAAACATGACAATGATGGCACTTCCTCAAAAATATGCCCACTACTCACCACAAACTAACCACAAACCATTGCTACATCAGGCAAAAGGGGGAATCGAATGCAATCACATGGATCCCTAGGACTAAGAATAGTAGGTGGGTGTGCAGGGGAGAAGTATGGACCTCCAATTTATATATAAAGCTATAATCTCCTGGATTGTAAGCTCTTTGGGGCAGGGTTCTCTCCTCCTGTGTCACTGTCTGTATCTGTTGGTCATTTGCAACCCCTATTTATTGTACAGCGCTGGGTAATATGTTGGCGCTATATAAATCCTGTTTATTAATAATAATAATAAAGCTATGAAGCAGTGACAAATCATGCCATTGGGCTGAATGAACAATTGGCCCAGGAGTTCTGTATTACTTAGGAATAGTTTAAGGCTTCCTCAATGTTTTCCCCAGGCCCTTTTAGCTGGGTGCACCACCCGGCACTTTTTAGTAAGCACCCGGCTGTTTTTGGGTGGTTACTAAATAGTTGGATCACAATACAGGGGCTGCCACCCGCCTACAGCTTCTTCCAACCCAGCTTAAAGACAGAGGTGTCTCATTTCTTTGTTACATGGAGCAGACACTAGAGAGCAGTATAGTGTAGGACAGGAACAGTCTCTAGAAGTCTCCTGTAACATAAGAAAAGCAGTCTTTAAATTGTCTTTAGTTATCTGTAACATAAGAGCAGTCTATATAAACCTCCTGTAAGGTAAGGGTGGTCTCCTGAAATATAGGGGCAGTCTCCTCTAACAGAAGGGAGGTCTCTAGCAAATGGGCAGTCCCTAGCAGTCACTTGTGACATACGAACAGTCTTCTGTAACACACAAACAGTCTCTAGAAATCTCTTGCAACAGTCCAGCAACATAAGGGTAGTCTCCAACAGTCTCCAGCAACATGAAACAGTCTCTAGTACAAAATCTGTTCCAACCATGTTCAAAGAAAGAAAGATTTTTATGCACATCATCAGTAAAATGACGGCATGGATTTCAAGCTTTGATTTGCTTTGCACTGATGTGCCCAATCATTAACCCTCTGAGCTTCAACGCTTTATGATGCCATCTCATGTAACTTGAGAGCAACCTCTACCAGTCTCCTGTAACATAAGAGCAACCTCTAACAATCTCATGTAACTGGAGTGTAACCTCTAGCAGTCTCTTGTAACACAAGTGCAATCTCTAGCAGTTTCCTGTTACTTGAGAGAAATCTCTAGCAGTCTTATGAAACTTGAGAACACAGTAGCAGTCTCTTGTAATAATGTAGCCATTTTTCAGTCTCTTGTAATAAAGTAGCCATTTTTCAGTCTCTTGTAATGTGGCAGTCCCATGAAATATGGAAGTGATAGGGCTTAGGATAGGCCTGTGGGTACACAGTCTGTGGGTCAGGGTACAGTTTTCCTCTGCAGCTTTGATATGGCAGAATAGTTTACATGCCCAGAATATATGGAGGGCAATGCCAGCGTCCCTGTGATCACATGATCACATTCTCAGCTGGTGTTTATGGCGGGCGTCCCTTAAACATGTGACTTTCAAAATGAAATAAACATTCAATAAAAATGAAGGACCCAAAACAGGCATTGTGCCATCCCCGTGCTTGGAATCTCTGATAAATAAGCAAAACACAAATCACCCAGCGTAAAAAGGCACAAAAGAAATAAAAATAAAAAGTCATCCGTTAGTCATATGTCAGAGACGTCAGGAAATGTTATGAGACAGCCCGTGTGTGATCCGTAGGGTACATGTGACAATGTCTCACTGCCCTGGCAGAAAACACCGCCAGAAAAACAGAAACCCCTACCATGATAGAGAGTCTGCTGTATATTTGAATATTTTACAAAAATATCCCGATATTGAACCATGCAGATATCAGTGAGGTTAATGGACCTTCCTATGGTCCATATGCAAGGTGTTAGGGCCATTGCAAGTCCATCACCTAGCAGAGTCTAAATCTTCTTGCTAACTTTTGCACAGTTCATAGTTTAGGCTTGCACTTCTTTGTTTATGCAATTGAATATATTAACATGTCAGGAGTAGGTAAACTTATTTTTGCAGGGTTTCCATTATTCTGGCTATTGACGTGATACAATATCTATACCATGTTATATACAGATCAGGCGCCGCACTCCTTTCTGCCAATCTGCTCTCCCCCTCCTCACAGGAACAAGTCAGGAAATGATAAGTAAAAGGGGGGTGAGGGTGAGTCACTCCTGACCGCGCCCTGCAGTCTGTGGATCACGCCAGCTGCACTTAGTGTATGCCAGCCTGACCAGCTGAGCCAAGATGTGCCAAGCGACAGGAGCGAAAGAGGAAGCTGCATATACAGACAGCACTCTGTGGTGATATTAAATGTAAAAACAGAACTGCTTTACAGATTGCAACAGATGCAGCAGGTCCCTGGCACATTTGGCATGGCCCACCAATAGCTAAAAAACCTGAGCCACCATATCTATGAACACATTACTTGTGTCATCATATCCCTGCCACACAGGACCAGTGCCAACAGGTTTTTGGGCATGGCTGACATCGCCCACCTATATCCAACGCACCAGACCTGAGTGACCATATCCCTACACACATCAAACCTGGTCCGCCACTGTGCCGGCACATCAAACGTGCCGGCACATCGGACCTGGTGCGCCACGGTGCCGGCACATCGGACCTGGTCTGCCAGGGTGCCGGCACATCATTTCTGGTCTGCCAGGGTGCCTGCAGATCAGACCTGGTCTGCCATGGTGCCGGCACACCGGACCTGGTCGGCCACAGTGGCACATCTGACCTACCCACTAACCGCATTTTACCTGCTCACCTAAGCTGGGCCACCCAATCCCCAGGACACCTGACTGGTGCCACCATATCCCTGGCACATCCACCCACACCCATCACATCACTCCAAGCATTTCACCTGACCGACCACAGTGTCAATGTAACACCAATTACCTGGAAGTGAAGGATTATGGTCCAGATTAAACCGAGAGTCAGCTTGGGGTTTCCATCTGCCATGTCATCATTTCGAATGTTCACAAGTTTAACCTGCAAGAGGAACAAAAATTTTTTAAAAACTCAAAAAAATAAAAATAAAAAGCCATTCACCCAGGGGAAACATTCCAGACAAATTGTGCATTTACAGCATTTGGCTAAAACCTCCATCACCAATGTAAAATCAATGAGCCTAAGAACTGAAACCCTTCATTTGTTTCTTTGGACTATTGAGAATCAGTGGAGCAGATGGAAGATAAACACAGACGAGGGACAATTCATGAAATGATATTTCTAGGGATGAATCACTCAATTCTGCCATCAGCTTGTGAACTGACCGAGGTTGCAATGTTAGGAAGAGATTAAAGGCAATGGCTTATCTCAGCTATGAACACTTCTTACCTTGTCTCAACTACAATCAATATAAAGTAGAGGTGCAACCAAAACTTTTTATGGCCAGCAGATAAAACAAAAGGAACAAAAGTAACCTTATAGCAGCAAAGGAAAAAAATTATATTTATTTTGGAGAAAAAGAAATTTAATCTCCGTATTAGGGAAGGGATTCTTTACTGTAAGGTCTGTAAAAATGTGAATCGGCTCCCTCAGGAAGTAGTTTCAGCAAGTTCTATAGATTGCTTTAAGAAAAAGCTGGATGATTTCTAGAACAACAGAATATAACTGGGGATTTTTTTTTCATTGGAGCAAATTGTATCAGGCGTTTATAGAGGGATTATTTTTTGCCTTCCTCTGGATCAACTATGTAAATTGGGTTTTATATCTGGGATATGTTTATTTACCTAGTGGTTAAACTTGATGGACTTATGTTTTTTCAACCTGACTTACTATGAATTTTCCTTTTCCACCATAAAGCACACATGGCTTCCTTTTCCCTTAAAAGAGAGCCACATGTTCTCAAAATATTGTCAGAATGATGCTTTTGTTGTTATATTGATGCTTTATATATGTTATGTTTTTATGCTTTAGTTAAGGCTGTAATGATACTTTCTTGGATGTGCTGGCCATTTATTTGGACCTTTCTTTTTGCCTGGCACTCTTAAAGTGGACCTAAACTCAAAATGTTTACTTTTCATAAAAGGGTGGACAACTTTTTTATTTAAAATAAAAATTGTATTTTAAAAAATAAAAAAAGTGTACTGCATACCTACGCCACGCATCCAGAGAGGCTCTTGGTGCTCCTTTTGTGCATACCCTGATCTCAGGCATAAGCAGAAGAAGCCCTTGCTTTATTTAAAGAAAAAAAATTGCGGATCTCACACATGCGCAGTAAAATCAGCAATCTTTTTTCCCCTTCTACGTCACCCGATCTCGTGCCAGATCAGTGCCAGATCAGTGATGTAGGAAAAAGAACCCGGAAAAAGAGAGAAGATGTCGGCATCGGGCCGAAGTTGGATACCGGGACGACGCGAGATCCAAACTTAGAAACCTCCCAATGGATAGACGGCTCTGCGGTATTAAAGGCAAGGGTGATTTTTTTTTTATTTTGGGTTTAGTTCTGCTTTAAGGGAACCTTTGCAGTGCAGGGTGGAGAGCCCTAAAATTATCACAGGTGTTCAAACCCTTCTACACGATAACATTCCCACAGACCACCAGCTGGAGACATCGGCTGTGTGCAGTAAACAAAGCCAACCATTGGAGCATCCGGATAAGAGGGGATAACAAGTCTGGCATGCCGGACACCTTACCTGCCGCAGTTTCAGGAAATCCAGGGCAATCTGTACGTTCTGCAGTTTATGGAAGCGCATGCGGCCTTTCTCCCGGGGCTGCAATACAAGACAAAAAGATCATAAGAGTGGTAATGTCACAGTGCAGCATAGACATCCCTGACACTCATCCCTCAATACAAACACACACAGGGCTGAACACCCCACAGCACACTGGGGGTGTGAGGACGTCATGCTTGTGGCGCTGGTTGTGGTTCTATGGACGATGTCACCGGCTATAATGCAGAGTTAGTTTCCTGGGGATTTATCACAATATTAGTATAACCTTGCTTGATGGCACGGAAATCCCCAAAACTCAGGTTTCTGATATGGACGGCATGGTGGCATTTGCAGCACTGGATCCCAGATTCAGATCTCAGCCAGGACACTATCTGCATGGAGTTTGCAGGTTCGCCTCGTTTTTGTGTGGGTTTCCTCCGGGTACTCATAAACATGCAGTTAGGGTAAATAGGTTCCCCCCAAAATTGATCTTAGATTGTGAGCTCCTTTGAGAGACAGCTAGTGACATGACAATGGCTACATGTACAGGGCTACGTAATATGTTGGCGCTATATGAATACTGTATAATAATAATGTTGCACGGTACAGAAGATATGGAGTAGATATGCAAATTAAACTATTGCACCCACCAATGAAAGAAGCTGCAAATAAAAAATATAGGGAACCATTGGTAATATAGCGCAGAACCTGCATGGTGACGACCCTACTGGGTATTTAAAGCAACGACTTTTTGTATGAATTAAAAAATATAAATATGTAATATCTCAATGGGAGGAAAACAGCTGGTGGGAATTTCATGTTATTTCCAGAATCATAAAGGGACATTCAGGAAATCCCATGGACGTCCACCCTCTAGAAAGACATTTCCTTTCAGAAGAGGAGAGGAAAGGTTTTCAAAGGCAAACTGCATGGAGGAAATGGCCTTTCACACCGGAGCGGCCATCTCAGACTGTGCTGCAGCCAAATATTGGCAGAGAATTCACATAATTCACATGACAAATAGCAAAGAGTGGCTGCAACCAACATCCATATTCCAATCATAATACTGGAGACAATGGAGGGTTTGTAACGTGCCCCTGCAGAGCGCCACCCGATGGAGGATTAATAAATGATGATTTTTTTTCTGTAGTGTCTCCGAGTTCTGGTTTATACATCGCTCTGGTATAGGTTGCACTCATCTGTGACAATATAAAAACCAGAAATAAAACACGCCAGGATAAGAGCCGTTATTGATGTTAATTTTGTACGAACAGCATTACGTGGACCAATCTGGTTTTATGAGTAATGGGATGTTATGGAGAGAATAAACTGATAATTAGTGATCCCAATCAATGTAGTCATATGCATTGGTGTGTGGCCCATCCTTGGATAATGACCGTCATTCTGGGAATGCTCAGTAATTGGGTGACTGACAACAAAATCCACACCAAATTGCAAAGATCATTTCATCGCTTTGTGGTCAGCAAGGCACCGGAGAAGCTGCACTCTCCATAAATTGTGTGTAAATGCTGCAACATTTATGTTTTCTGTTAGCAATTATTAAAAAAAAATGGAATGTTATTCCTTTAAGGACTTCAGTTGCTTGCAGTAACACTGAGAATACAGAAAGCCCATTACTGAGGGTCAGTTATCTCCCCACCACTAGGAGGCGCTGTTCCCTGTCCATTGTAACAATTTCAGTTTTGTGTCCCCAACAGGGCAGGAATTCAGAATCACCCAGCCAGGGCAGAGTAGTGGCTATAATTATATTAATTTGCATGCCCACTGCAATCCTCAGGTGTAACCCAGACAGGGGGGGGGTAGCCATTGCAATAGTATACAGCGGCAAGGGAGTATGAATGCATACGTGTTTGTGTACAACCAACTGCTCAGCTACTAAATTCCTCGAAATAGAAACTTTGGCGGCAGACACATGTTCTGGCAAAGCACTTTTCACATTCTTTATCCTTGCAACAATTTCAAACACTTGCCGGCCCACACTGTCATCACTGAGTTTCTTCTACAGATATGGAGGTTCTGGGGGTGAGTGATCGTTGTCTCTGCTATAGGATGGATTATTCTCAGAGGGGAAGAAGGATAATTACAGTGTTTAACGCGGACACTTTTTTAAGCCAAATTGTAGCCGGGTGTCAGCCCCTTTATTGTGACCCAACTCTTCAGTAATAACAGCCGGGTAGTTACTGAAAAGTGCCGGGTGGTGCACCCAGCTAAAAGGACCTGGGGAGAACATTGAGGAAGCCTTAAACTATTCTGAATTACATTTAGAAAAAAAAAGGAAAAAAATCTTCCTATAAACACATTGATCCTCAGATTTCTATCTAGGATGCTCATCGGTATTTATTTCTTCCCCCATTTCTTACAACATGTGAGACAGAAGAGGGGCGGACAGTGTCACCCCCGCAGGGTCTTGCAGTAACATTCGGAGCCCTCTGCACCTCCTTGTATCTCTTCTCATTGTTCATGAAATTATTTGTTTCATTTAATCATCACAATTATTCGTGCAAGGTTTCTGGGGGGGATTCATCTGCTCAAAGACATGCCAATCCACACATATCCAACACAAAACCCACCAATCACGTGTTAGCAGAGGTTTTAGATACGACCTAATAGGCTGGCTTGGTGTGATGTCATCCCCTGAGGAACAAATTCCCCCAATACCAATCCAATAATAATGTCACATGGTGCAGTGTTGTAGGTCACATGACTGTAGTAATTCACATGTATATGTTTGATATGATAAACTTGGATGCTATGTGTGTGGACGTATATATATATATAAGTATGTGGTTGTACACTGGATATGTATTTATAAAGAAAAGGCTTCACAACTATAATACAACCCTTCTTTCACCATATGAACAAAAAGAAGACCATCATCTATGGTGGTCTAGCCCACAATCCCTACTGTGAAGCATGGTGGTGAAGATATAAGATATCAGCTCCAAAATCTGCACATGAGGTGCAGTGAAGAATAAAGTTAAATCTTCAGTGGATGGAGTGGCCATTACAACCTCCTGACCTCATCATTGTGCCACGTAAGTAACATGGAAACCAAAGAATGGCACATGAGAGTGTTGTACCTAACAGTTTCATGTGATTGACTTTAACTAAAACTAATATATTGAGCCTACATCCTAAAATTCTGCACAATTTGTGTTCTGCAGACACCATGTGAGAGAAGCCTGGGGGCATCTTGTCCTATGGAGTGGGGTAACATTGTGCCCCTGTATAGGTTCAGGAAATGACATCACACCAGGGGCCAGCCAATGGCAGGGCAGCATGCCACGGTAAACCATGCTGGGTGCAGACACGGGGCCCTTTGGCACTCACCAACCGCAAGTTCCGGATAACGTCCCGTTCCCTCGGCTACCCAGCAACAGCAGTGCAAGAAGGGAGCAAAGGGCACAGGGCAAAGGTCAGGGCAGAATCCAGCACAGGAGGGAGATAAAGGGGAGAAAGAGAAAGGTGGGCTTTATCCGAGCAGAAGTGTTAATAGGTTAAAGAGAGGATGCGGATGAGAATGACGGATTATGAGAGATTATGTGTGCAGCTCGCCCTAATTGTTACCCAGCCCGTCTACCCTATTGTACATCCTGTAACCTGCAGGGGGCAGCTTACAGGTTGTCCCAATCTGCCCTCCACCCTTTCTCCGATTCACCTCTGCTCTGCAATCTGAAAATAGCTTTCTATGCTCTGATAGCATTGTGCGCTAGAAAGAAAAACTACCTGCAAAGTACACACAGCTTTTTTTAGCTGAGCACTCCGGTTTGTCTTGGGTGTTAAATGATTTTGTTCACACGGACCGGTCAGGCCGGAGTCTGAATTCCTGACTGCGGCTTCCTGTTATTGTCAGCACTGACACCTGCAAAGTCCCAGCAGGGACTACAATATGGCTGCAGTGATATGGGGCAGATGTGGGGTGCGGGGGGTGGCGAGGTGGGAACAGGGGGCACATCCATGGATGGGGTTAACACTAATATGCCGCCTCTATTCTACTGCACTACAGAATATGTCGGTGCTATAAAACTACAATCATTTGGCCCTATGATGGGATTTCTGTCTATTCTGTGGCTGGGAGGATTCAGATGCTGCGTTCTCCGGTTGTCAATCATCCAAAGCTATAAAATCAAATAACGCTCTGGCTGGAATTAAGATGAGTACTTAGTAAGTATTTAGGAAATGTTTTAATGTCTTATTATTTTCATAACCCCTCCCTGTTATTAAATATAGAATTAAATATATCAGCCACCCATAAACCTTCACTCTCGGAAGAGGAGGTGTAGGACGCAGCGTCCGATATTTTCTCCCATGCTTAGTAATGGGCTCCTCCAGGCAATGCCTTCATCCGCTTTTCTAAATGACTGAGCCATCTTTGTTCGGGCATCCTCCAGGGTTACCATCTACTCTTAGATTGTAAGCTCTTCGGGTCAGGGTTCTCTCCTCCTCCTGTGTCACTGTCTGTGTCTGTCTGTCATTTGCAACCTCTATTTATTGTACAGCTCTATGTCATATGTTGGTGTTATATAAATACTGTTTAATAATTATACTTCCAGGACTGGATGATACTGTTGCTGTACAGTGTTTCAACCCAGACATTTTTTAATGGGTGGGAAGAAATTGTAGGTCGATTGCAGCCCCTGGATTGTGACCCAACTCTTCAGTAATCACCCAAAAAATGCTGGCTGGTTACTAAAAAGTGCCGGGTAGTGTGCCCTGCTAAAAGGGGCCGGGGAGAACACTGCTGTATATTGGAACATGCTAAGAATGTATCCAAGACTTTTGCTGCTTCCTGATGCTTGTGGCTGCTAAATGCTGGAGACTTTTCTGTGTGTGTGCAAATTTGCAGCTGCAGCTCCTTCATAAAAAGGAAATGTTTGACCTGATCTACATTACCCTGCTGTGTGCTGCTGATGAAAGAAGAGAAGATCGGACTATGGGGGTAACATTAGTAATGAAAGGTGAGCAGTGCAGAAGCTGCAATACCATATTCCGCTCTGAGGGTGGCATCACACTCACCAGGGTCTCCCCGGAGAGGACTTCCAGCAGGGAGATGAGGTTGTGTCCATCGCGGAGGTCTTCATACAGATCATTGACGTGACGCTGAGCCTAAAAAAAGAAAGAAAAAGATAATGGATCAGTTCATTGCCTGCACAGGCAATAGGGTAGCTCAGTGGTTAGCACGCAGGTTGGAATCTCGCCCAGCACACTATCTGCATGGAGTTTGCAAGTTCTCCCAACGTTTGTGTAGGTTTCTTCCGGGTACTCTGATTTTCTCCCACACTCCAAAAACATGCAGTTAGGTTAATTGGCTTCCCCCCAAAATTGAATTTAGACTGATTTAATGACATATGACTATGGTGGGACATTAGATTGTGAGCTCCTTTGAGGGACAGCTAGTGACATGACTATGGACTTTGTACAGCACTGTGTAAAATATCGGCACTGTATAAATACTGTATAATAATATTGAATATTGAATACAAATCGTAATTCTAATTTCTGACAATCAGATCATCCTGCAGCCAAGTTACAGATCCACTGTGCTGCAAGGCTGTAGGGAAAAGCCAGAGTTTCCCAAGGGGTTGCTAATACAGAAGTGCCTGCATGATTGGAATGGGTGGAGGACTTGGCATGGGTGCTGCCAGCTTATGAAGTAGAATTTAACCTTTCATCTGGAATAACAGCGACCTCACCCAGTCAGTGTCAGCTTAAAGCGATAAGAAAGCTGCAGATTGTAAACAGAGGCTAGGATCAGATCCCGGAGAATCCAGCACTGGAGGCGCAGGGCGGCCCACATCTGCCAAGGGGCAATTCATCCTTACGATGCCAATACAGAAGGAGCTGTAGGTGAGAGGCAGCCCCAAATTTTCAGTAACAACCAAGGGTTTACTGAAAAGTGCTGGGCGGTGCGCCCGGCTAAAAGTGGCTGGAGAGAATTATGCAATATTTAAAGAAACAAGGCCAATGCATAGAGACAACTGCAAGGCAGATCCAGCAAGGACAGCTATTTATTACCCAAGCCAGGGCAGATTTAGCCCCCTGGTATTCTGCATAATAAACAAGCCTTGCAGAGGATTCCTGGCTAGCTGGCACATTTTCCTGGCAAGGGACTCACCTTGCAGAAACGCCTACAGAGAGCAACAGGAAAATCTAAATAAAGGACCCAATGTATTCCCGAACCCCCAAGGCCAAATAAACAGTCCGTATGGAAGATGTGAGCCAGTTCTCGCTGCTCTTCACAGATCTGCTCTACATATTGAAGGCATGTGCTACATGGCCTGGAACCGCACGGACTATGAGTCATTTTCCATAAACCCCCCCTTCTTCCTTCTATAATAACCTGGGGGGCTCATGACACCGGGGAAGCCTTCTTCAATGACATCTTTGTTCTTGGAGCTACAGTGGTCTTTATTAGAAAAAATTTGCTAAAACTTTCTGCTGGGAATAACGGAAGGTGGACGCCATATGTAGCTCCAATCTTTCTGCCAACTCAGCAAAATCGCCATCTTTGTCATTAGGCTTCCCCTGACTATTAAGGTCCAATAGGATTGCATGTGGAATGTAAACTCCATGTGGCTGGATAAAGGGAGACAGATGATTGGATGATGGGCATTTTAGACTTATATTGGGTATGCAATGTTATAAAGGAGGAAGGAAATGCCACATGGATGCCACATCCGCCCTATTGTTCTCTCCCCAAGCCTAATGATGGATTTGCAGTCCGATTTGGCCATCATCACCTACCCATAGCCAGCTCGACACCTCGGCCCCACCAAACTTCAAAGCAACCGGTCTGCTAATAACTTAATATAGGGTTATGGAGTGTAGCGCTGTGACAATGGCGGCTTTATCCTCCAACACAACGCACACACACAATGCTCTGTCTGTTGTGTAAAAATGCAGACAAAATCCGTGAAATCCGGACAAAGACACGCGGGGATCCCAGAAACAAAAATGTCATCCGTTGCAGATTACCAGTCCTTAGATGTGGTGTCTGCATTCATGTTATTCAGGACAAGAACAGTAGAAATACAGAATATATCTGCTGATCCTGCCAAGAGCTGAAGTGAAAGCTGAATTTTAACAGCTTCTGTCTACTACAATACAATTTCAATGTGGGGAGGAGGTTGTAGTTGTACTGCAAGATCTGTCCTAAAGTGACAACGCTGTGCTTTAATAAGGCAGCACGGTGGCTCAGTGGTTAGCACTCTGGCCTTTGCTGCAGTGCTGGGTCCGAGGTTGGAATCTCAGCCAGGACATTATCTGCATGGAGTTTGCAGGTTCTCCCCGTGTTTGCGTGGGTTTCCTCCGGGTACTCCGGTTTCCTTCCACATTCCATAAACATGCAATTTGGTTAATTGGCTTCCCCCAAAAATTGACCTTAGACTTTATTAGGGACATATGACTATGGTAGGGACATTTGATCATGAGCTCCTTTAAGGGAGCTAGTGACATGACTATAGACTTTGTACAGGGCTGCGTAATATGACGCCGCTATATAATACTGTGTAATAATAATAATACAGAAATGAGAGTGGTCAGATCAGGACAGAAACGTGTTTATGGCTGAATCAGCAAAATAAAAAAACTAAACATATCTCAGGAGTGATAGGCTGCAATACATCACATTTTATTTTTCCTTTATGATTGGATGGACTCAATACGAAGGGCTGGCACTGATTATACCCTTCAGGAAATGCTAATTTCCTGGCTTCAACATCTTCTTAGCCATCAAGCAGATTCTGATTTACTCGCTTGTTCTGAATCAGCAACAAAGTGGCTGCACATGCAATTATTATAATTAAACATAATTTATATAGCGCCAACATATTGCGCAGCGCTGTACAATAAATAGGGGAATCCCCAATGACTGAACACAAGCGCGTTCAATGTGAATTTAGCTGGTCAGGAAGTTCTAATGATGATGACGCTCGCTGTGACATCATAATGCGATTTCCGTCAGCTGATCTGGGTGCGGCTCTCCAACGCAGGGATTATAGAATCCATACCAAGCAACAATTTCCATGATATATAATTCAGAGATCGCTGCCGGATGTAGAAATAAGAGGACAGCTGCATAGCGATGAGACTGACAGTACAAGGACATGCGAATGTTACAGCCAACCCAGATATGAACATGCATGGCACACATCAAACACGGAGCACAGAGACCACGGGCTGACACATGAAAGCTTAAATGTACAAATCTAACTGAGCAGCATCAGTATAACTAAAGAAAAGGTTCAGTTCAGCAAGGCATGAGAGCCAGGAAAGTGCACAAGTATGTATTCCTAGTTCTTGGCTGTAATGGTAATAATAATGTACAGGGTATTCTGCGTGAGGATTGTATTGCACACATGAAATGGTTAACTACACATTTTCTATAAGAGCGAGGTGGGGTGTGGAGGAGACGCCCAGACTATGGTCTAAGGTGTCACATCCATAATGGAAAGGAATTTACCCTCCCACCCCTTGGACCAGCTTTACAGCCATAACTCCTCATTCCTGGGGCTGGTCAATGTCTGGAGGGATAGCTCGGCATTGCAGGACAGATTAATGGGATTGCAGCATTCAGGGGTTTATTGCTGTGGATGGTGAGAATGCCCCATTTGGGGTATAATGGACTTCTAGGAAGGAGTAATTGTAATAATTAACATTTTAAGGATTTTTATATACAGGGAAGGTTCTCAGCATCTATACACAAAGGCCACCCAACACCACACTACAGAGGGGTGCAGGGGGGCAGTCCTGGCCTGAAGGGGTATAAAGGGCTTACAGAGGAGTGCACAGGGGCAGCGGTGGTCCGACAAGTGCACAGGGCTAATCCTTGCCTGCCAGAGGGGGGGCACAGGGTCGATACTGGCCTGCCAAAAGGGGGTGCACAGAGCAGCTATGGGCCTGAAAGAGGGGGCGCATATGGCCGATATGGGCCAGCCAGAAGGGACGCACAGAACTGATCCTGGCCTGAGAGAAGAGTGCACAGGCTAGTATTGCCCTGATATCTGGATCCAGTGACCCCATGAACTCACAGGCCAAGTTCCTCTAACTATATATAGATCAATGAAAGGGAGTGTACAGCGGGTCAAGCAAGCGTCATCACGATACCTATTTACGTTAATAGCAGAAAACAATTCTGTGGGAGAAGCTGAGAAATACAAGTGATTAATGTCTGCTGAGCACACATGAGGTCTCTATACACATGGAGAGGATTACCTGTCATGCAATATATTATGAACCACACACAATATCACGTCATGCACCATCCAGGTTATACCCACACAGAACCTTTAATGCGCATCACAGCCTGGCAGGGTTATTAAAAAATGAGCACCAGGCAAAAGATGGAAGGAACAGCAAGGAGAAAAGATGGAGGACCTACCTCTGCTCTCCAGTGCTGAGGAGCCAACAGGAGAGACCGGAGGACACAGAGAATCGAGGACAAAAGGATTGAGGTATTGGAAGGGAAGGAGGAGTATAAAAGAAAGGAAATAAAAATAGAAGGTCAGAAGAATGATTGTGAAAGGGCAGGGGGAGGACAATGCACAGGCAGGGGCGGGATAATGAAAGGGCAGGGGCGGTATAATGAAAAGGCAGGGGCGGTATAATGAAAAGGCAGGGGCGGGATAGTGAAAAAGCAGGGACGGGAATAATAGGAAGGCAGGGGCGGGACAGTGAAAAAGCAAGGATGGTAAAGAAAATTGGAGGCAAAAGGGAAGTGCAGAGGAGGTAAAAGGGGCAGGTGAAAGGATAGGTAGGTAGGTAGGTAAAGGAGAGCATAAGGAATTGGATATAAGATAGGGTGAAGGGAAGGGAAGAAAGAGAAAAGTAGGGGGAAGAATAGGAGAGGAGAAGAACCATAAAAGGAGAGGATAACACACAACGAAAGGAAAAAAGAAAGGAAGCATTAAAGATATAAGGATCATTTTATCAAATAAAACCATCCAACCCTCACTTGTATTACAGTAGATGGCACTCAGCCCATACTATGGACACCTACAAGGACACTTTATATATTTTAGACCATGTCCTTTTTATAAAAGTATTTTACCCTACAAAGGACATGATACATTGAGGACAACCCATGGACCTTGGGAGTAGCAGATAGAAATTCTTGCATCGTGTATTAGTGATAAAGTGGTCAGTGAGTAAGGAGAGAACTCTGGAGCCAAGAGAACTATTACCTAATAAATCACTTTTACCAGCAGCTATAAAAATTCCAACATTTCCAGTGGAGCTTTGGCCTTTGCCTACCACGCCTGCACCTCTGTGTCCCCTAGAAGAGGTCATGGTGGAAGCTGCATGTCACATAGGGAAGCTATGTACTTCTATTATGGTCAGCTGAACCACTACACACCTATAACTACATGAGCCTATATGAGGGGGCATCTACAACGATCACTAAAATGATTCATTATACAGAGGATTTAGGGTTGGAAAAGAACATTAGATGCATTTCAGAAGGGGCGATCCATACAGAGATAGGATCACTCCCAAATGTCACACTGACGTGAATGGGTTGCTTATAACTAGTGGAGCAAATTTGTACAGCTTATCCCGCAGGCACTGCCGACCCTCCCTAAAAACTGGCAAAGGGCATGTTTTTATGTTTTCAATGCCAACAAGAGAACTGTTGTCTCTTCAACTAGCCCAGACAGGATTATGGCAAACCAATGAAGGGTAAATAAGTGTTAGCTCTGCAGAATAGAAATAGACAGCAGATTTGTAGAACAAAATTACAGATCTACTGGGGTTACCATACACCAGGGGTGCCCAACAGGAGGATCACGATCTACCGGTGGATCGCATAGGCAAAGCGAGTAGATCGCAGAGCCCTGCCTTTCAAGATAAACTCTAACATGCACAAGGGTTATTAAGTCTAAGTTTTCATTGTTGGAAGATCATTTTGACTTGGTCATTTTAAAAGTAGCCCACAAGCCAAAAATGTGTGGGCATGCCTGCCATACACCATACCCAAGCCTGTGTTCACTAGGATACCATACCAAGCTCTTGAGTTCACATGTATACAATACCTAGCCATCATTTCTACCACTATCCAAAACAGAGCCTGCAATTTGTGTATTGCCACTTTAAAGTTTGCTATGGGTTGTCATTGCACTAGGAGTGTATTGGGGGTATAGAAAGGCAATACCTGGCCCAGGGAAACTGGGAAATCATTCCTAGACCTTGGGACTTACAGGGTACTATACATTGCCCTTAAGGTTTTGGGAGTTGGAGAACACTGTATCTAGCCCCTGAGAATATGAGGATGTCAAGACTAGCTAGAGTGGCAATAGGGACACCAAATTTGGCCAATGAGGTTAAAGGGACCCTGTGTCAACATTTAAATACCCCATAAAATGTTTCTAAACATTTAATATTTAAATATTATAGCTGGTTATAGACCTCACATCCAATAGTGATATCTATAGAGGAATGACATATTTCCTGGGATTTCTGGGTCGGCTGTATCTGTAGGAATTTGGGAATGACATATGTTTTGGGAAGTCCTCGGCCACATTCCAGACAGAAGTCCCGGGAGCTGTAGGGAGATTCTCACATGTGTTTCCAGGCTGTCGGCTGAGACAGTGAGAGGAGTACAGGCGGCACAACACTGGGGTAATTCTGATGGGAAAGGGCACTGACCAGAGTGGGTGTCAGCCCTTCTCATAACCCTTCACTGCAGAGAAAACCCACAAGGCCGCTGCCGAACAATTATCCCCGGCCGGCAGAGCTAACAATCTAGTCATTCTTGGTAAAAGGAACGAGCTGCGGCTCTATGGTAACACAAAAACAATGTGCGGGAATACAGCCAAGACATTGTAGCTTTGTGATTCAGCGGCTGGGAAGACCTAGGAGACCCCCGGCTGTCAGACAGGAAAATAGTAACCACAAGACTTCCTAATACTGATACAGTCATAGAACAGAGGAACCAGGGCCGCAGCTGAGGACGTGCTTAGGAATCTGTAACCAGGGAAGGAATCCCGCAGAGATGCCGGGGCACACCCTGTATGTCAGGGAACACAGCATGGCCGCTGGATACATTGGCGTGTTCTGCTCTGAGCTGGGGACCCCAAAACACGTCTGCAACCCCCTACCTGCCCAATTTCCCACTTTCTGAAGAATGAAGAAATGCCAGCCGTGCCAATGTCTTCAGGAACCAACAAGTCTAGGGGGACCATGGGCCGCTGTCGGCTTGCTTGTCTGATTTTTATATATTTATATGTTTTATACATAAGCATGTATGGATAATTTTTATGTTTAGTGCTGCAAGCTGAAACATGGGTGGGTGTAATGCGTCCAGCTATTTGTTGTGTCTGACAGAGATCACAGAACTCCCCCCACCCAATGCATTTTCTTGCCAAAAAACAAATGCCATCTTTGTTCAGGCATCATCCAGGGTCTCTGAATAGAGATACCAGCTGAGAGATGACAATAAACCCATCAGGTTGTTCTTCATGATCAGAAGAATCAGGAAACAGAAGTTGGCACATGAAAGCGGACGCTGCAAACAATGCAAATATCCATTTGTAAACATATTTTGTGCTTATCGGAAGCAGGTTTGTCCAGGGATAGCAGACAACGCCGCTGATCACACAATGGCTCGCTGTGTACAAGGTCTGGGGGTTTTGCATTGATGTGTGTGTCATTCTATGAAAATATAACTTTCTAAAAATTCCAACATTTAAGGCTAAGATATAAGCACTTTCGGGGTAAATCTTCACACCGGATGCTCTGTATGAACAGTCCGAGCTCTTCTCAGAAGAAGTTCTAATGATAATATCACCCTGAGGTCCCCTAGCCCTGCCTTGTGGTTGTGGGCAATGCCACATGGGTACCGAAAACTTTGTGTTGCCTGGATACACTGCCACAGTGAGAAACAACTGGCACGCTGACAGTGCATGATTTCCTGTGTGGTAGAGAATGGTAAAAAAATGTTTCCAGGGTAACTGTGGACAACACAGCAAATGTGCAATCACCACGGGCCTGCAGATCCCACCCCTGTTTGTTCTTGATAGACAGGTGCTCATTTGTCCCTCAGGGTATAGTTCAATATATGAAAAATGTGGCATGACAAAAATGTAAAGATTGGCCCCTCCTGATGATATCTGGCAACTAAAGGTGCAGTAGGGAGCAGAGGGGGGACATAGCGTTACTGCAGCAGTCTAGTGTGGTGAAGCTGCAGGAGAGTGAGGGGTGCAGTGTTTTTGCCCAAATGTGTGGGGTGCAGTGTTGTTGCACCAGTGTGTGAGGTGCAATGCTGTTGCCCCAATGTGTGGGGTGCAGTGTTGGTGCACCAATGTGAGGGGTGCAGTGTTGGTGCACCAATGTGTGGGGTGCAGTGTTGGTGCACCAATGTG
>NC_092862.1:4832608-4833841 GCF_032062135.1 Pyxicephalus adspersus | reverse complement strand
CAACGTTACTACAATGACACCTTGGTATCATCACAACGTCATCGCAACATGACAACACCCCCACCCTGCAATTACCCACTTCAGATACAAACAAATACAAAGTGCCAAAAGTTCAATCGGACACAAAAGTGATATTTTGGGTGAAAGGGGAGTCTGCTGGGCCGAAGCCCTAATGAGCTTATTGTATTTCAATAGGACATCCGAGGGACACCCACCACCATTGTCACCATCAATGAGACGCTGCCACCATTAAAGAGACACCAGGCCACCCCACCATGTCAGCTTTGAGGGATTCCCACCAGCTAAAATAGTGAGAGCTCCCTTATAATGGAACTCAGCACAGAGATGGTGGGAACCCCATATATTGGGTTTGGGGGTGGAGTGTCCCCTATATACGGTAATAATAAGTAATATTTACTTTATCCACAACAAATTCACTTCCAGCATTTGTTTTGTCATTTATTAGCAGCATTGGAGAGATTCCCAGGCCCCCCTCCCATGCCAAAGGTTGAAGCCAGCTCCTAAATTTTTCTGCTGTGCTTTTGGTGGAATGTGATGTCCCCGGCCCTGCGATCTGGCTGATTTCTGAGTCCATGTGTCACCAGATTATGACACAACTATGTAATACTCATGGCTACACATAGAATTAGTCAGCGCTGACACATGAGTGAGGGCAGAGCACCTCCACCCCGCTGAATTGGATCAGAGCTGTTGTAATTCACCTTTTGATCTCCTTATACAGCGTCACCTCTGATTCCAGGGAGGGTAGGACTGTACAGGGGGTGATTCTGGAGACTAAAATTGAATCTCCGGACCTCACCAAGATCGCCTATAGCGTCGCTATATACTGTGGCGTTGTATATTTGGAAGACCGGAGGTCGCAGTGCAGCATGTAAAAACTTGTCATTCTTTATTATCATACAGGCCTCAGCTGGATCCTTGTATACATCCAAGAGGACCTGTCACAATGTTCTTTGCACGGACAACACAATCGTCTCTACAGACACAGGGGGTCCCTCGTTCTCCCCTATATACGTGGGGGGTACTCTTACTAATATGCATCCCTGCTGTATCTTTTTCCATTTTCAAAGCATTTGCCATAGCAAAAAAAGCACAGTCAGCATGGAAGGGGTTAATGATGCACACTAGGCCTTGCAATAATTCTGGGGAATATCACCCCAGCCAGTGGAGGGTTAACTAACCGCCAGTAGTACACAAGGGGTTACAATGACA
>NC_092862.1:4826815-4832008 GCF_032062135.1 Pyxicephalus adspersus | reverse complement strand
ATGGTAAAAAAACAAACATCTGTGACCCCCCCCAGGCCATTGTTAACCCTTTTAATGCTATCTAAAAATTATAAAATCTATTCTGCTCTTTTACCCACTACTTTTCATTCAGTCTTTAACAACCAGGCAGCGCTGATACTTCATATCCCCCCCCCCCTCAACCACTTCATTCACTTTATTACAAAGCATTGTAAATTATATACATTGTAACAACTCCACCATTGAAATATATAAACAATTAACCCTTTCATCGCCCAGCTTGTCCTAATACATAACCAACCCACCCGTCACCAGGAGCCAGTCAGGCACCCCAGGCAGACATTTGTACCATTGGCCCCCCTATCTATACCTTTCTTGCCCTCTGTGGCCCTTAGCACTGCCAGGTATAAGTTGTCTTCAGAACTTGTTCTCTGACGGAAGGAACCATCCTGATTGGATGGCAGAGCGGCATTCGCCCGGTAACTCTGCTGGTCCATGGAGCTGACAATCCAATCCCTCTCCTACTAATCACGACTGATCCCGTTGTGTTCCTGGGGGGGGGGGTGTTCTGTAGTTCTTTCCTGCACCCTCTTTCCTGCGGTCACTCTTGTCTCTGCTGTCTCTCTTTACTTCTAAGTCTCTTTCAAAGTCTTCAGCTCCCTCCTTCCCCTTCACTCTCTCCCCCCAGATTGGCCGCAGGCTAAGCAATTCCAAGCCTGCCCTGTCTGGTTCCTGCCCTGCCTTCCTCTGCTGCCCTCCCCTTTCCGAGGTGTGTCAGAGGGAGACACTTCAAGGTGTGCCTGGGCCACCCATCAGCCATGCCGAGCTCTCCCACCCATCTCCCGCCCCGCCATCTACACAGGAAACCTCAAATGTTCTGCAGCAATCTACACAATGCAATGAGAGGAAAGAGGAGTCAGAAGAGTCATGAGAGCCAAAACTACTGTACAGGGGCTGAACAGAGCAATATACAGGGCCCTGGGATCAGAGGCTGCAATACAGAGTGTACAGAGCCAAAAATACTGTACAGGGGCTGAACAGACCAATATACAGAGACCAGGGAGCAGAGACTGCTATACAGAGAGTGATAAAACTGTCCCAGCACCCACCTGACCCCCCATCCAGTGTAAATGGCACCCAAACCTTAAAGGGCCCTTGTGTAGCTGCACGGTGTGCCAGTGGTGTGTCGCACTGGATAACACAACTTTAGCATTTTGTCACCCCACAATTTTTATTTATACAATTTGGGATGAGCCCCAACATTTTCTGGCCCAGTAACAGGGTTGGGTTGCATTATCATGATGAATTAGAATACTCCGGCATTGTTCTCATTTATATCACATAGACAATGAGAACATTTGTTCAAGAGTCAGCCTGTCGCTTCCATCTAATTCTATTTATTACAGGTTAGTCTGTCTTCCCGGCCACATTTCATACCTATGATCAGCCATATTTTGGCGATGCCCAGCACGCCGCTGTCTCGCCTCTTACATTCCTCTAACTTGCTTTGACAGAGCTGGCTAAATAACTGGAAGCTACAAATTCCTGCAGCTTCCACGCAAAGGCGCTGATTAACCCTTGTCGTCCTGTGCCACACCCTGAACGCTGTGCCAGTACTCCGGCACACTCAGCATATCCTGGAACGGAAAGGTGCTATTAGCCAATTACAGATTGTGGAATCACAGAGATTTCTGGGAAGAAAACAGAACTTCGGGAAACTCTCAGATCTTTTACCCTCCATAGTTGTCAGATAATAGAAGATTTTTCCAGTGATAATGAAACATTTCACCTGGGAATCAAATTCAAGCTCACGTGCTTTGCTTTCAAATCCCTCCACAGTTCTTGTCCCATTTACCTTTCTGACCTGATAGAATAATACCCCCCTAGCCACTCTCTTTGCTCCTCCAATGACCTACTAATGACTTCCTCACTCATAACCTCATCACACGCACGGCTCCAAGACTTTTCCAGAGCGGCCCCAACTCTCAGGAATGGTCTTTATAGTCCTATTCGGCTTGCTCCTACTTTCTGCTCATTTAAAAGAACCCTCAAAACCCAACACTTCAGTCTTACCTACCCGTCTTCTTCTGTCGCCTACACCCTCACTATTCACCCACCATTCCATATCCCCCTCCTATTGTGTGATACTTTCCCCACCTCCTAGATTGTAAGCTCTTCTGGGCAGGGTCCTCTCCTCCTCCTGCGTCACTGTCTGTATCTGTCTGTCATTTGCAACCCCTATTTAATTTACAGCGCTGCATAATATATTGGTGCTATATAAATCGTGTACTATAATAATAATAAAAGCATAATAAAGGGAGCAGTGATTTTCCAGCACCATGCAAATGTTCTGCTAATGTTCCAGCATTCATTCCCAGAAGCAGACTTTGCAATGCCGAGTCCTAAAAATGTCATTGTTGCTGCAAAACAAAAACCTGCCATGCACAATGCTCGGTGTTGTTGTTGTTGCAGGTGAACAAATGCTGCTACAATCACCTTCAGGTTATCATTAACAAAGTGTAAAGATTCCAGGTGATCAGATAACCAGCAGTCTGTACACAGATTTAGGGAGGAGGAACAATAGGAAGGACACTTTCAATGGAATGCGTTATCTGATCGCCGGTCCTGCACACCGGTTTGTCCTGTTCACCAAGAAGGTAAACTCTCTGGAGTGGTCTGGCCCTTTAATTAAAGTGGCAAACTATTATTGATGAAGCAGACACAGGAGTGTTTCTATGTCTACAATGACCTTGGAAGGCAGCAACATGTTAGAGGATCCAAAGACAATAAATGTTTTTTCTGGACAGTTTGTGTATAATAATGGGCCAAGTGTTTATGGAAGGATCAGCCAAGATACGACCTTATGTCAATGGCTGCTCAGAGGCCACCCACAGGCAAAGGATGGCCATATTGGGTCACAGGTAATAGTGAATTAAATGTTCCCATCACTATAGATCTGCTGTCAGCCTCAGATTAGAGATGGGAATTGGGATTTCCATCTAGAAGATGAACACAACCCTGGCCATATTATTCCAGGTGAGGGGGTGGAAAAGGTATGTTATTCTCCCAGGAGCTCCGACCATATTACTCCAGGTGAGGGATAAGAAGAGTTTGACCCCTAGAAATGGACACAACCAAGGAATGGGAAGTGGTAACTCCTTTATTGAGGCTCCCAGAACTCAACATGTTACTCCAGGTGAGGGATGGAATGTGGTATCTCCTCTCCAGAGATCCAACCTTCAAAAATTGACATATTACCCCAGGTGAGGAAAAGGTAAAGGTATTTTCTCCCCAAGGATTTGACCCCGGACATGAGTGAGGAATGGAGGGTGGTATCTCTGGTTTTGAAATCTAACTCCAGAATTGAACATGTTACTCCAAGTGAGGGATGGGTTGTGGTATCTACTCTATGGAGATCCAACCTCAGAAATAGCCATATTACCCCAGGTGAGGAATAGGAGAAGGTTTTCACCCCAGAGATCTGGCCCCCAGAAATAGACATGGGCGAAGCATGGGAGGTGGTGTCTCCTATTTGGAGATCTAATGACGGAACTCAACATGTACCTCCAGGTGATGGATAGGGAGTGGTATCTCCTCCTTGGAGATCTGACCTCAGAACCGACTACATTACTCCTGGATCTACTACCTGATAGCCACCTTGTTGCACATCTGATCACATGACATAGGAAGTGGTATCTCCTCCTTAGATCACAGAACTGATCACGTTACTCTAGGACCTACTACATGATCCCCACCTTACTCTACTCATTGCAAATCTGATCACGGGACTCCAGGTGATGGATAGGAAGTGGTACCTGGGAGATCTGAACACAGATCTGACCACATTATACCAGGATCCACTACCAGATCTCTACCTCATTGCTAATCTGATCACGACTCCAGGTGATTGATAGGAAAGGATCTCTCCTCCTTGGAGATCAGACCACAGATATGACCACATTACTCCAGGATCTACTACCTAAACCTCATTGGAAATCTGATCACATTAAAGTTCTTCATATATGTCTACAGGGTGTGCCTTTACTTTTTCTCTCCCTAGGGTGCAACTTCCTTTTTTTTTACATCAACATGTCCCTTAGGACAGTCAGATCTCGGGTTAAGTGAGTCACTCCTCTTGGGAAACACCCAAATTCTCGGTATAATAAAAGATGATCCCAGAAGCTCAGCACTACGCTGGTTACACTTCAGATATGTAATCCTGAGCAAATCTGTTGGGTGTTAAACTCCAGGAATAACGTAGAACTGTGACAGTGATATATTGCAGTGCCGCACCTACAGAGAGCGTTGCAATGCCATAAATATAGCCAGGTGTGGAGTGATAGGAACGCCCTAAAATGCAACTTGCAAAATAACAATTCAAGGTCCCTACAATCCACAGAGGCAGCAACCTGAGCCAAAGACACGTGTAGGGGAGAATATAGGAACCTCAATTTATAGAGAAAGGCTATAATGGAAACAGATCATATGACCCCAGTAGATGAATGCTGCACATTTCTCGGTGAATGGAGCTTTGGGAATGAAGAATTCTGCAGATTTGCTGCATTGGATGGAAGTGATGGAATGAAACGTTCCATTGCATATGGCAGTACATATGGCAACATTCGGATATGTATACATGTGGCAGCATTTTGCATTGGAAATTAATCCAATCGATGGGGTTCATTGCCCAGCTGCAGACAGTAAATGTTATATGAATATTGCAAGGGGAAAAATATGCAACGTATGCCACGTATAGCATGCTAGTTGCTGTTATCTTGGACCTCTTTGGTGCCCAGGTCACAGGGAGTTAATATTCCTTCTGGTGCCCCAACACCCATTTTCTGTGGGTCAGGTGATGGAAATGTGAGCTCACAATGCTCAGAATGTATTTAGAAGTTATTGGGAGGGCGTTGAATGGTGCACACCGCATACCTCTGCATACAATGCGCTCCATGACAATGGCACAATAGGTGTCACCAGGATGAATGAGGGTCAGTTTGCCTTCTAGGAGTCTTCTGGAATGTGGAACAATGACCCCCCCCTCCCAGTAATAATATGACCTCTGACCCCAATCAATAACTCCGGATACATTAGTGGGAGGAAAGTGTAAATTTACCGCTATTCCCAGCACCGTATATTGCATTCCTCAGAATAACAGATCTGTTCTATCCTCTCCACATTAATGTCTGACAACACCCAGATGGTTCTCAGGGT
>NC_092862.1:4823227-4825415 GCF_032062135.1 Pyxicephalus adspersus | reverse complement strand
GAGTGAACTCAGACTTTTATAATATATTATAGCAATATATTATAAATTATATAAGATGAAGTGGGTGTCTGATGCTCTGTAGTACGGGCAGGACTGAAATTTCTGGGTCCTATACTAGGTAGGCTTTGTGGGCTTCTTCCCAGTTTTGCAAAAGTCAGGCTCTTTAGATTGGGGCCCTAACAGAAGTACCCCTTGCCCCCCCCCCCGTTGGCAGCCCTGAGTATTGGGGGACCCCAGGTATAAAGGCACAGCAGCATTTAAACAGGGAACCCAGGTGCTGCAAGACAAGAGCGCCCTCTGGTGGGTGAATCACACAGTCAGTGGGCCCATGATAATGGATTGGAAATAATTTAATTTTTTTTTAGGTAATTTTGTTATTTGGAAATCCTGATTGCGAAATCTCTGTCCTTCCCTTCTCTGGGATTTTTTTTCATTTTTACCACATCACGAAAACAATCCAGAAAAGAAAATTCTGTAGGGGTCGTGCCAATTCTTTCCGCCTGTTTGGTGTCCATTTCTCACCAAAAATGCTGCCAGTAATTTGAGTCAGATGAAATCTGGAATCAATGGAAGGAAGCGGAGAAGAGAACGATTCATTGCATTCCTTCCTTATCCGCCTGTACCAAGCGTGGGCTCTGTGTGGTTGGGAATTGGCGGGATCATTTAGATTGTAAGCTTTTTGGGGCAGGGTCCTCTCCTCCTCCTGTGTCACTGTCTGTATCTGTCTGTCATTTGCAGCCCCTAGGTAATGTACAGCGCTGTGTAATATGTTGGTGCTACATAAATCCTGTTTATTAATATTAATTAGATGGTGTCATAGCCGTGCCCTTCCAGCAGGGGGCAGATGATGGTGCTCATTATCCTCCATTGGAGGGGGTAAGTTGTGCAGCATTCTTCACATTGATTCTGTTTGTGTGATTGAGACAAGGTCCTGACCCGGCCCTCAGGTTCCCTGCTGTAACCCTGTCACAGGGGCCCCGGGGCCCCAACCCTTTCCTGCCTCCAAAACAGCTGCATAGTAAAATTCATTGCATACCTGAGTTCAGGTTGTAGCACCTATTACACCAGGAATGTGAGGTCACATAACTGTGAACCAACGAGAGTCAGCCGTGTTTCCTGCGTTAACACCAAACAAAATCACTTAAATCTCAATTTGCATTAAAATAATATCTGCTGATCCTGCCATGAAGGTTCTTGTTCAGGCATTTCCTGTTATGGAGTGACATTGCTCTGTCTTTCACCTATTTGCCTTCCTGTGTTGTCACCCTGTCACAGGGGCTTCAGATGGAGATGAGAGGCCATTTGTCCGCTGTTGTCACCATCAGGAGACCTAAAAAATGGCGGGCAGCCATCACCGGAGTGCAGGAAGACAGGAAGTAGATGAACAAAGGCTGAAGGAGATCAGCACAGATATGCAACAAAGGATGACAACACAAGAGCAATATTAGCAATAGCAATATTCATTAGATTAGCAATAATAATATACAATGTTGTCACTCTAACAGGAAGGACCCAAACAAGGACATGCATGGCAGGATCACTAGGAATTATTTGAATGATTTAAAAGGACTCAAAACTTTTATTAGTAAATTAGCTTGTTAGCGATTGCATGCGCTGGCATATAATGCATTGTAAGCTGTATTTCTTGTTTAATGATTTCCTGTTATGTCCTGAAAATCAGCAACAGGATAGGGAGGGGCATCGCTCCCAGCCAATCAGACTTAACTGCACTGCACAGTGCTAAGGCTCTTTGTAAAGGAGCCTTCTGAATGGAAGAAGGGCAGAGAGATGACCTCATCAGTGACTTGCTGCTCCTCTGTCCAAACAGAACGCAGAACAAATGTGGTCAGGGCCCGGCTCATATTCCAGCTCTGACTTTATTGGTTTATCTGCAATGACTGAGTGCATCCTGCGGGGGGCAACAGTATACATCTATGGGGGGCAATACTGGGACACCTGTGGGTAAAGGGATCTGTGCGGTCGGTGTCTATGTGGCATCGCAGGGATCTGTGCGGTCGGTGTCTATGTGGCATCGCAGGGATCTGTGTGGTCGGTATCAATGTGGCATCGCAGGGATCTGTGCGGTCGGTATTAATGTGGCATCGCAGGGATCTGTGCTGTCGGTATCAATGTGGCATCGCAGGGATCTGTGCGGTCGGTATCAATGTGGCATCGCAGGGATCTGTGC
>NC_092862.1:4821253-4822945 GCF_032062135.1 Pyxicephalus adspersus | reverse complement strand
ATGTGGCATCGCAGGGATCTGTGCGGTCGGTATCAATGTGGCATCGCAGGGATCTGTGCAGTTGGTGTCTATGTGACATCACATGGATCTAAGCGGTAGGTGCGACATCGCAGGGATGTGTGCGGTCGGTGTGGCATCGCATGGATCAGGGCTGTTGGTGTGGCATTGCAAGGATCTGTGCAGTCGGTGTGGGGGGCAATACTGGGACACCTGTGGGTAAAGTCCGGGGAGGGGGGGAAGCAATGCAGGGACCAATTGGCCCTTTACAGAGCAGTGGCCGTGTATCATTGCAAGTATCTTTGCGGTCAGTGTCGTTGTGGCATCGCAGGGATCTGTGCGGCCGGTACGGCATTGCAGGAATCTGATGCAAAAGGCCCGACAAGCACACAGCGGTGTCGCAATGATATCAGTAGGATTCCGAATGCGGGAAAATCTCCACCAATCACATGACTCTTCTGGGCAATTATTATATTATACGTTATTTATAAAGCGCCAACAAAGTATGCAGCGCAGTACAATAAATAGGGGTTACAAATATCAGCAAGGAGGAGAGGACCCTGGCCAGAAGAGCTTGCAATCTAAGAGATGACTGTCAGGAGTCGCCAGGTCTGTGGCCCATGTGGACAGCATCTTCAGAACCAATCACAGCCTGCACAGCCCACCCATACATTCTCCAGCATGCAGGCTCTAGTATTATCCTGCGATCATGGTACATTGCCCGGCTGTATTTGCCGCCCCACAGGTGTCAGGCGGGTCCGGAGGGTAAAGTTTCTCTTTTACAGCTCATTTATAAATCATTTATGGTGCCGGTTTCCTGGGAACCGAGCCGCCCACTGCCGTGTTGTGCCAGAGCTTTACAATATAGGGAGGGGCCCCAACGGCAGCCGGGTGACAGCAGGGCGGGGACACAACCGCTGGCACGGCGCCTTAATGGTGGAAAAACTTGTTATTGTGGAGGGAACGTCAGAGGAGTGTTGTGATGATTCTGTGATCTCCGATCTGCCCACGTTATACTAATCCGACCAATCACAATCCAGATAAACTCGATAAATCGCATGTTTTAGGACGAATTGCGTGTTGCCAAGCGGTTTCACCAATCCGAAAAAATTCCCATTTAATATTTTACTCGCATTTCCATCAAACTGATTATTGGCCCCTTTGGAGGTCGGTGGGGTTTTTGTCCCATGACCCCGATCCCCACATTCACCAATTTATAAATAAATGGCGTTTAAAGTGAATGAGTCGCATGCGCCACTCTCAGATACGGCGATCTGTTGGTCCGCTCAGGTGGATGGATTTTCTGATTGGATGGTAATTGTGATACGAAGATCCGAGCTCTGACCAACACTGCGCAGGATTCCTGAGAGGATGCGACGCTGCAGAAAGGTGAATGATCCCTAAAAGTTCAGCATTGGAGCTGCAACACAAATCACACATTACAAGTCTTCATTATATCAGCACTAATTAACTAAATATTTAGGGGGGTAGGCGGAGGAATTGTGTCACATGACCAGCCGCCTGGTAACAAAGGGGCAGGACTCAGCGCTCCCCGGTAACGAGGGGGAGGGACGTTGCTGTCTCCGAGGGGGAAGGACACTGTGGTCACCAGTAACGAGGGGGGAGGACGCTGCAGGCTCTGGTAATGAGGGGGCACGACGCTGCAGTCTCCGTAACGAGGGGGTAGGACGCTGC
>NC_092862.1:4818465-4820890 GCF_032062135.1 Pyxicephalus adspersus | reverse complement strand
GGGCAGGACGCTGCGGTCCCTGGTAACGAGGGGGGAGGACGCTGCGGTCTCAGGTAACGAGGGGGGAGGACGCTGCGGTCTCCGGTAATGAGGGGGGAGGACGCTGCGGTCCCTGGTAATGAGGGGGCAGGACGCTGCAGTCTCCGGTAATGAGGGGGAAGGACGCTGCGGTCCATGGTAATGAGGGGGTAGGACGCTGCGGTCTCCGGTAATGAGGGAGAGGGAGGCTGCTGTTTCCGGTAACGAGGGGGGGAGGACGCTGAGGTCTCTGGTAACAAGGCAGAGGGCTGTATCTATCTGTTTGGGGGGGGGGTATTTTAAATGTTGGGGTCAGGTAAGGTTGGAGTTACCTGTCCTGTGCAGTGGGCTTCAGGTGACATTAGGGGCCTCTGTTGTTGTTAATAGGGGCCCCTGTGTTAATTGGGGCTCAGGTGACATTGGGGCCCCTGTTGTTATTGAGGGCCCCTGTGTTATTGGGGTTCAAGTGATTTGGGGACCCCAACTCCAGGAGTTTGGGGCAGGATGTGGGGGGCTGCTGTAACGTGGCACTATATCGCTGGATTTTGGCCCCTTAACCTCCTGAACTCCTGAGGACCCCAGGGATGGCGGCGGGGACATACAGGGGGTCACCTCAACTTAATCATACAAGGAATGCAGCAGCAGGAGTGAGACTGCACCAAATATGGGAGGGGCACCACGTGATCTATAAGCTCCGACCATAACAGCAGCATCAGTTCAGGAAGAAGTTACTCCAGGAGTTGAGTTCCCATGGTAACGGCTGTGCTCCATAGTAACAGGTGAGAGGGGATCGCACAGACGATCCATGTCGGGCGAGTTATATACAAACATTCCGGAGAGAAGTACAAATTAGGGATCAGAGATGGAATATGGAGTGATAATGGGGTGACAGCCCAATACAGAATTACCGAATGATTAGAGTTGGGAGAAGGATTAGTCGGTGGTCGGTAATCGGTACTCACCCAGGCAGCAGAGTTTGGAGTAGAGGAGCCCCCGGTCCCCTTCCAGCAGAATTTCCCTTTTATACGAATAATACCAACCGGAGGAGAGCGGCCGATCTGCCATCCTGCCGGCCCGGAGTCTCCCTCCTCCCGCCTCCAGATCCGCCCCGCACTGAGCACACCCACCGCTGCACCGCCCCATACAGCGCGACCGGCACCACCGATCTCATCTGTATTACCGACCACCGACCTCATCTGTATTACCGACCACCGACCGTGCAGCGCTATATAACTATTAGTAATACACAGTGACTGTGCTGGTGGAGTGTCAGCTCTTCTGTCCAGACACCGATCTGCCCGTCCTAGCATTCTTTGTACAGCGCTACGGCATAGGTATGAGCCATAGTGAGTTCTGCTTCAAACTCACAGCTCAGCTATCCGAAAACCCCTGAAGATCTTAGGGGGAGGGGTTATTAGAGTGTCAGCTCCTTTGCTACAGCATGTGATTGACTCTGTACAACGCCATTGTATACATCAGAGCTATATACATACAATATGTTGGGGACCCCGGCAGCCTTCCAATCTCATAAATTGGCTCCCCAGCAATCTCTGAAGTTACAGGAGATGCATATTAGAGTGTCAGCTCCTTTGGTTCAGCATCTGGCGAGTCCTCTGTACAGGGCTATGGTATGTGTCAGAGCTGCTTCCTCCTCCTGTGTCCCCTGGGACCATTAAACACAATTTATGGGATGAGGATGACACTTCCATGATGCTCCTCTTCCTTCCATCACATTTGGGATCCCCTCCATCTTGCCCCCCCCCCCTATCCTGGTGCATTGATTGCCGCATTGCATTAGAAGCCCATTTATATAAAGGCTGGCAAAGCCCCAAAATGTCTCAATAAGCGGCTGTGTGCAGGGGTTGGCAATGCAGAGCACCATAACGCATGGTGCTGCATGGTGTATTGGGGTTGGGCTAGGGCCACTATGGGGGTGCATAGGGCCCCAATCAGACTAGTTCACAATTCTGAAACAAACATTGGAAATGGGGCCCAGAAATAGAAATAGAATTTAGATGGTGGCCCTGGGGCTGCATCAACACATCTGCACTGGGGGGGGGCAATTAAAACGACCCCCCCCCCCCCCCCAGTGCACTCTATTGGTGGCAAACCTAGCAAACAAAACTGAAATATTGAGAAGAAGAATTTCCATAATAAATCCAACATCGCCCAACAGAACCGGAATTGTGGGTCCATGGAAGGGAAAGTGACAAAGGTGAGGAAAGATCCGCATGGAGGATGGGAGGGGGTGTGAAGCCAGGAACACCCCAAATACCGGGCATTACTATGGGAAGGGCCTGCAGAATAAGGGGGGCAGGCACAACACTCACTGTGCCCCCCCCCCCAAATATTATTATACATTTATATAGCTCTGACATATACCATAGTGCTGTACAGAGAGCACTGA
>NC_092862.1:4809844-4818046 GCF_032062135.1 Pyxicephalus adspersus | reverse complement strand
CCCCCCCCCCATATCTAAGTGTAAGGAGGGTTGTTGGGTCACCTATATCAATGGGATGATTCCTTCACTTGCAACACTTTTTCCTTTCCATAAATGATTTGATTGTTTGAACTTCCTGGTCAATGTGACTACACCAGGAAAAGTAAACTCCCGCCCCGCCCCCTGAATATCACAGCCAATCTTATAACTGTCAATGCTGGCCCAGCTCTTTGCCCCTCCCCTTTTCTGTAAAAGTGAAAGGGAATAGTACAGATGGCCACTTGTGTGACAACTCTGAGTCTGCTGTCATCACATCCAATATGGTGCCACCGGGAAGGCTTCCAGATATCAGATTATATTTAATACCCTTTATATACTATACACGTCTAAAGCTCTGACATATACCATGGTGCTGCACACAGAACACTGACAGGGTCATGTGCATGGCCAGCTATAGCCATTTTGATTGGCTGCGCCGTCTCAGCACACACGGTGGCTCAGTAAGTGGCAGTAGTATCGGGGTCACATGACCTGCTCTATACTCTGGCTGCCGCAGATTGGCAGTTGATGGTGGTGGCTCATAGAGTGAGCATTGTTCCATTTGGTGATGGCGGATACCAAGGACGGCGCCCAAACGTTGGGAACAGCTGGCGGCTCTCGTCCTGGCCAAGTCCACACTTACAACAGGAAACCACAATGGGGGCCACGCCTCGGCGGTGTTTATGGTCGGCTCAGTTTTTCCAGTTTTGAAAGAAAAAAAAAAAAAAGCAGCAAAGATGGAAAATTCCAAAAATAATGGCAGGGAGATCACTGCGGGCCAGGGAAGGGGGGTCTACCGGTATATTTGGGAAGGGGGTCGCATTACGGGGACGCAGCCAGACGCTGCTTTCAATTTAGAAGAGGGGGGTTGGGAGGGCGCCTTCCAAAATTCAAACCAGTAAATCCAAATTCTCATAAAACCAAATCCAGGGGAGAAAACGAGACGTTAGGGGGATTAATGCGACGTGGAAAATGCGCATGTGTTACTATAAACCGCAGAGCTGCAGCTATAATCTACGCAAGGCCCCCTCCCCCATGATCAGACCTGGAGGGGGTACAGATTTTAACTTAGGACAATGAGAGTCAATGTTGAATTAGTTGCCCGGGGTTACGGCGCCCTGCCAGTTGCAGAGTAGTAAAATGAAGACGTGTCCCCCCGCAGCGCAGATTACAGGGAGCTCGCTGACCGCCTTTACGTTCCTGCGGGTGACATTTGGAATAATATGAAAAAATAAATGGTCACTTTTTCCAGATTTCCCGCCAAACTGGCGGCGTGTACAGCCAGCACCGGGGACACCGCCAATGTGGGCACCACCGTGACCAGGAGCGCAGAGCTTGGGAGGGGCAACTTCCTCTCTGTGGCTGCAGACAAGATGAGTAACTGAAATCCCAAAAGACCTTAATGAGTCATAAGAGTGGGGGAGGGGGGACCCCACAAATTTACCGTTACAGCTAAAGATCGCTGAACTCAATCTGGAAGAATATATGGCTCACATATTCATTGCATCCGTGGCTTCTTATGCTTCCATAAGGACGGCACCATCTTTGTTCAGCATCATCCAGGGTCGCCATTTATATCATGGAGGGAATGTTGCTGCCTGTGCTCACAAATCTCTAACGTGTAAACCGCCAACAGTTCTTAGCCACTGTGCAGCCATCTTGTTTAGAATGGAGGATCATGGGAGGCTCCCCAGCCAACGGGGGGCCACAAGTCAGGGGCCCATTGTTGGCCATGTCTGCCACTGTTCTGGGGTAACAAATGTTAGGCATTATCTATAGGGCCACACATGGAGACAATTCACGCAAACCCCTTCCTGAATTTGGTCGTCATGAAAGAAATTTGTTGCAGACATCAAAGTGTGCGGTGACGGCGAATGAAAACAAAGCGCAGCCGGAGCGCGTCCAGGCCGCAGCCGCCGCCAGATACGTAAAGAAAACACAGAGACGCGTGTGTGTGCCAGCTGGGAACACGTGGGCTCCAGACGGCAGAATGCGCCTCGTCCTCCAACACACAATTACCCAGCGAAATGCCAACAACGCAATCAAAGCAGCAACAACAGAAGCCGCTTGTGTAATCCAAAGTAAATCAGATCTGGGGAGGCAGGATGGGAATGGGGGATGGTAAGGTCCAGCTTGGGGTCTTGGATGGAACCTCAAGGTCGGCCCTGTGTGCCAAGATATGGAATTCAGCACCAACACCCCTGCAGTGACGCCATTTTTGATGCCTCTTTGTTAATGGGACCGGACAAATCACCCGCTGGGCTGGCACAGAGGGCCAATGGGATATATGAAGACCTATAGATTGTAAGCTCTTCGGGGCAGGGTCCTCTCCTCCTGCGTCACTGTCTGTATCTCTCGGTCATTTGTAATCCCTATTTATTGTACAGCACTGGGTAATAAGTTGGCGCTATCAATAGCCTGTTCTGCTCTATGGAGGGGGACCAGAGGGGGCGCCCCCATTTACCACTGCAGGGGTAAAATTACCCATTCTGAGGCCGGTCCTTTATTGATCATCATTACAAACCTGACACCAGATTCCCACCAAAGACAACCACCAATGCAGCGTCTATTCCCCCCGGTGGATCCATACTATTCCACCCCATCTGGATTCTCCCAGAGACATCAGCGTCCAGAACTCTGGGGTTCCAGGCCATGACACCTCGAAAAATCTACAGAGATAAATAATATTAATAATATTGAAATCATATCGAAACTCGGATTCTTTTTATTTTACTTGTCTGTGTCCCCTTATAAAGATTTATAGTCACTTCCTGTCCTGGTGACACAACAATAAAGGCAAAAACTCAGGATAAAAAGTGGCAACAAAACTAGGTGACCACGTTGGGAGATTTACTTTTCTTTTCTGGCTCCGGTGACAACACAAGTTAGATTGCCATCTCGGTGGTCACCAGGGTGAATCTCTCAGCCTGGGGAGGGCAATAAAAACCCAGCAGAGTCTGATTTTCTATTGTATCCAAAACTAGAAAAGAAAGTTCTGCAATTAAAAAAAGTTAAATAAATAAAGTTCTGCAATTTACTACAAATTATCAGTTTGTAGTGTAAATTTAATTTCCAAAGCCAAGAACGGTGACTTCTGATTGGTTGAGGGAATACAAAGCTGCGATGACTTTCAGACGTGGTGATGCACAACGCCCGCCACATCCTGACCGCCACGTGCAACATGTGCTGTTTGGTGGGTTTCTGTGATGTTTCTATGGTAACCGGTGAATCCTGCGGTGAAGATGATGATGGGGATTGTGTGAAAGCAAAACCAGCAACTGGGAACTTCCCCAGAGACTAAAAACTTTGTCCGTGCCACCCGGAGATGTGCCAGGGACTGGCGATACCACTGGAGGGGGTTTCCATACCACCGCCCCCTCCGACCAGCCGCTGCCAAGAATTATTCTCAGGGTGGCATTAAAGAGAACCTGTCATAGAAGTTCCTTCCTGAGCACCCTGCCAGCCCCTAGACCCCAGGGCAGTCTGATGACAGGTCCCGTTTAAATGCCCCTCTCACCTCCTTGGCAGTCATGCCACTCTATGGTGGTGCAGAAATGTAATTTTACGAATAAATCTGAACAGAATTCCAGGAAGAAAACCCAGAAAGGGTTAAAATCCCAACAGATTATTTTGTTCATAGATGAGATTGCACTTCCTGTTCTGGAAACAAAACAGGAAGTGAGCAAAAATCACCCCGAAAATAATGGAAATCCCCAGCAGAATAAGGATTCTAGAATAAGTGTCCCCATTGGAAGATTGCTTTCTATTCCTGATCTGGTGACAACTGTACAATGTTAGGAATTAGGAAGACTTGACAGAGGGTCAAACCCTTCGCTACCCAGATTCTCTATCCATCACATTGGGCTCTATTTTTAAAGCAGTGAATTTGACTTTCCCTTAAACATTCCCTGGTGGAGAATCAATTGACACACATGGACCTGGAAGATTTCCAGGAAGGAATGCTTTTGTAGAGAGATGCAGACAGGTCCTCTTGGCTATTCTCGGAGGGGGCGGAGTCTGATTTCTGCTGATACATGGTGGCTATAAAATTCTCCTTATCAGTGGCAGCTGGATGTTGGCGCTGCCAAAACTCCCAGAATCTTCCTGTAAACTGCGTCAAGGTTTAACCCTTTGGTGCCGGCCCAGGGAAATTCTGCCAAAGTCAAGGAAGGCAGCCAAAAAAATAAGAAAATGAACGAAATGTGAAACCATTACCATTTCCAAGACAGGAAGACAAAGAACAAAAGAAGAATTTTGTAATATAAACCACAGATTCCTGGTATATCCATAGATGAATAAAGGTGGTGCCGGCCTTCCGGAGACAAAGCATTGTCAGAGTTTTACAGTCTTACACACAATTGTGTGCTGAGCATGCTAGGACAGGTCCACTGATGATCTATTTGTTGTCACTGGTCAGTAGGAAGGAATGAAGAATGTGAGTCCCTGTTTGTGTATGGGGCCCTTAGTGCCCCTGGGCCCTGCAGGGGTGGTAGTGATGGATTTGCCCTCCAGTTAGAAGACACAATTATTAAAATACACCAAATTCCAGGCTGTAAATCCATCTCACAACATGGGTACACACAGCCGTAGCCTAGGGCCCCTGGAGTCACAGGGGCCCTGGGTATGAAGGCAGGGTATGCAGATGTGTACAGTGGAGTTGCCCCGGGGCGGGGGGTCTTGTACACTATACACCGGAATGCGGCGAGGTGTCACATCAAAGTGATGAAACATGATGTCAGCCGCAGGGCGAGCCGCACATTCCTACACATCGCAATCACCTGCAACGTACCTGAGCGTGGCGCCTGTGTGTACAGACCGGGGGGCCACGGGTCATAGGGACCCCTCTACATATACAGACTCGGGGGCCACAGGTCATAGGAACCCCTCTACATATACAGACTGGGGGGCCACGGGTCATAGGGACCCCTCTTCATTTACAGAGCAGGGGTCCATGGGTCACAGGGACCCCTCTACATTTACAGAGTGGGGGTCCTTATGTCATAGGAACCCCTCTACCTATACAGACCGGGGGTCCACGGGTCACAGGGACCCCTCTACATTTAGAGAGCGGGGTTCACGGGTCATACAGACCCCAGACACGGTAGAAGGACCCCAAGTTTATGCGCCATATGGGCCCCTCTCTACAGACCCATATATGACTCATATAGACCCCCACTTTACATACAATGGGGACCATGCAGACCCCACACCTAGGTATCACCCAGACTTCTCTCATTCTGCTCTATCCTCCCACCAGCATGGCTCAGCAACCAAACTGATTGGCCCCTTGTGCTGCTTTTTCCCTCCCATAATCTGTGCCCTGCTGTACAGAGGCTATTGGTAGGCCATTCTAGTTCCTTACACATTTACAAGTCTCTATAGATTTATTGCTGTATTAATGATTACAGAGCGGAGATAATCTGTACCTTGGAATTCATCAAAAAACATTTAGAGATAAAGAAGAACTTTACCCCAGAAAAACAAAACCTGTGCCAGCAGGAATGTGTTTATTGCAGAGGTGGCATACCATCCATCTCTGTGCTGCAATTACTTCCCGCTTACAAACATCCTTAGAAGGTGCAATAAATGGCGCATGCTCTGCTAGGTGGGCATTCCCTGCATGCATATGTGTGACATCAGCAATAGTCAGCCAATTAAAATGCCCAACACAGAGGAAACATCAACAGAAGCTCAGATGTGGCATCAATGGTGGGCATAGCATAGAGCAGAGATGTGGGAGGAGCCAAGATGGCCACATCCACTGCAGGCTGCCTGCTGAAAACTACAGAGGGGGCGGAGACAAGACCAGTCACCCTGTGCATGGAGAGAGCGCATCAATGCCCGGTCTATATTACAGGAAGTTCATCCCGGAGTTCCACTTTAAAAAAGAAAAGTCAAAACAGTTTCTGCATTTGGAAAATTTTGCAGAATTGGTCATTTTGTTGCAAAAATTTTGTTCTCATTGCCATCCCAGAATCTCCCCCCCCCCCCCCCTTTTCATAGAGAAGAAGCAGTTATTGGTACATCTGAGCCCATGGCTGTGTTCCAAGTAGCAGCCATCCCCTGCGCCCTACGACTATCTCCATTCAAAGTCATTTTCTTGCCTCCGGGGGTAACGAGCTATAAAGATTTGGTCACGAGAGATTCGATAGAGACGGCAGATTTGGCAGCTGTCCAATAAACCGGTCCGGGCACTCAGCTTTCCGGGATGACGTGTCCCCGGGGACAAATGATTGCTGCCTGTGGCGGGGGTGGAAGAGATATTAGGAATGGGTTTAATTATTCTGACCACAAGGCGTCTCAGTGAGAGAGATTAAAATGACATCACAGGGAAAAGCGCAGTAACCAATAGCAACCAATAGGATACGTGGATATTATGGGATAACGGACAATGGACCTGATTTATTAAAGCTTTCCAAGACTGGAGAAGATGGACTGTCATGGGAGAACCTGGGAAATCCAGCAAACCTGGCAACCACTAAGCTTCCAGCTGCTTTTTTCCTGTGGTTGAATATAGAAAGCTGATTGGTGGGGAGCTGGCCGCCCATTCAGACAGGTGGAGGTGCCGCCATCTTGGCAGGTGTTGCTGGATATATTTTCTTAATGTCAGGGTGGAGCAGGCTGCACGTCATCCTTCCAAATAAAATCTGATTCCCCCCCCCCCCCTCGCTTCGCCGTCGTGTTATTATGTAAATAATTCATGGCGTCTCCGCCCTGAACACAAATCCTTGACCTTCAGAAAGTTCGGAGCGATGAAAACAGTCAGATATGTGGACGGTGACACGTGCTGACACCTGTCGTCCTGTGTAAGACCGCCATGTCTAATAATGGAAGGGCTCGGAATGGAGAACGATGACCTTCCCCTTTAATTGGTGGCCTTGTTATGTCTGGCCTGGATTGGCAGGCAAAAGCGACTCCTCTCGGATGCCGTGTGTGCAGGGCAGATCAACCTTTCTAAATTGAATCTAATAATTGGCTTATATGGCGTATGAAGGATCAGCATGACAGCCAGGAAACCGGCATCTTCAAGAGTGGCGTCCAATCAAAGTAAAGATGACGTGGCTGAAATAAAAATCCTTATCCTTGTGTATAAACTTTGTAAATTAGGCCTCAAGTGTGCCTGTCAGGTTTTGGTATAGGTACAAGGATTGAACAGCAGGGCGGTGCTCTTAAGAAGGGAGATTACAATCAATTTCTGCAAACCTCAGCATTCCCCACATCTAGAATTATAACAGAAAACACATAACTACCCCCTGGGTGATGTGGGCACAGATACCCACAAATTGTAGATGCCCACTGATGTTCTTAGTACCCCTATAAATATACCCCCAGCCACCACCATGTGTCACAGTACTCTGCATACATTCACACACATTTGGTAAAGGTTTGTGGCCAATATGTGGTACCCAATGCCATCCAAAAGCTCTTTTCCATCAACTAAAGCTGCTAAGGGTTACCCTGCTCTGCACATCATCCCTGCCCTTTGCTTTATTGACCAATCACAAGCTGAGCTGCACTCGATACATTGTATCTTTGTACAAAGATGGAGATACCATATATGGAGAGCTGGCTGCAGAAAACTAAAATCTGATTGGTTGATGCATCTCACACATGGCCAGCTGATACAATGTATGGAGAGCTGGCTGCATGACCCTGGAATCTGATTGGCTGATGAACCTCACACATGGAACGTTGGATGATACAATGTATCTTTCCATCAAAATATCCCTGCAGGGAGAGGAATGAATGAATGGCCGGGTGAAAATCCTTAAATCAGCCCCAAAGTGACTCCCTATCAGTAGATCCCTGCACAGGAGGAAAGTTGTACAATGACACTGCTGCCATCTATACACAGACATAGGTAGGGGGGAGATCGGTGCCGATTTACTAAACTTTTCACTCTGCAAAGGTGAATACTGATTTAGTTTAGTATATTGGGCGAATGTTCACTGCACAATGCCCACAATCATAAGTCAGGGAGGTGAGCCAATAGTATTTCTGCTGGTAGCTAATTGGATGATTAAATGAACAATTTCAGAGAAGTATAAACTACACACACAATGCAATTTTATTATTTTAGTTTATAGAAGTATCGATGGTGTGCAGGATCGGACATCTGTGCCTGGCATTACAATGCAGATTGATCGGTCTCCATACACTTAGTACCCCCCCCCCCCCCCCCCC
>NC_092862.1:4770699-4808642 GCF_032062135.1 Pyxicephalus adspersus | reverse complement strand
CCCACTATTCCTGAGGATCCACCCCCTACCCTGCCTGTGTGCCCAAATCCTGCCCCTCTGTACACCGTTACTGCTCCTGTACTCGCTATCTCCGCCTTATGACCAACCTCCACCCTTCTTGTGTGCGCAGATGCTGTTCCACCTGTACAGCCATCGTACCAACAAGCCCTGCCTCACTGTATGCCCTGATTCTACCTCCATCTGTACAGAATACCTGTATCCACCATCTCGGCCTGTGTGCCCAGTTTTGGCCCCCTATGTACACCGTTACTGCTCCTGTACCCACCATCACTGTGTGCCCAGATCATGCCACCATCTATGCACCACTACTGCTGATTTCCCCAACATCCTTGCTTAAGGACTCCCTCACAACCCAGTTTGAGTCTGAATCTGTGCCCGCATTCTGCCACCACTTCCCTCAGGGCATCACTGCTACTAATGTACTACTACACTTTACCTGTGTGTGCCCCCATATCCTGCCACACCTGTACACTACTACTACCACCACCACTATCCCTGCACAAGTGTGTGAGCAGAGTGCCCACATCCTGCCCCCACCTCCATCTGTACACCGCTACTACTACTAGCACCACCAATACTGCCTGTGTGCCCACATCCTGCCACTGCTTCTACCTGCACAATGCTACAATTACCCCCACCCCTAATAGCAGCCCCCCAATGTCACTACACTTATTGCACCCCCATGTTGTGTAAATGTTGACAAACTAATGTTTAAAACTAACAAATATTCAAATCTAAAATCCAGAAATCGTATGAATTCCCCCAACGTGTCCCGCCTGGGGTGCGATATTCAGTACTGTGGCCCCCCCCCCACCCCACACTAAAGCACTGCAGACTGTCTATCCTTAGCAGTCTCTTCCTCGGCTGTACTTTCCCTGCTGTCTCTCCCATCAGACTCTCTATTTTTATTCTGGAATCTGGCTCCTCTATAAATAAACTTTTCTTTCTTATAAAACTTTTTACACCCCTGAAGTGCCAAACCAGGAAAACAGGAAACTTGGCAATGTGCAGCGCTAACAGAAATAATTCTCCCATGAAAAAACTCCCCATGGCCCGTCCATCTGTCTCTCCACAGACCCCAGAGACACTCTGACTGTCCAACATCCATCCTTCTGTCCAGCCAAAGACAATGTGCAATGTCACCGGCCATAGAGACAGAACTTTGTCCAACATCAGTCCAGAGACAAAGTTCTGTTCAACATCGATCTCTCCATCCGACCACCCATAGACGCCAAGAGACAGCACTCTATCTGTGCAATGTCCATCTGTCTGTCCAACCGACACAAACCCCAGACACTCTGTTCAATGTCTGTCCATTGGCCCGAGACAGCAATCTGTCCAATATCACTTTGTCAGTCCATCCAACCATCCACAGACCCCAGAGACAACACTTTGCCCGCTGGCCCCCCCAGAGACAGCACTCTGCCCGCTGGCCCCCCCAGAGACAGCACTCTGCCCACTGGCCCCCCAGAGACAACACTCAGGACAGAGTTCTGCCCCCTGCAGGTCCAATTTCCTAGTTCAGAGCCCCCCTGGGGGGTATAATTCTCCTCCCAGTGTCCCCTAAGCCAGTGAAGGTGAACTCTCTGCTCCTCCACAGCTTGCAGATGGCAGTTTAGGGGTTAATCTGATGTTGTGACAGCAGAGACACTGCAGCTCCATGTTTAAATTGACATTTAAAGGAGCCTCGGGAGGAGGTGACACCTGTTCCCCTTCATTCCTGTGCAGTCGTTGCCAACGGGCTTTCGCCATCAGATATGTGAGTGACAAGGTGACACCTAACCCCAGTCACATACACCGCGCCTCATCTGTCAGAACTTTCCATGTCACCAATTTAAATAGAGAGCTGCAGAACAGTCTGTACACCTACAGAGGTGTGACATCACCAGCTTTCCACAGTGACATCACAGTGATGACATCACAACAAGAAGCATGAAGAACATGTTTAGTCACCGCCCCGCCAATAATGCACAGCCATAGCCAGGGATACAAAGGGTGTCTCATTACCACCCCCCAACACTGTGACATCACAAAGGACAAACTAGTCATGTGACATCATAACTAAACCAATAGGGTGATGACATAACTGTGACATCACACCTTTATTCAAGGTCTTCATTATTAAGGACAGAAAAATCATTACATTATTCTTAAATTGATAAATTTAAGGGTGACATTTGTGGAACATTTAAAAAGTTGCAGGACCTGCCACAAAATATTAATTTAATACCCCCAAAGAGCAGAACAAAAAAAAGTTTGATTGTCAGAATTCAGGAAAATTAAAATTTTTTTGGTTTTTATCCTTATATGGCGTAGAGAAGGCGGAGCCACCTGCAGGCCACGCTGCTGGCAATCCTCCAATCACGAGGAGGCTCATTATCTGGCCCCGCCTATATTATTTATACATTATGTCCCCCCCCACCCTTAGTGTATCACTAACTGCTCACTGACTCACAACAGGAAGATTTCCATGGCAACATTCAAACTGACACCAGAGGCCTCCACTGACTCACAACAGGCTGATTGTTCTACACTTAGTTCTACACTAAAGCTGCGTACACATTTCCAATTTTTATCGTTGGAAATGAACGACGAACAATCGATTGGGCAAAAATCGTTCGTAAAAAAAGTAACCGACGACGCCGACGAACGAGGATAGTCGTCGGAAATAAACGACCGGACCGGCGGATCGGATTGGACGACGATCGTTGACCATCTATCGTGTGTACGGTTGTTCATTGATCGTCCATGGTCTGAGCATGCGCGGTGTATGTACAGGATCGGTGCCATACGATCGTTCGCAGATATCGTGCAGGATCGTTCGTTTACCAACGATAATAATTGGAAGTGTGTACGTAGCTTTAGTCACCGACCAGCTCACTCTGCCCACAAGGACTCTTTTTGCTCACAGACTGATTCCGATGTGTCTCCCAATTCCTGGGGGACCTCAGACAGCAGGGGGCGGAGCTGGGAACACAGTGCATGGATTTCACCCCCATGGGGTTTTACTTTATCTGAGGGTGGACACAGGGAGGTGCAGCCATTGCACAAGGGCCCCAGATCGTCCTCAGCCAACAGGGCCCCCAATCAGTTTGGCATGCATGGATGGAGACCCTCCCCCAAGGTATTTATGTACAGGGACCCACTTATTTGCTGTATCTACCATTGCTGATGGTACCACATCAAACTCCAACCTGTGCAGCCACCAAACCCTGCAATCACACAGTAAGACAATTTTTATAAAGACCTCACAGACCTGACAACCCAACGTGAATTCACAGACAGTGTTGTCAGTCATGTGACTTCCATCTCCAACTCTCAAATGGCATTTGTTACACTACAACAGGCCCCTCCCACACTAGGGATGGTACCGCCCCTGCAGAGCTAAAGGCTGCTTCATTACTAAACCTGTCCATTAACAAACTGACACCAGAGGCCTCCACTGACTCACAACAGGAAGATTTCCATGGTAACATACAAACTGACACCAGAGGCCTCCACTGACTCACAACAGGCTGATTGTTCTACACTTAGTCACCAACCAGCATGCAGGTCACATGACCCTTTTCTGCACCAATCAGTGTGTGTTTTTGGAAATGAAATGCTCACTCTGCCCACAAGGACTCTTTTTGCTCACAGACTGATTCCGATGTGTCTCCCAATTCCTGGGGGACCTCAGACAGCAGGGGGCGGAGCCCGGAACACAGTGCATGGATTTCAACCCCATGGGGTTTTACTTTATCTGAGGGTGGCACAGGGAGGTGCAGCCGTTGCACAAGGGCCCCAGATCCTCCTCGGCCAACAGGGCCCCCAATCAGCTCAACATGCATGGATGGAGACCCCCCCCCCCACAGGGGCCCACTATTTGCTGTATCTACCATGGCTGATGGTACCACATCAAACTCCAACCTGTGCAGCCACCAAACCCTGCAATCACACAGTAAAGACAAGACCTCACAGACCTGACAACCCGACGTGAATTCACAGTGTTGTCATGTGACTTCCATCTCCAACTCTCAAATAGCATTTGTTACACTACAACAGGCCCCTCCCACACTAGGGATGGTACCGCCCCTGCAGAGCTAAAGGCTGCTTCATTACTAAACCTGTCCATTAACCGAGTGTGAATGATGACCAGTTGCCAGCACTGCACTTCACACACTGACCTGCAGGGGTCTCTGAGAAGCAGATCCAGGGCAGAAACTTTTGTGCCAATTATGAGGGGTTCCCACTATCCATGTGCTGGGTTCCTGGGTCTGTACAGCTGCTGTGCCCATTATGAGGGGTTCCCACCATCCCTGTGTTGGGTTCCTGGGTCTTTACAGCTGCTGTGCCCTTTGTTCCTTTTTGGAGAAGAGAGATCTTCAATGAACATTAAGCAGAGAGAAATATGGAGGCCGTCAAAGCTGACTGAATTCTGAAGATGCCATCTTCCCGTCATGTTCATCCCTTGGCTTTAACACATGGAACAAGCATGCGGCCAGTGTAGACCAAGCTGGGAGCTTCAAGTGACAGGTCCTCGTTACAATCTGCAGGTGTTTAGGTTCCCTATATTCATATATAAGGGGGTGTGGTTTCAAAATAAGGAGGGGCTCCACCATTTTGCCCCCTTCCACTGGGATTCCCCCCTCTCATCCCCTAGAATCCCCCTTCTCCTGTAGCAGGAAGATGATTCCGGGAAGGTCCCAAGGATAAGAGATCATTGGATCACTGTAATGGATCGGGGGGGAGGGGCGGCTGCTGCTTTGCCAACCTGCTACCCCATAGAGAGACCAATTCAACCCAAAAGTGAGCAGTTACAGATGGAGGCAAAATCACTCCAGGGAACACTGGGGGGGGGTGAAATGAGATTTCCTGGTTCCCCAATTACTGTAGGATTATAAGCGGAGGCCCCCCCAAGGTGGGGATCCCACCAGATTCCACCTGTAACTGAAATATTCACCCCGGGGTGGAATCCTCCCTGCTCTATTTCTGTACAGTGATGTACAGACACAGTGGGGGGAGCGGGGTGGTATTGGGGTAGATTCTAAAGCCCCCCCGTCATGGGGTATAAATATAGAAAGTGATGTATACAGAGGTGACAACAGCAGCTCCGTAGGATGGGGACCCAAGCATAAACAAAAATCCTTCCTCCTCCATTCTCTGAACCCCCCCAAATCCTTTCCCGGGACCCCCTGTGTACAGTACAGCTCACGCATGGCTCGGCACACGGCTGCCCCAAAATACCCCCCCCCATTCCAAAAACAGCCCGGCTGCCGGGAACCGGTCAGGGCCCATCGTACAGAAATACCTCTTCCAAAAATAAATCCCACTCCGCCTGTCCCTGCAGGGGCCCCGAGCATGGGGGGGGGGGGTCATCCTACCTGGAACGATCTTCATGAGCGGTCTGGTCTGGGATCTACGGACGAGGGTGGCCGGTGCTGTGTGTGCGCTGCGTCCGAGGAGTGTCGGGGTGGAGCGGAGGGGGATCAGCGGGATATAAATATCAGGACAGCGTCAGGTGTCACCAGACTCCCAATCCGCCTGGATTTAGGAACTAATCTAACGGGACACGCAATCCGACACATCGACACCGCCTGAAACCGGTCCATCGACTATACACCACCGTCACATGATGCCGGGACTCCCCCATGTCTCACAAGACACCCCCAGAGGGATATGAGCCTGGCACGCCCCCCAATGATGACTCCAAAACAGCCAAATCTGCCTCACCAGGCTTCTGTCCATGGGCGGCCGGTCCTCGGGGGCAGATAACTTCAAAAGGAGCCAATCACAAGCTGTGCACACACACATCGCTGTCACATGACACAGAGAACCCCCCCCCACTATCAGTCACATGACACTCTCTGTCTATGGGCTGCCAGTCCTCGGGGGTGGATATCCCCAGCAGGAGACAATCACAAACCACTCACACATAGAAGAAACCAAATGATGAGGGGGACAAGTGGGGTCACCAATAGGGTAAGTGGAACAATGGAAGACACCAACGGAAGGGGCGATTGATCAATGGAGGTGAGGGTGACATTACCAATGGGGAACACCAATGGGGTATTGGTGCTGTATATGGAGCACCCTGCCCTATCATATTGGGGAAAGAAAAGAAGAAACCGTGACAGGTCATGTGACTTTCCGAATACCCTCCCCTGGCCTTCCCCTCCTCCAGGTCAGAAATCGATTTCCAATGAAATCTATGATCTGATTGGTGGAGCTCCGCCTGTAATGTATTCTCTGGAAAGGTGTGACAATTTCTCTTAAAGGGGAATGCGGCTTTGTTTGTATTCTCATTTACATATATGGCATCGGAATGTTGGAAACCAACCATGATCCTTATCTGCTTCTGTTCTGCAGAAATCAGGGCCGGCCATCTCGGGACATGTGTGCCAGAATGGGGGGGGTGGGGGGGGGGACGTTCCTATAATAATCACATGATCAGTCCTGGGGTTGTAATAAGGACCCCCCCCCCTCTACTGGCAATCCCAAAACAAAGGATTTTAATAAATTATAAAAACTCCCATTGCATTGCAGTGAACCTGGGGATGCCATTTTACTGCACAACCTGCCTGTAATTTGAATACAAGCTCTGTGCCAGCATGTGAAAGAAGTGGGGAAGGCACTATAAGAAGAAGGGGTGAGGGAGGAGGATGTTGGGAAGTCTAAATTCTTTTTTTCCCCCATGCAGAGCACCCCCATCCCTCTGTGCAGGTCATTTCCATCCCTATCCCCCCCCCCCTGCAAGTTATTCTCACCATGCAGGCTCTCTCTATGTGCTGATCATCACCTCCAGCCAGCACCTCCAACTAATACCCATTCCTTCCTAATGACCCCCCCAATTTCCTATCTGCCTCTCAATCTAGGTGACTTTGCCCCATCATTAAACCCCATCAGTGCCAGCCCGGTGATCCCGCCAGCCTCAGGCGAGCAGGGAAACAATCCTGACTATTTTAGGAAATGCGAGAATCGTTTTTTACGAAGGAGCAAACAATGGAATAACGAGGAGTAGAGAGGAGCCCGGGAAGAGGGTGGAAATGAGGGCACATGGGGGGGTATGCCACCAGGAGTGGGGCAAATTCTTACAGGGTATTTTAAAAGAATATAAGAGAGAGGATCAAGGGGGTATATAGAGAGCAGTGGGGCAAATTCTAATAAAACATAAAGGTGGTTATGTGGGAATAGAAGAGCGAGAGGGAAGGGGCGATGTGACCCACGGTGGGGCAAATTCTAAAGAGGTATGAAGGAAGTATGTGGGGGAGGAGTCTGGGGTGGAAGCAGGTATGTACCACAGAATAGGGTAAATTGCAGGGGTGAAAAAGCTATATAGGAGCAAAGAGGAGTCTGTGATGGGGGAGAGGGTGAGGGAGTATGTATAGAGAAGTGGGGCAAATTCTAAAGGGGTATAAAGACTGTACAGGATGAAAGAGGAGCCCGGGGCAGGAGGCATGTGACAGAAAGGGGTATGTAGGCAGAACAGGAGGGAAGAGGAGGTAGGTGAGGGGGAAGCAGGGGTTAATAAATGCAAAGGGGGTAAATATACTTACCAGGTAAATATATCTTCTAAATCCCCATGAACCTCTTCTAAAATTAATTTTTCAACCCTATACCCATACCGCAAAGGGGGTAAATTCGTATTGGTGTTTACAGGCAGCAAAGGGGTAAAGAAGTAATCTGGGGTAAAATGGGCCAATAGGGGATTAGGAATGAGGAGCCCTGAGAGCAGGACAAGAATGAGGGCTGATGGTGGATCCAGTGAGGGGTCACTAATAGGGGATCCCCAATGGACACAACCAGATCTGTCTATGTTGGTATAATTGGGGACACCCGGACGGTCCCAGATACAGATGCTGATTGGCTGACTGTACAGCCTCAATATTTACCATTCATGTAATACCACAACCTAAACCAGCCAATCAAATTGTAAGGTAGTTTCCCAGCGCCTGGTTTATACCTAGGTCACTCCGTGTGCATTATGGGCACGGTGCCAGAAATTGGGATGCAGGTTACACCGCCACAACAAATGATGGCGATACAACAAGCATTATATTAACCCCCCATACCCCAGATTGGTCCAAGCACGGTGGGCCGCCATCCTTTACATTTCCACCTTGGCACAATATTGTTACAATTTGTGTATTTACTTCCTGCAGATTACGATGATGAAATTTACTAACACGAGCCAACATTGGCTGGATTGCGGGGATCGTTTGGTGCACCGGGGCCCGGCATCCCAATATCTGAACCGATTTTATCATCTCACCATTGATTGGGGTTTATCAGATCAGCAGGACTCCCAAGGGGTTAACCTGCTTCCATATCGCGTCATCTGGAGTCTTCTACAGATATATACGGTGCAGCCACTTACCTTGTCCCTGTAGGATCAGGTCATCGATGTAACACCAGCTGTCCTGCTCCATAGAGTGTCAGCTCTTGGGCAGCGGTGGTGCTGATGGGGATGCTGGGGACACATTGAGGTGTGAGGGATGGAAGGAAGGCTGAGAATCCTCCACCCTGTGCAGCCTCCACCTCCCTCTGCAGGCTGCTGTATGAGCACGTCCCGGGCACGCTGCCTGCTCCCACGGCTCACCCTAAACATCCCTATATGGGCTGCCAGACTGCCGGGCGCCCAGGGGACCTATAGAGAGAAGTATAGGGGGAGGGGGGGGCAAGAAGGGTGCATTGTACTGCCAGGGACATGGTGCTGCTGAGCCGGGGTTGTCTGGGTGCCATTACCATACACCCAAACATGGCATGGAAATCTATAAAGAATGTATGGAGTGTTGTAATGGAGGGGGACAACCAGCAGGGTGCACTGTACAGCCAGGGACATAAGGATCCTGAGCCAGGCTGGTCTGGGGTGTCTCCATTATTGTGCACCCCACACTGACATGGGAATCTATAGGGGACCCACAGAGAATAGACAACCAGGACTGCTGCACATAATGCCAGGGACACCCTGCTGCTGAGCCAGGCTGATCTGAGGAGCTCCAATTGCTTACACTTCACCCAGACATGGGAATCTACATGCACCGACTTGCATGCATGTGTTCCTAAAAGGGAACTCTGCTCTTAAGACATTGTAAACACTCATTATAGACATCACCGGAATGTGTAAAAACAATTTCTGTGCAATAAATACAACTCCTGGCATACACAGGAGCGGCCTGGTTTGTTCATTACATATGCAGACTCTACTTCCTCTTTGGCGATTGACAAAAGCAATACAAACTCTCAGGAGTCTTTAATGAGGGGAATCATCTCAAGTTGATCATGTGATCTTTGCCTTGGCTCTAAGTCACATGATGAAGCCAAGATGTGTTATTTTATGATAATGTGATTTTGCAATGCTGCTCAGGGCTACGTTGCCCGCTTTCACACGCATTACCTGTGAATTAGGGTAAGGCAATCTGTGTATTGCAACACACTAGCAGTGCACAAATGTGAACAATTACCCCCCCCCCATAATCAGAACATTTCCAGGTCCTGTGCAATATCTCCAAAATCCGCCCCTACCTGTCCCCTGAGACCACCAAACTCCTTGAACACACTCTTATCTCTGGTCTGGACTACTGTAACCTCCTCCTCTCTGATATTCCACTAACCTGACTCTCTCCTCTACAATCTATTATGAATGCTGCAGCCAGACTCATTCATCCTTTTCACCTACCTACCCCATACACAGCCTTCCCACCTACCTACCCCATACACAGCCTTCCCGCCTACCTACCCTATACACAGCCTTCCCACCTACCTACCCTATACACAGCCTTCCCACCTACCTACCCTATACACAGCCCTCCCACCTACCTACCTACCCCATACACAGCCTGCCCACCACTCCTCTTCTGCTGCCTCACTTTGTAGTTCTCTCCATTGGCTTCCATTTCACCTTAGAATCGAATTCATCTCCTGTGCTTTGCCTTCAAATCCCTCCACAGTTCTTGTCCCACTTACATTACTGACCTGATACAAAAATCTCCCCCAGCCGCTCTCTCCGCTCCTCCACTGACCTACTACTGACTTCCTCACTCATAACCTCATCACACGCATGGCTCCAAGACTTTTCTAGAGCTGCCCCCACTCTCTGGAATGGTCTTCTTCGTCCTATTGGGCTTGCTCCTACTTTCTGCTCATTTAAAAGAGCACTCAAACCCCAACGTTTCAACCTCACCTACCCGTCTTTTTCTGTCTCCTAAACCCTCACTACTTCCCACCATTCCATATCCGCCCTCCTATCATGTGATACTTCCCCCACCTCCTAGATTGCAAGCCCCTCGGGACAGGGTCCTCTCCTCCTCCTGTATCACTGTCTTTGTCTGTCGGTCATTTGCAACCCCTATTTATTGTACAGAGCTGTGTAATATGTTGGCGCTATATAAATCCTGTTTATTAATATTAATGTGTGCATTGCATGAAATACAAACAAGTGTGGCATTCAAGGTTCTAGGTGCATTGCCGTCCATTGCAAATGAACAGCTTTTTAATGCTATTTATGCAGAATGGGCAATAACGCGCATTCAACACAAACAGCGTAAATCTCTCTGCCGCTAAGAGACTCAACTTTTAATTTCCAGGTAGTGCAATGAATGCGATTGTATGGGATGGCTGTCAGCAAGCAGTTAAATCTCTCGGGGGAGGCAGTGAGGTCTCATGCTTTTACCATATATGGTCAGATCATATGTGACTTGTAGCGACAGGTCCTCTTTAAGGAGCAATTACATGCAACACGTGAACTGATAATGTTGTCCAGAAGGCCCTGCAATTGCGCTAAAATCAGAAACATCAAATGTCTGTGCTGTCAGGTCTATGCCAGAATCCAGTGAGATCCTTACACAGATTCCTGAATCTAGGAATTACCCTGAGTGATGTGTCACCAATCAGATGTAACCCTCCAGACGGATCAGAATGTGATTGGCGGTGGAGATGATGGAAGTCATTTAAAGTGTTAGCTGTGATTTCAGGAGAATATACAGATTCAATAATGATCCATGGCTGAGGGAAAGCAAAAGTAGCTTAAGTAAAGGGGTAGTAAAGACCTAGAAGTGGCTCCTAGGAGGAGGAGCAAGGAATGGGGAAGCCAATTAATGTAAAGAGGTGATCATCCTGCCCCTGCTATCACACTGTATGCTGCAAAGCCTGGCTGTTGGATTCTTATAACAAAGGGTCTATACACTACAGATCTTTACCACAGCTCGCTTTGCTGGAACACAATTCCGTATTTCGCCCACGGGTTGACATCGGACCCCATCCCACACACATGGAAAGGTCAAAGCTAAAGAGCACCTGTCACTCACAGCCTGCAGTCATCACATCCGAAGGAATGCAGCTCATTAGGAGGCTCCCCGTGGTGTTTCATGTCGGGGTGAGCTCAGCCCCTGGCAGAAAACCCCACCAACCAGCTGCCTGTTTGGTATATAAAGCGGAGTACTGTTTATGTGTCACCACTATGGACTTCCCCATCCACCGGAGAAATACATGGCACCTACCAGCCACTGAGGAACTACAAGGTGCAGAGTACCAACTGGAGACTGAAAGGGCAGGCTGGGACTTGGGAGTTCTTTGCATGGGATTCAGCCATCACTGGGAATTGGTAGTTTTCTTCCAACTGGAAGATGACTGGGTAAGTAGACATGCTGGCACTTGTAGTCCCCCAGCTGGTGTTCAGCTGTCACTAGCTATTCTGGGATTTGGAGTTTACCCCACAGCCAATCGCTGGCTCTGCTGGGACATGCAGTTCATCAGCAGATGTCCAGCTGTCTCCAGCAATGCTGGAACATGTAGCTGTCCCTGGCCACAATCCCCCAGCCAGCGTTGGACGTGCTGGGACTTGTAGTGCCATACAGCCGGCTGGTGTTCAGCCATCCCCGGCTATACTGAGACTTGCAGTTCCTGATTCAGTGTTCAGCCATCACTGGGACTGGGACATCTAATTTCTCTGCAGCTCCATAGCAGCTCCAGGTAAGTAAACCACATGGGGCCCGGAGTCACCCTTGGATGGAGGAGTGGCACATTCCTGAGCAATGCTGACAGCGCAGCCTCACAGCTCTGCACCTCAGGAATGTCAGACACCTGCAGGGGTGAGGTGGAGGGCCAACAGGGAACAGCTTACCTGGTAAAGAGGTGCATCAAGATTCCAGGCCCTGGGGGTGCCAGTCTAGAGCAGATGGTGCAGCTTACAAGGGGTATGTCAGCTAGCGACATGCACACTGGGACATGTAGTCCCCGATGATGGCCCCAATAAAAGGCTAATAACTGCTGCCTTTCCTTTCCGTAGGCCGGCACCCACCGTGCTGTGACTCATTCCACCCCAGGATATGTTTTCCTATCACCCTGCAAGATCCATAATACACGTCATACATCATACAATGTCAGCTCACATGCCAAGCACTAAGCGGCAGTCTCATACTTGAGCAGCGAGTAATATTTGGAGGCCCTCCAACTCCCTCCATGGCGCCACTTTCTGCTGCCTGGCACCCAGATCACGAAACCCTGGGGTGAAGTACGATTACCCAGGTATTTATCATCGACCTGCAGATACTTCCCAGCATGCTGAGAACAATGTGTGAATGTTATTGGATACTCAGAATACACGTGTCAATGTGCTGGAACATATCCAACATGGCTGTTCTGGGTCTGAACCTGGCCATGTGGCTGCTTTTTTAGATCTACTACCCCTGTGTACCATAAAGCAGCACTCCAGCCACACAGCTACATACATGGATTCACCCAGCCTTATGAATCATACACACCTAATCATAGTATATAGCCAGGGGGTGACACCACTATTCAAAGCCAACAGTCCTGACATATTCTGTGTCACTTCTCCAGCATCATCACACTGCTCAGGCCTTCCATGTGCCCTACCAACAACACCCATCACCTGAAATATGTTAGAACACCAGTACAGTGCTACAGATCCTGATGGAACCTCACACTGATTTCTGCAGACCAGGGGATTTTAGAAGGAAGATGAGACATTTGTGGTGGGTATATGTGCAGCTTTTATAGTACATTCGGTAGAGGTCTTCCAAATGGTGATTTTAGATGAACATCACCCAACTCACCCATGACCCAACTCAGGATTCTGCAAAGCATCACCCAAAATGCTGATCATTATTGGGTTTAGATATTTGGCACAGAACTGCACCCAAAAGACGTCCAGGAAATTTGAATGGAAGGAGAACCAACATGAAGCCTGATGTGAGCCATTAAAGATGGCAGATAGTGGGATTAGGAAGATCAAATCCCCTCATAGACTTTCTAGAGATCTTATTAAAGCTTTTTATTGCACTCCAAAAAAATTGCACTGTAGTAGATGGACTCATATCAACCTTATCCAAACATACAGGATAGGCAGGCACCTATCTACTGACCACACGTGGTTGTCCAGGTCCTAAACAATAATTCTGCGTAGCACAGCACGGCCTGGACAGTACAGGACCAGCATGACTGGGAACCCTGAAACCCGTTACAGATGACCTTTTTATACGTAGTAAATGATATCTGTACCTACCTTCTTCTGGAGAAGATTCTGGCTTAGAAATGTCCTCTGTCTGCTCCACAACCTCGACGGTCTCTTTACCATCTTTGGCCAGTGGAGGATTCTGGGTACTTAGGACAACAGTCTCTGACACCACATGGAGGACCTCATCTTTGGATTCAGCTGCTTCCTGGGCAAGAACTGTCCCCGATACAGCTTGGAGAACCTCTTTAGTCTCGTGTGCTTTGGATTCCGGAAGATTCAAAGTAAGCACCTCCACCTCATGCTTCTCTTCTCTGCTTTCCTGGTCTGGTAAGTCGGGTTCAGATGTTGGTTCCTTGGTCCCTGGTAATGGCTCAGTTTCTGGCACACAGATGCCCGCACCTGTATCTGCCAGTGTCTCCTTTGTACCTTCTTCTGGTTTGGAGACATCTGAATCTTGTGCGATAGGATGAGGTATGGTCAATGAAACGCTCTGGAGATGACTCTGGATATGTAAGACTTTTGTGGTCACAACAGACCTTTTCTCCGTGATAGTTTGAGTTTCTGAAACTAAGACAGTTTTTTCTTCAGTAGCAACTGATTGATTCTGGGAGCAAATAGTTGAGGACACTTTCGGGTCTTCTTGATTCTGGAGTTGAAAAGTTGGCTTTTCATTGGTTTCTTCCAGTTTTAGTTCAGGTTCTTGAAAATGGAGGATCTCTGGACTTTCCTCAATGATTGGAGAGCTTTCATTTTCATCCACAGTGAAAGTATCCAGTATTATAGTGCGAATTTGCTTTTGAGTGATTTTTGTTTTGGTCTGTTCATTTTCATGGGCAGCCTCCTCCTTGGCTGGCTGGGTGGCAGAAATCTCTGAGGTTTCTATTTTTGCTAATTCTTTAGCTGCATCTTTGGCCTCGACACCCTTATGGTTGGACCCAGTTTTACCAATTTCTTGATCTATGATAGGTTGGAGGGTAACCTCCTCTTTTATTACTAGTTGGGTGGCAGAAACCACTGGGCTTTCAGTTTCCAGGGGTTCTATGGTCTCCTGCTTGGCCTTACTCTTGGACTCCTTTTTGCCTTTCTCCTGACTAGCTTCCTGGTCTACACTAGATTTGTGGGATTCTTGCCTAGACCCTCCTGCACTGGTTATGGATTCTTCAACAACCTCAACAACCCCTTCTTTTGGTTTCTGAGCTTTGCTTTTCTTTTTGCCCTTTTGTATCTCTAGTTCCTGGTCTGTCTTGCTGGTTACTACACTAGAACTTGTTTGACTAAGTGTCATCTCTACAATGGTTTCCTTTCGTATAATTGTTTGTTTATTTTCCTCTATTTTCTCCTTTTTTGTTGTTACGGGTTCACTAGCCATGGTCACCACAGTTGATGCCTGGGTCACCTCTTCTCTCAGCTCTTTTATGGGTTTGGGCTCTTCCTTCTTAGGCTCACTCTTGGGTTTGGGCTCTAGGCTCACTCTTGGGCTTGGGCTCCTCTTTCCTAGGCTCACTCTTGGGCTTGGGCTCCTCTTTCCTAGGCTCACTCTTGGGCTTGGGCTCTTCCTTCTTGGCCTCACTCTTGGGCTTGGGCTCTTCGCCTCACTCTTGGGCTCTTCCTTCTTAGCCTCACTCTTGGGCTTGGGCTCTTCCTTCTTAGCCTCACTCTTGGGCTTAGGGTCTTCCTTCTTCTCATTCTTGGGCTGAGATTCAGGACTTTGCTTTTTCTGTTTGTCCACATATTTCTCTTGGGCCTGCTTATGTATTTTTTGATCTACTTTTTCTTCTAACGGGATATCTACTTTCGCTTCAGTGACTGAAGCAGCGGCTGATGCACCTACAGGACTTAGAATTTCAGAAATCTCTTCTTTCTCATTTTTTTTCTTTTTGTTCTTGCGTTTACTCCCTTGACCCTGTGACTCCGTGCCCTCTGGGATTAAAGCTACCTGAGTTTTAGTAAGTTGTTCATCTATAGGGTCCTTTTTTTGACAATCACTTTCTTGCTTGGTTTCAATTTTTACTGACTCAACAAGAGAGCCCACAATGCTTGCGGCCTGCACAGCCTGCACTACTTCAGCGTTAGTTTGCTTCTCTGTTTCTTTTTGCTTTTTTGATTGCCCCTTGCCCTTGTCTTGCTTAGGCTCCTGCTCCAACACCTTTTTCACTTCTGATATCTTTTTAACATCCATGCTTTCCCCTTGCACATGATCAGTGGTCTCTAATGTTTTATGAGTGGTGACTGAAGTCACTGTCATTGAGGTGACTACATTACGTTCAAATGATTTTTCTACTATTACATTTCTGGCCTCCTCCTGCGTTAGTTTGGCCCCGCTTTTCTTTCCTGCATTTTGCAGTGTTGAGGTTGAGATGACGCTATTTAGAATGATCTCAGACTCTCTTGCTTGATTCTCCTCCCTCCTTTCTTGTGGTCTCTCATGAATAGAGGTGACAGAACTTGGAGTTGTCAGAAAGTTAACATGTGCTCTAGCTGACTGTCTAGTGTTCACCTCCTGCTTCCTGAGCCCTTGTGTCTCTGTCAGTCTCTTCTCAGCTGTCCTCCTCTCTGTAATCTCTATGGCTGTTCTTCTTTCTGTGATCTCTGTTCTCTCCCCAGAGCTCTTCCTACTCTCATCCCATTTCTGGCTTTCCATGCTGCTTCCCCATTTCTCTCCACCATTCTGAACATGAAAAGCATGACTAGCATAACTTATGCCCCCATTTTGCTCATCCCTATCAGCCCATCTCTGCCACCCACCTTCTTGCCAGCTGTTCTCAACCACGTGGGGAGTGGTGAAGCCATGCATGCTGTTCTGCCCTCTCTGGTTCTCGGTCTGCTCTCTTCTCCGGTATTCTTGCCTTTCCATGTCTTCTTGGGGTTTTGGGACATAAGATGTAGGTCCTCGGACAGATTGGATGTTTGCAGCAGGTGTCCTCCTGAGCGCACCTGGGGGAGGCACTGCGCGTCTCACTCTCTGAAGCGAAGCCGGCACAATCTCAGGAGGGAGATGCAGGTACTGGCGCAGGTAAGCGATACCTTCATTGGTTAGGTACCAATAACAATGCCTCCATACGAAGGTCTCCCGTACAAAACCTCGTGACTTAAGCGATCCCATAGCTTTGGATACCTGCAGGTTGGTGACACCGGGCACTTCAGCGTGGCGGCTTTGCGGCCTCTCGTCATTCTTCGCCACCATGACACCATCTCTGAAAAGGACTTCGTAAATCGCTCGAAGGCGATCCCGCGGCATCAGCATCCCCGCCACCATCTTGGCTACTAAGGCTCAGCGCAAAATTGCAGCTTATTCTTATAAAAATTAAAAAAATAAATGAAATACCTCTGGGAAAATAAATAGAAATGCAGAAATTCCTGGAGCCGCTTGTAAAATGGATCGGATCCCCCTGAATGGCTGTGTGACAGGGAGAGGCAGCTCCGCTCTACAATAATCTCTGCAGAGCTTTAAAATGAGCAGCAAGAAAAGTTTTTTCCTCCTCCTGAGTTGCTGCTCTCCCTCCCTCCTCAGCTGCCTTTGGAGAGAACTCCACCTCCAGGGTGTCAGAGAGACTGGACAGAGCAGAGAGACAGCTCAGAGAGACAGCCTAGCATGTGAGACAGGCGCACCCATTGATGGGAGGGAGAGAGCTCCACCTTCTGCCCATTCCTAGATCCAGAACAGCCACCAAACTGGGTCCTCATTCATTGCTCTAAAAATTACTCACACCGCACATGGTACTGTTACCCTCACAGGAAACACATTGATACAACATAATTCATTTCATTGTAATGGTGACCACAAGAACACTTGGCGAATGGCGGCCGAACGTGCACGACTATACACCGATTGTGGGAAATGACAGCAATTCAAACACATTACAAAAATAGAAACAGGTTTCCGTCATCCAAAAACTATTCATCAATGGTTTGCAGCAATATCCATGCGTCTAGCAACATTTATGTCAATCAATGTAAAGGTTTCTATAGTGGGCGAGGAGCAGAACACACATTGGAAATCAAATTGTGAGGGCACCTTTAAGGCAAAGCGGGAGGAGTTGGATAATTTAATTTTTAATTCTACAACAAGCAGTGGTTGGCATGGATGGTTTCCTTCTTACAACATCCATATTTTGCTGTAGTCTCAAATCAGTCATGTCAGTATTGAAAGTTTTTTCTGCTTTTAAAGGCCCCTAAAACTTATATTGGACCCCCCATGGCATCTGCATGGAGTTATACCCAACTTATGCCAACATAAACCAAGACTGAATACTATGGACCCCATGGGTCTGCCAGCTTTTCAGGGCCACAGTGGAGTCCCATAGCCCCCTTTGCAATCTCCAGCTTGCAGCTTTGTCAATCATGTTTTCACTCTGTCTAAATTAGGGCCTAGAAACTTTTTTGTTTTAGGAGTAATCCTAATAAAACTTTTGCATTTGTTAATTCTTCTTCCTAATAATAATAATAAATATTATTTTTATACTGCCAACATATTATGCAGCGCTGTACATTAAATGGGGGTTGCAAATGACCGACAGGACCCTGTCCTGAAGAGCTTACAATCTAGGAGGTGGAGGATTGGATAGATCCCATATAAACACATATGCAGTTTTTGCAGCCTGTATAGATTATTACGCAGCCAGGCAGCTCCCGGCCCTATAAAAGCCGCATGGTATGCTTTAGACAAAGTTCCACCTTTATAACATTGAGCTTCTGTCAGGTGTAGTTAAGACTGGAGATGCTGCCCGGTAGAGATGGCTTTGAGGGAACACGAGGTAGTTTATTCAAACCAGCCACTTCCGAAGTAAACCCAAAATCTCAGCAGCTGCCCTGAGCCCTCAGCGATCGTCCTTCAACGGCGGGGTCACCACGAATAGTTAACGTGACAGCTCTGTCATATGACCAGATATATATATCCATATATTCCTAGATGGTGGCGGAGAAATAATACGCAGCAGCTGTGGCCATGTGTCACACATAAATGTCAGCCTCCCTCACACACAAGGAAACGCAGAGTGCGAGCTCCGCAGGCGAGGGGCGACAGACGCCGTTATCTGGATGAGCCCAGGAAGCCGCAGCCGTGAATAATTCTCATAAGGATTAGAAGTTTGGCAACATTCATCAGCGGAAGCTTTGCACAAGCCGGGACACGACTTGGTGATAATTGTTAAATGTTAATTTCCCCGGCGCTCTGACGCAAAAGGCGGAGCTTGTTTTGGCTTTATTATTGATCATTAACATATATATATCATTTTAAATAAATGAAAAGAAACAACTTCTGACGCATCACAGGACGCCAAGGACATAAATTTAATTGAATAATGGGGTCACCCCAATAAAAGATGCCAGCGTCTAACGCTGACCACACACACTTGGCGTTATTCATATGATGTAAGAGATCTGTATAACCGGGAAAGAGAAAGCAATCAACTCACGGTAAACAATACCCAGCATGATGAGCAGCTTTCATTATTATTATAATTATTAAACAGGATTTATATAGCGCCAACATATTATGCAGCGCTGTACATTAAATAAGGGTTGTAAATGACAGTGACACAGGAGGAGCAGAGGAGCCTGCCCAAAAGAGCTTACAATCTAGGAGCTCACCAGCCTAAGTGGTAGAGATGTGATGCCAACATGGAGGGGTAAAATAACAGAGACGGGCACACAGAGGGTGGCATGATTTAAAAAGTGATGATTTAGATGCAAAGCTGGGGGGCAATCTCAGCCCCCGGGTGAAAGATAAAATAATTTATCTCCCCCACCCTATTGTGTGATACCTCCCCCACCTCCTAGATTGTAAGCTCTTCGGGGCACGGTCCTCTCTGCCTCCTGTGTCACTGTCTGTATCTGTCTGTCATTTACAACCCCTATTTATTGTACAGTGCTGCATAATATGTTGGTGCTATATACATCCTGTTAATAATAATAATAATAATAATAATAATAATTATTATTATTATTATTATTATTAATGAATGCAAATGCAAAGGTTTTATTAGGATTTCTCATAAACAAAACAGTTTCCATGCCCCAATTCAGTGAAAACTTTTTTTTTTCACCTCAATTCCGATTATATTACACGATAATAAATGCTACCGGCTTATGTGCAGCTGACGGATAGGTTTAAAAAAAAACATTCCTTCCGCTAATATGTGATTGCAGCCATATTCCCAGATGAGAAAGGGTTAAATGGAGAATCCGGACCATGTAGGAGAAGGGCGGATGGCGTGTAAGGGTGGGAAGAGGGGTGAATGCTGTGCACATGCTCATATTAATGCTACTAAAGCCACAGAACTTGTTCCAGCAGATAAAAAGATGTTTTTGAGTCATTAGGACATCAAGGTGACGAGTTGTTATGTCCTCATCTTTCATCGTCCCCATCCAGATCCCCAACTTTAATCAAAGCGTTCTGTCACACAGTCTACAGCATCCCTGTTCCAGTCACTCCACCTACCAATGGGGCAATGCCCATCCATCCTACTTCCTTCACCCCATTCCTCGTCTGCCCAGTCACATGATCATCTGTAGCTCCCCAGTTCCAATCACTCCAACTAGAAATAGGCAATTCCCATCAACCCAACTTCCTTCATCAAGTCCCTCACCTTTCCAATTACAATCACCAAATCTGGAGCTCCCAATTCTAATAACCCAATCTCCCAATGGGGCCAGCCACCCAGATCCTTTACCCCATTCCTAACCTCTCTAATCCCAATCACCGGATTTTCATCTACAGCTCACCTGTTCTAGTAACTTCACCTACCAATGAGGCAATGCCCATGAACCCAACTTCCTTCACCTTCCCAGTCCCAATCACTGGCTCTTCATCTATTGTTCCCTTTTCCAATCACTCCATCTCCCAATGGGGCCATCAACATAGATCCTTCACCCCACTCCTTACCTCTCCAATTCCAATCACCAAATCTTCATTTACAGCTCCCCTGTTCCAGTAACTTCACCTACCAATGGGCCAATGGCCAAGTCTCTCACTTTCCTAATCCCAATCACTGGATCTTCATTTAAAGTTCCCCATTTCAATTACCCCATATCCCAATGGGGCCATCAACCCACAGTCTTCATCCTACCCTTCACCTCCCCAATCACTGGATCGTCATCTGGTTCTCCATTACAATCACTACATCTACCAATGAGGCAATGACTACCAACCTTACAATCTCCTTATACTTCAGCTCTTAAACTTTTTTTGGCTCCCTTTACAGCTTCCCAGTTGTTATTGCCCCCCTATAATCTTCATGTAGAGGTTTCCAGTTCCAATTACCCCATCCTCAAACTCCAAGCACACCATTGAAAGCTCCCTGTATTCTATTATTCAATTCCTAAATTCCTCACCATCCATCAACCCATTCTCTACTTCCCCAACCTTTACATTCCATGTTAGGACTCCCTATTTCTCTTCATTACATCTCAGGCTCCCCAACTCCTATTGGCTGCATCTCCAATCTACCCAATTCTATTGCCCCATCTGAGGGATTCCCAACTCCTATTGGCTGCATCTCCAAGCTACCCAATTCTATTGCCCCATTTGAAGGCTTCTCAACTCCTATTGCCCCATTTACCAACCACTTCTCATTACCAGATCTCCAGTCCTTTAACTCAAATTACCCCAGTTTCATCTACAGATTGCTAGTTTTCATCCCATCATTCCATCCTTTAACTCATGAACTCTCTTTATGCTATTTGCAGACTCCCAACTCTCAGTATTCAATCTACAAACAATTCATCTTCCATCACCCCATCTCAAAACTTCAATCATTGATGGCACCTCAACTTCAGACTCCAATGACGTGATCTTCAAGTTTCTACATGCTCATTGTTCATCTCTGACCTGGAGCTCCCCCTGTCCTCTCCCTTCATTCCCAAACACCCTTCACTCCACTGCCTGAACCCCACTATCTCCAGTGATCCCCTTGTTCCTAAATCTGCAACTGCCATCAGTCCATCCTTTGCCTCCATTCAACGTCCAGGCTACTCCCAGGCCCTCCTATGACAATCGGTCCATTCTGCAGCTGCTTTGGAGGGTATGACAGCTGGGTATGGGCACCCATGTGGGGTGGTGAACAATTAGGAAAGCAGAGGAAGTGATATTAGACATGATCATTTCCGCTGCAAAATTCTTCCATGCAATCGTTTATCAGATCTGGAAAACTATTGGTTTGGCTCTGCTCATCCAGTAAAAGTGTAAAATTCTGGATGTTTTGCAGGTTAGTTGCCAGCAACACTCCTATAATATGGCAGCATCACCCATCATCCATAGAGAGCAATCAAACTGACAATAGGTAAGGTGTGAGCACCTGTCTACATGTGCAGAGGTCAATATAGCTATTCACACTCAATGCAAATCTATGACCTGGTCAAAATATTACAGAATTCAGGAGCCAGTCAGTCCAAATTGAAAGTCATCAGGATCTAAGGCTGCGTGCAATAATAACCTTAATAATAATAACCATGTGCAATAATAACCTTTCACAATCCTTTCCAACGACAAAAGACTGCAGGATGCATGAACGAGCTCTGTACATACAGCGCCATTCTGCTTTATTGAGAGGAGAGAACGATGGAGCAACACTCCGCTGTGCTCTCTCCTCTTCACTTGCGTTACGATCGTTCCTCATCAGTGGATTTACTAGAATCCTATTATTATTAAACAAGATATATAGGGCCAGCATATTACGTAGCGCTGTAAAAAAAATAGGGGTTGCAAAAGACAGACAGATACAGACAGTGACACAGGAGGAGAGGACCCTGACCTAAAGAGCTTACAATCTAGGACTCTCCCAGAGTTTGAAGTTTTTCTCCCCCATTCCTAGAACTTACCCCTACGTTACCTGGTGTTCCCCCTAATTTGCCCTCGATAGGAGGATTTTGATCCCTCATGAGTGAAAGTGAATGACATCGCTATGACCCTGTACAACCCTGCTTAATATATTGGTGCCATTTACATACAAAATAATAATAAAAGTATAATGAAATTTGAAGCTCAGGGCTCCACAGCCGGCGGCGTTGATTTTGTGCTCTAATTGAGATTCCAGCAAACACAGCACCTATTATGAGCAGGTTGGTGACACGCTCTGTGGGCTGATTTTTTTTTCTTTACACCGTGGTCACCCTTCAGGCCGGTACAATCGGGCACGGGACCGGTTTATCTGAGTACATTAATACTCTCGCCCGTTTGTGACAGCGGCAGCTGGGCCGGTGATATGTCGCCCTTGGGCTCATGATGGGTAAATTTATATATACAGAAGTGGGTGAGAAGCAGGATGTGGTGGTGTTAGAATCCTGCTGGATTTTTATGGGCACTGGCACGTGTCCTGGCACAAGAACTGAGTGGAGGGTGGCCAGAGATTACCAGCGAGTGCACAGCGGGGAGCCAACAGCCCATCCTGATATCTGCCTGTAATAATGACCCCCAATATAAGAAGCAGGTGATCCTGCCATAAAAGCCCTCGGTCAGGTACGGTGACAACGCTTTATGCCTCTGTCCTCTACCGTTGTCACCCTATCACATGGGCTTCTCATGGAGAGGCACATTACACAGCAGCAGATTTGCTGGGCTCGTACCAGTGTCATCCAGCCCTAACCGACAGCGACCGATGCACACCTGTGCACAGACAGGTACAGCCGGCTCCGCCCACACACCTGTCAGCGATGGGGCGGCAATAACTCTCGCCCTGGGCTACCTTGTAACTGTTTCCCGGCTGATATCAGCACCGATAGAAGGAAGCGAAGATTCAGCGCAATGCATAGAGCTCAGGGCCTTCCGCAAACAGCCAGCGGCCATTTTTCAGTTCCCACGCTCAACCCGAGACGTTCAGCATTGTCAATATTTTCATACAGCCTGATGGGAATAAAGAGAACCCGTCCTGAGAAATGTAAATGCTGGCCAGGAAATGCTACCTGACTGGCTGCACTTTCCTGTTCATTAACCCAGAACAAGTCTGCAGAAATGGGAAAAAATTGATTTAAAGTGGACCTGTCTGTGCCTTTATCACAATAGATTATGAGCCCCATAAGTGATTGAGACGTCATCAGTCTGGTGCAAGTACAAGGAAACATTTCCTCAGTCTCCACTCTGTATAAGACAAACATTTGTTATGATATTGGGTGAAAGTCTAGCAGCAGTACAGCTGTCCCGCCATGCCGAATCTCCAACAAAAATGACAGCTGCTGCGTTCTGATAGGGGGGAATCAGCGGGCGCGTCCTGTCCTTGCCCCCATTGTATCCTATGGAACAATCCCCGTCTGTGCAGCATTCTGTCATCACCGAAAACACAATCGTCACAATTACTGAACGTCTGCATGGGGCTCAGCTCACACGGCCAGGGGCTCATCTGTGTCAAACACTTGTGAACACAATCACAAGATATAGAGGAACCAGAATTTGCTGATCTGTCAGCAAGTAGATGGTGACCGTGAATGATGTCTGAATAAATCTGATGCTGTCCTTCTAGAGAGAGAGATTTGTTAGGGGAACATTCTGCACTTCACAGCTAATGACAGGTCTATTTATGTAAGGCAGGGGATCAGTATGACAGGCAAGCAGCATTTTCCATGGTTTCTGAATGCATAGAATTTACATTTTTGCACAAAAAATTTCTAAAATTGCTCCTATAACCCCCCAAATTCACATCTTGACCCCCGATATTGTACATCTAAAGCAGTAACAATGAAGGTTTATCCCACAAGATAATAATAATAAATTCTTCAAGGGCCTGGCCAACACCCTGAGATCAGAGAGCGAGGCCGCAGCGTTCCTGCCCTGCAGCGCAGACAAATCAAATCGGCCCATTGTCTCCTCCAGGTATGGGACACCTGATCACACAATGGGGAAACAGTCCTGGTCATTTGCATAGCCACACCTCTTGATCATATAATAAGGAAACAGTCTTGGTTATTTGCATACCCACACCCCTCGATCATATAATGGGGGCACAATCCTGGTCATTTGCATAGTCACACCCCCTAATCACTCAGTTCACACAGTCTTGGTCATATCACCTGACCATACTTTCAAATTACAATGATTTTATTAAACTGAAATTCGGCGTGTGCCTATTGGAGACAACCAAGCCCAGTCATGGATTGTAAGCTCTTGGGGTCAGGCCCCAGATGTGTATGGAGTCTCTTTGTAAATTGTAGGGATGAATATTTAACTATGGGCCGGATTTATTAATGTTCCCCAAGACTGGAGAAGATAGACTATCAGGGGAGAACCTGGGTGATCCGGCAAACCTGGAACAGAATTCTTAAAATCATTTGCTATTTTGCAAATGTTTTCAATCCTGGACCAGATCCATTCCGCTTTTGCTGGATCCCCCAGGTTCTCCCAAGATAAGCTCTTCTCCAGTTTTAGAGAGCTTTATTAGATCAGGCCCAATCATTTCCTTCCTGGCCATTGTTATTTTATTTTTTGTTGCATTTCCTCGCCAAATATTCATTTTAACAAAAGGTAATCGTTGACATGCGATGGACCGTGGCGAGCTGTGACTATATAAACTGGAATACAATCACACGCGTGCGTTGCATGTGGCTGCATTGTATCATGAGCGCTTGTTTACTTACACATTGTACAGCGCTACTGAATAGGTTGGTGCCTTATAAACTTAAATATATTCAATAAAATGTTATATTGTGGCAGCTAGTAATTTCAGTTGCCACATATCCTGGAAAACTGGAAGAACTTTTTCCCGCCAATTGGCGCTATGATTTACGTGGAAACTTCTGAGCCCCGCCCCCCTCAGAAACTTCTGACCCCCCCCCCCATGATCAGGGAGAAATTCTGGGACCAGGGGTGCAGTGCATCGGAATGAGGGAGACTTAGCACCCATGTGATCAAATTAACCCTTATTCTTGTTTCTTTCTCACAAAGGGTTAAGAATCAGCGCTGTCATTCCGGGAATAATCCTGAGCTGCGCACATTGGAGGGAGAAAAACCTCCAACTCATAATATTTACACCGTAACCAGGGCCACCACTCCTGGAGCAGGAAGAAGTGTTATATGGAGACACATGGGGACATTAACCCCGTCACTGCTGACCTTTATACCGGCACACGAGCAGGATCATCGCCAGACAGGGGCAATATTGTACTGAGGGGTATAAAGGAGTCTTTTGTTCTTCAATTAACAGAAACACTGCATGAAAAATAAAAAATAGCTGTGGGTACATTGGCAGTGGATTATGGAAGGGTATACTGGTGGTTGAGTAAGCATAAAAATGCCAGCAGCTGAGTACAGAATGGGCACTGTACATCAGCAGATGTGCTTGCATGAGTATGCCAGCCGTTAGGCATGGCATTGGTATGGTGGCAATGGAGTACAAGATAGACACACTGGCAGCGGAGTTCAGGATAAGTTTGGTACACCGGCTGTTGTGCATGAATGGGTATGGCAGCAGTTGAACATGTGTATGTTAGCAGTTAAGCGTGGCATTGGTATGGTGGCAATGGAGTACAAATAGGCACACTGACAGTTAAGCACAAAATGGGCACGGTACATCAGCTGCAGTTGAATATGTCTAGGTATGCCAGCAGTTAGGCATGGCATTAGTATGGTGACAATACAGTACACATTGGCACCCTGACAGCTTAGTACAGGATGGGCACAGTACATCAGCAATTGTGCATGGATGAGTATGCCAGCAGGTAATCTTGGCATTGGTATGGTGGCAATGGAGTACAAGATGGCTACACTGGTAGCGGAGTTCAGGATTTGGTGCACCAGCAGTTGTGCATGAATGGGTATGGCAGCAGTTGAACATGTGTAGGTATGCCAGCAGTTAGGCATGGCATTGGTATGGTGGCAATGGAGTACAAATGGGCACACTGGCAGTTTAGTACAGGATAAGTATGGTACACCAGCAGTTGTGCATGAATGGGTATGCCAGCAGAGCATGGTGGCAGTTGAGTACAAATGGGACACATTTAGCAACGTTGGGGGGGGGGGGCGTGTGAGTGTTACCCCCACTATGACATATAGGGGTCACATGACACCAAGGATCATCACCCAGACATAACCTGATCTGCACAGGGATCACTTCATAAATTATATATATCTATAATGTAATCCGGCACCCTGCGATCCCCCCTGCTCCCCATAAATCATCATGGGATATAATTAGGGGAAGGGATTTATAGAACACAGAATTGTATTATTACCCTTCTGTGTTATTCTTGTACCATATGGCTGCAGCCAGAGCCATTCATTTACCTAACAGGGAAACGCCCAGATTATTAACAGCTGCCAAACTGACTCATATCCGGATCAGACATTAACCCTACCGACAGTCGGCATTCACTGCAGACAGACGCCCCACAACTACCCCCAAAAGATATGTACCCAGGAACAACACCCCAAAGTCCCTGGATCCCAATGACAAACCCCCAATATATCTGCCCAAATCTGAATCTTCACTATAATGGGACCCCTAAATCCATAACCACATATCAAATCACCCCAAAATCTCAGGACCCCAACACAAATAATCCCTGAACCCCAGATAAACCCCAAGATAATAAGGAGTCTTTCTGGGCTACAACACCCCAAAGTTGCTAGGCCTCAATGGCAAACCCCCAATATATCTGCCCAAAACTGAATCTTCAATATCCTGGGACTTCACTATAAGACTCTAAAATCCCTGAACCCAAAATACACTCTAATATGGATGAAGCCCCAAATTGTCAGAACCCTAAAACACAGAAACCCCTGGACCCTAGAATGAGCCTAGAATGACATTTCGGGGGCCCTAAAATCCCTGAACCCCAGATGCATCCCCCAGATGAACCCCAAAGTGCATCAATATAGATGCACTTTAGACTGACCCCCACTATCTTAGGACACCCCAATAAATATGTTCCAAGTTTACCCCATACATACACATCACTTTCTTGGGGACCCCAAACTGACTACCCAATCGCCTGGGCCTCAGATCAACCTACCCAATATATTGGCACCCCAATTTTTATTTGCACCACACTGGCCTGGAACTCCAAAGCAACTAAACTAAGCACAAAATTCAAGTACCTCAGAAAGTCAGTCTTGTTTTTTTTTTTTTTCTTTTAGATTCCCCTAAAAATATAGGACACCCCAAACTTTTAAAAAGTTAAAACGTTAGATACCCCAAAATCTTAACAGCTTATATAGACACCCCAAACTTCCCTGCACCCCATACAGCCTGGTATATATGGCCCCTATCACAGCCCCGACCTCCAGACTGACGCCCGGATTATGGAACCAGCTGTCAATGCCCTTCAGGACCTCTTTGGAGCACTGCGCCTGCATACAGCACCCTCACAAGACACCCAGATTCAGGATTTCCTTTTTCAGGATGAACGTACCCCATTTATGGGCAGAACCCCCATAAGAGGAGGAAGGTGTCAGATTCTCAGCAACAATATGGACAATTATAGATGACCTTAAGCCAAGACGGAGGAGGGTCCATTAACCCCTCGTGTCCCACTCAGGCAAGAGTCAGCTGTCTTCATTACTCCAGGGTGTCAGACGGGAAATGGAGTCACCTCCAGGACCAAACATCTCATCAGGATTCACAGAGGGGGCCGAAACCCACTACTAGACCCAGCGGGTGCCAAGGGACTGATAAGAGAACCCAAAACAAATAGGGGGAAATCTGCTCCCATTGTCTGACCCCCCCTATAGGGGATGGAGAAATATTGTTGGGTGATGCCACAGCATTTTTTTCTGTCAGTTTGTATTTCTGTGCTTTTTGGGCAAAGAAAAAAAAACTTTTTGTAAACTTTTATGACCCATTCACACTTTTTTATGGAACATTGACAGAAGTTGTAATGGACAGGATCATTCCTTTTATTATTGGTTCCCAATGCATCTGAACGACCCAAAAATGCACCAAACCCAGTGCACGTTATAATGCCAGCTGTGCTTGTGTCCAGGGGGTATGGCAAAGATTGGGGGAGGGCAAAAAAATGGACATTTGGTTTTGTTGGATGTACTTTGCATTAAAATGTGTGAATGCAGCTGAACGGAAGCATCTGATTGCCTGAGAGCCTTTCAATCTAGATTGATCTTATAAATAAAAAAAAAAACAGGAAAAATAAACAAAAGACGCTCCATAGCCCAGTATAATGAACCCACGCTGCTCCTCCATGCAGCCGCCTCCTCCAGTGTCACACACACTTGTCATTGCAGGAATTTGGACAATGGACCCCCGGAGGGAAATATTTTCAAACAAAAAAAAGCAATGTACCCCATAACAACCAATGAAATGCCAGCTTTCTTGTCAAACCTGCGCTGGAAGCAGAACGGATGGAATGTGGTTATTTGCGGTTGGCGTTGCACTCTCTATGGTGGCTGCGATTTGATGACTTCCACCATGGGTTGTGGGCAGCACGGTGGCTCAGTGGTTAGCACTCTGGCCTTTGCAGCCCTGGGTCCCAGGATCAAATCCCAGCCAGGACATTAGCTGCATGGAGTTTGCAGGTTCTGCGTAATATGCCAGCGCTATATAAATACTGTGTAATAATAATAATAATAATATTGGGGACTGCTGCAGCCCACCGAAAAAAGAATGTGCATATCACCTGGCATTGTACAAGTTTACTTGAGTTCAGATGTAATGCGACAGCACTCAGAACCAAGAAGGAAGGAGACTGGCCATAAAATAACAATGACATGAGTAAGAAAAAAACAATATTATCCGAGTATAAATGTCACTTCAATTCAATATAGACGGGAAGATCAAACTCCACAGAGTAATAGCAGCTGAAGGCGGTCAGACCAATCCTGGCCTTGCAGCCCTGCGATACTCCTAGTCTGCTGGCGCCCTCTGCAGGGGCTTTAAGGTATATCGCAACATTTAGCGGCCAAAATAATGGAAACCCAGGAAACATTTTGAAAGCACAACTCTCCGCAAAGGTCAGCAGATTAGGAATTTTTAAGTTTAGATCAAAAAGGGATGAATCTACCCAAAATGAGAGGAAATTAGAAGAATTTACTATTTTGCTGTTTATTATATCTTTGCCTTCAAATCCCTCCACGGTTCTTGTCCCACTTACCTTTCTTCCCTGAAGATTCCTCTCTAGCCATTTTTTTTGCTCCTCCAATGACTTACTAACGACTTCCTCACTCATAACCTCGTCACATGCACAGCTCCAAGAGTTTTCTAGAGCTGCCCCAACTCTCTGGAATGGTCTTCCTCATCCTATTCGGCTTGCTCCTACTTTTCGTTCATTTAAAAGAGCGCTCAAAACCCAACGCTTCAACCTCCCCTACCCGTCTTCTTCTGTCTCCTAAACCCTCACTACTTCCCACCATTCCATGTCCCCCTTCTATTGTGTGATACTTCCCCCACCTCCTAGATTGTAAGCTCTTCGGGGCAGGGTCCCCTCCTCCTCCTGTATCACTGTCTGTATCTGTCTGTCATTTGTAACTCCTATTTATTGTACAGCGCTGCGTAATATGTTGGTGCTATATAAATCCTGTTTAATAATTATAATAATAGCTAAAATACCCCACTGAATCTGTGATACAGATGGACAATCTGGTCAAAAAGACAAATACAGGCGATGGATCTGTGAGCCTCCCACAGCCCAAGATGGCAGCTAATATGAAATCGGAGAGAAAGTATCGAAAAAGGGTGGCCGAGCGCGGTTGGTTGTTGGAGGTTGGAGCAACCGACCCGGCCCGGCCAAACATGGCTTCCTGCCTGATCTTCACGCATAAAAGAGCGGGCAGCCAGCCTAGATAAAGATTCCTGCCGGTGAAGATTTACTGGTAGGGTTGTCAGAGAACAGTGTCTGCTTTCACACTGAAATAGCCCCGTCCTCATAAATCAATCCGAGCCGCCCCCCTGGGGCATGAGAAAAGGGCCAATCACTTAGTGGGCCCCCGTATGCCAAAACCATTGAAGACCTTTCAGTGACTTACCCTCAGACAAAAAAAATAAAAAGACGGGGTGCAATTCCAGGGCGGGCCCCCAACAGCCCCATAATTCTCTGAAATGCTAGGCTCACCCAGGAAACTAAACACTAATCCAAAATACCGCCGGCCGGCCATTGTCTCCGCCTAGCTCCAGTGACATTTCCAAGCAGAAAAGCCGAAGTTTAAACAGAGACATCAGTGAAAAGTTTCCAGCAACAAGCAGAAGCCCAGGGAGGGGGCTAAAAGGATCAATGCCCGCAGCCAAGACACGGGTCGTCACAAGGGGAGAATTCCCATTGTTTGTGTATCTGGCTGAGGGGCAAACTGTCACTAGATGGAGGAATTAACAACAATGACCTTCCCGAATTCTGGCACAGAAAAGTTGGGTAACATTCCTGGGTTAGCTGACATATGAAAGGCTTCAAGTTTATAGATCCAATTGTAAAGAGATTGTTTGGCCCCAAAAAGTGCATCAGAACCCCCTACCTAGGACCCATTGTAGCCTAGCACCCCTCCAACCCACCCTGGTAGTTGTGAGTAACAGGGATTTCCTGTCAAATGTAAAAAAAAAAAAAGCTATGTAAGAAAGAAAGGAGACAGGGATCCTCATGGGAGGGGGAAGCCCCTCCTTGACTAGCAGAATCTCCACCCCTTGCTTCTGGAAGCTCCACCTCCTGCCCACCTCCGAGCTTCTTAAGTTGACAGAAAATGTTATTACTATTGTTTACAACTACCAGAATAGATTAAATGAACGGGAGGCTGCAGTGGGCAGTTCTCTGTAGCCTGACATCTTAGGTAGGGGGGTTAATTTACTATTTTATGCAGATAATCGAATTTACATGTGTAAACTTATCCTTCAAAGTTTATCTAAATTGTAAGATACATTGTAAGTTCTTCTAGGCAGGGTTTTTTCCTCCTCCTGTGTAATTGTTTGTATCTGTCTGACATTTGCAACCCCTATTTATTGCACAGCACTGCGTAATATGTTGGCGCTATTAATAATAATAATGATCTAAAGCCAAAACCCAATCCTTTTATCTCCCGCACACATGACAACCCAACAGAAAACCACGTTTATGTCTTTTTGTTGTTCCCTTTCTTTTCTTTTATCATGACTTGGCCTTTATATTGTGCATCAGGGGTAGAATAGGAAATCCTATTCCATTTCCTATCCTGGTGAAAACATTTTAGATTTTCCATGACTTCCTGTTTCTACAATGGTGACCTGATATTGTTATTGTTTTGTTGTGTATTGCGCCATCATGTTTTATGGTGCAGTACAAAGTATAGGCACTACTGGGTACCATAGATGCATACATAGTTCCTGCACACCCCCTTCTATATTCCTAGCAGGAGTAGAGAGCTGAAAGCCAGGCCAAGTTGTGATTATTCTGTGCAACATCGCCCACACATTATACAATAACTTTTCACAATTTTGCTGCACAGATACGGGCCCCCACCTTTCCTGAGCGAATCATTAGAACTGAGCTCGGGATGGTCGATATTGCACTTAGCTAAACTCGGCATCTTGACCCAGGCGAGACATTCAGACAACTCCCACTGTAAAAATATCATTATTAATAATTGATGAGAACAATGTCAGGCGTGTATAGATGAGAAATACCCAGCATGCCTTGCAGCCCCCTCATGTGTGGCTATGCGCAGTCATCTGCAATGCAGCCTCTATATTTCATTCGGACGTGTGAGTAAGTGGTGCAAACTCCAAACGGCGCATGTGATGCGATGACATCATGAGGGCAGATGGGGTCACAACCCAACGGGAACAATAAGCACAATGATATGTTATACAGGAGTGACATCATTGCTATCCAGATATAAGTTATAATATACAGAAGTGGGAGAATAAAGAACATCGCAATTTCGCCCACACACCTCCCTTGTGATTGTATAGATCTGAGCGGTGTGTTATGCTGGGCTCAGGTGTGCTGGGTTATCATTGTTTGCAGTTTTGGCTCTGATAAGTCACTTTATTATACGCTTATCAACTGTATGCCTAATATATTGACATGGCGGCCCGGGCCTGCCATAGAAATGGGTAACAGGTGAAATGCAGGTAACAATGGAGGAGGGGACAGGGGTGACAGCCATGTGCGGGACTGCTGTAGAGCCCCAGTTGTGGATACGCAGCTGCACAGGGTGCTACATTTACAATTGATATTGGGATTGCAGTGATCTTCCCAAGCCTTTTAGCTGGGCGAACCACCCGGCACTTTTCAGTAACCACCCAAAAATAGCCTGAAAAGTTGGGTCACAATACAGGGGCTGCCACCCACCTACAGCTTCATCCCATCCATCTTAAAATTAATTCTGGGGAGATTACTGGGATTGGGTTGCACAGGGAAGCTGTCAGTTAGTAGTCAGTGGCAGTGAAGCTGAAGAGAAGCAGATGAAATTCTTCTCTGTCTATAGTCTGGGGTCAGTTGTGACCCCTTGAAGAGTCTGGACTCTCTATGGGCAGCTATCACTCACAGGGTTGTCACTGTTCTCTACCAGTCATTGGCCATTCCCAGCAGACCATGCAGTATGGCGTCACCAGATGGTCAGGTAGAAACTTGTTAAGTAGTTGCTCAGTTGTTGCAATCACTGAATGCAACCTTTCTCCCTTCACCACAACCACTTCCACCATGCAGGTGTCCCGGCCGCCAAGTGTTTCTTCATTCATTCCAAAACCGTACGATTGTTACAACAAGTGGAATGCTTTGCCCAACATAGAATAAACTCTGGAAGTGACTCACGTCCGACACAAGCCTTGAGAGCTGCCGACAAATCTCAGAGCCTGGCAGGGGCCCAGGTATGAAAGGTGTGGCTCTCTTACCTTGATATATAGATAACATTGCTGCCCCTTCTCTGTGCCGTTCCCTGGGGACACCAGACAGTCACTTTCCACATACAGCCAGACACGTTCCACTCCCACAATGCACCGGGAAGAGCCCAGATTTTATAGATGTGGACTTTGAGTAAATCCATCTACCTGAGGCTCCTCCAGGAACTGCAGTCTATTGTTCCTGTGGAGAAAAATGGACACGGCGGCACCTGTGTACTGTACCTGGACACATTTCATATCTGTACAATTTATCTGTGTACTGTACCCAGGGTAAACCTCACCTTCTACAACTGTACATCATACCTGTGTACCGTACCTGGATACAACCTCATATCTCACCTGTACAACAAACCTGTATACTGTAACTGGACACAACGTCACCTCCTACACCTATACAACATACCTGTGTACTGTGCCTGGACACATTTCATATCTGTACAATTTATCTGTGTACTGTACCCAGGGTAAACCTCACCACCTACACCTGTACAGCATACCTGTGTACTGTACCTGGATACAACCTCATATCTCACCTGTACAACATACCTGTATACTGTAACTGGACACAACTTCACCTCCTACACCTATACAATATACCTGTGTACTGTGGCTGGATACAAGTTCACATCTCACCTATACAACATACCTGTGTATTGTACCTAAGCAAACCTCACATCTCACACCTGTACAGTATACCTGTTTACTGCACCTAGACACAGCCACGCATACACTTGTACAACATACCTGTGAACTGTACATGAACACAACCTCAAATCTCACATCTGTACAACATACCTGTGTACTGTACCTGGACACAACCTCATATCTCACCTGTATGACATACCTGTGGACTATACCCTAGCTGAACCTCACTTTCTACACCTGTACAACATACCTGCGTACTGTACCTGGACACAGCCTCACATATCACACCTGTATAACATACCTGCGTACTATACCCTAGCTAAACCTCACTTTCTACACCTGTACAACATACATGTGTATTGTACCTGGACACAACCTCATATCTCACCTTCACAACATACCTGTATACTGTAACTGGACACAACTTTGCCTCCTACTCCTATACAACATACCTGTGTACTGTACCTGGTCTAAACCTCACTTCCTATACCTGTACAACATACTTGTGTATTATACCTGAGCAAAACCTCACATTTCACCTGCATAACATACACGGACACAGCCTAATACCCGACTTGTACAACACATCTGTATGCCATACCAGACAAGTGCTGACACCTCACCTGTGTAACCTACATTACCCTATACCCAGGCATGAATCAACACCTCACCTGCACCCCATCCCAAGACTGGAACCCAACACCTCACCTGTACCATAGGACCTCACTAGTTTACCACAATGAAATCTGTTCAACATACTTATACACCGTACCCAGGCACAACACCTCACCTGTATGCTATACCAGGATGGCACCTGTATAGGACCCCACACACAGCATCCAATATCTGATCCCAGCACATTGTCATCACTCTTGTCTCCAATTATAAGAGGAAGGAAATGAACTCAGCACAAAGAAATTAAATACAACCCCTGGGAACAGAACTTTCCTTCAGGTGCCAGAACTTCTTCATCTTCATCCGATATTCTCACATTTCAGGCTCACTGCCGATCGGAAGTAAACAAATCTTCTCTATAAATACTTAGAAGTCCTGGTGTGCTGGGTGCATCAACCACAGTGATCTCAATCACATTTTAGTGGCTGAATTGTGATTGGCTGCTTTGCATTTTAGCGCACCATCACCAAGCATTGTATCACTAAAGAGAACCTGTGATTTGTCCATGCAAACCACTACAAGAAGATCCCTTTAATGGCAGCCTCATCAGCAGAACATACTCATCTTTCCTCTCCTGCAGCAAAAAGAGCTTGTACATGGTACTTCCGTGTATGGGTGTCATGTGACATTGGATGGGGAACATGATCAGTACTGTGTAAGCTCCAAATGGCCAGGTAGCTTAACAGAAGGGCATCCAAAGGGGCTGGGATTGGAGTGTTGCGTCCCCTGGAGGAACCACTCCTATCGCATCCCCTTTGGATGCCCTTGTGTTCAGCTACCTGGCCAGTTGGAGCCTACACAGTACTGATCTGCCAGTCATTTTATACAGGCTGGAAAATGATCACTTGATGCAGATATGAATGTGGATGAACAACTCCAAGCAAACACAATTCTCTCCAAGTCACCTAATGAGCTATTAGTGTAACAATTTACTCCTATCTATTATTTACAACCAGTCAGTCCTGAACCATAGACTTGTACACACATCATCTAGAGCTGCGTTTCTCATCCAAGGTTCTCCAAAGGTTCGGCAATGAGCAGTTTGCACCTCTCAGGGCAGTATAAGTGACCCAATGATCTTTTTGGCTATCTGTAAGAGTGACATTCTTTCCACTGGCCAGCAATATAAGAGGAATTCTTCCTACGGACCACTACACTAATATACATTACCTGTGGATATAGGAATTATCGTAGGGGTTCCTCCATGGTAATAAGAGAAACATTGCTCTAGAAGGAAGCAAAACCTGGAACAATTATGGCCTCTTGCACATACAGGGATCATCCTGATAGATATTCAAGCAGCATCAAAGATTCTTTCTCTGAAGGATATCTGAGGACAATGATCTCTGCAAGTCTACAATGTGCCAGGAAAAGCTCAGCATTGTAGCGCATCATCATGGTAAATGACTATCCAGGGCAGCAAAGTCACCGGGAATAGAAGCTGTTCACATTGCAAATTAAATTATCCCTTTTTTTCCAGGGGATATTTCACTTAGTAAATGAGATAAAGCTCTGCCGACTTCAAGCATCCAATCACACACCAGCAAATTCATTTTTTTTATTTTTAGATTTCCTTGCACAGGATTGAGTATTCCCTGCAAAGTGAATTTTTACCACAAACTTGGAGAAATATTTCTTTTCTATTATCCCTACAAGATATTTGTGTAATTGCTTTACCTGATCAGAGATCATCAGTCACTCCAAGTGATTAAATACTGTGATTGTCTTCAAGTGATTGAGGATGGAAATTGCACTCTCCTTAGTAATTCATCCTGATGATGGCCAGGGAGGGGTTAAAGTGGAACCTACCTTTCTATGCATTACCTCAATGCATGTTACCTGCGTTGGCATGCTGCGGTGCCACTCTTTTTGAATGCCACTTTAAGGTAACACAGCTCTAGCACACATTCATTGCAGTGCACAACAACGCATTACCATATGGTGCACTGCATTGAAAAAAATGTTTTATTGGATGTTTTGGACTGTTGACTGATTTGCGCATTTACACATAGGCATTAATGGACCCGTACACCAAGGTCTGTAATAATGTCACCCACATACCTCAGCTCTACATACCCATCCCAACCAGGACTACTTATGTGCACAGACTGCAACAATCGCCCCCATCATACATGACACATGGTGCTATATGCATGGCTATTATCATTATTAAACTGTATTTATATAGCGCCAACATATTACGCAGTGCTGTACAAGAAAATAGGGGATGCAAATGACAGACAGATACAGAGAATGATACAGGAGGAGAGGACCCTGCCCCTAAGAGCATACAATCTAAGAGTTTCATCAAGCCATCAGTAACAGGAGGGTGTCTGGCCTGGGAGGTTAAAATTGTATAAAAGTCAGATAAATGTAACAATGTGTTTGGTATTCAAGCAAACTGCAGGGAAATCCCCATCATAAGGATCCAGAGGAAGGTAAACAAAGTGAGAAAGTGCGGCACTAAATTATTTCCTGAATATAATTACATCTAAATATAAATTTTTTAAACATTTTATATTGTTTTTAGCAAAGTATTAAACCCAATTCTGAAACAATTCCTATATTGGTAGGAAGTGCAGATTATTCCATAGCTCTGACTGTAGAGAACCCTTTCATTTCTGTACATGCCCCCCTCCTGGGTTTATTCGCTGACTCCTGGCCAGAAGATGATTGTCACCAATTCAGTATAATCTGTGTTATAGCGGACGATCAGATATGAGGCATGATCGCCATCGTCTCCTGTCCCTGGACGGGCACTGGGCACTGTAAAGCCACAGCAGAGACAGCTGACTCAGCGAGCGGCACAGAGCTTATTCTGATGGGAGCTGTAATCTGCTGTGTTGTAGAGGAGCTCTGGGCGTAAACAGATCCTTGTGTGGCAGGAAATCGAGTTATTGGCACTGCGGGGATGTCTGTGCCATCTCTTCTGTCATTGGACATTTCATGATAAAGGGACCCCGGTACCCCATTCCCCAGGGACCCCAACAAGTCAGGATTTCCAGATCTCTCAATGGAGACAACCAGCCATCAACTGTGACTGAGGGAGCTCCACTGCTGCACTGAAAATGCCAGGTGCTTGGCTGTGCGGCTTCAGACACTGCCATGTCCCTCCTAATCTGCTAATGCAAGCTGCCTGGCTGTCATACTGATCCTTTGGGTTAGGCATGTCTGGCAATATATATATGACAGTCCTATAGCCTAATAGAATTGTCAGCCTGCTGTGTGGGTTTCTCTGATTGGTTGCCGAGCTGCCCGGCTGACAACGCTGCTGCTGCTGTGGCTTAATGTAGTCAGCCCGCAACAGGAAGCACAGTTACTGGCAGGATACCCAGGTAAGGAACTTTGCAACAGATTTAAGAAACTATCTGCTTCAGAAGACTAGAAATGGTGAGGTGTGACAGCAAACA
>NC_092862.1:4766288-4770148 GCF_032062135.1 Pyxicephalus adspersus | reverse complement strand
CAAACCATTTCAAGGGACAGAGGCGCCAAACAACCCCACCAGGAAGCCACTTTCAGGGTTCCACTTCTGGGAACAAACCCTAAAACCAGGGAGCAACCCCCAAATTTCAAATATCATAAATCATATCTACAAATTGCCCCCAAATTCTCCAGCCAGAGAGTCAATTCCAGGGACAGAACCCCAAACTTCCTTACCAGGGAGACATTTTCAGGAAAAGACCCTCATACCAGGGGGCCACCCCCAAATACCATGCATTATATCCAAAAAATTAACCCTCAAATTTTCCAACTAGGCCGGCATGTTCTCCTAACAGGGAGCCACTTCCAGGAAAGAACCCTAAAACCAGGGAGCAACCCCCAAATTCCAAATATAAATCATATACAGAAATGTATCCCTAAATTCTCCGGCCAGTGAGTCATTTCTAGGGACAGACCCCCAAATTCCTCCACCAGGGAGTAATTTTCAGGGACAGACCCCCAAATTCTACTACTATGAAATCATTTTCAGGAACAGACCCCCCAATTCCCCTACCATGTAATCATTTCCAGGGACAGACCCCCAAATTCCTTTACCATGGACTTGTTTCCAGGGACAGACCCCCAAATTCCCACACTATAACAAAGTTTAGCACAAGAGGACAGACCGCCACCAGACACCCCATCTTATAAATTGTCGCAGGAAGTCTGCAGTGCATCCAAAATATTGTCCCCAAAAGTATCTGCAGATTTCTGGGAAAGATGCAAAATGCTGCAATGCATGGAAAACCCACATACATTTCTTCTTCTTCTACCTGTCAGAACAGGTAAGTGACTACAGAGCTCAGCATGCACAGTCCATTTTGAATGGGTGACCAACCTTTTAGGGAGCTGATTTCATGCTGGATGGACCTGGAGGAGTCCATGCTGCAGTGCTGGAGTCAGTCTGCACTGTTCTCTCTGCAGATAGCAATGCTGGGAGGAGAAGGGGCAGCAAGCTCTCCATTCATCAGTCACAATGCAGCACCACTGCCAGGGACAGTCACACCCACATTAACCCTCCACTGTCCTGACTGGCACACCCTCAGTAACCCTGCACTGCCCAGGTCATACTATAGGGGGGCAGCAGAGGTGCTGAGTGGGAGTTCTGACTATGGAGGAGCAATATTGAAGGATTATAAAATCACTGCATGGTGCAGATTTCTGCGAATTGCTGGTTACAAAAATTCTAACCCTGCAGCTGAGTTGCAGGAATTTTTAAAATGCATCATGGTGATGTTTATAGCTGCTTGTTGGGGGTAAATAATTAATTATTATTATCATCATTATTATTATTATTATTATCAAACAGGATTTATATAGTGCCAAAATATTACGCAGCACTGTACATTAAATAATTAAATCATTGTAATTTTGTACAGTGCTTCATGCTGCAATTGCTGAGTCGCAGGATTTTTATAATGCAGCAAGGTCTGTTTGCAAGATTTGATTGGATTTGATCTGAAAGCATTTGCAGGATCTGGAGGAGGGGGTTATATTATTTGAGAACTTGTAAGATCTGTTGCAGGATGAAATGCAGTGTGGGGTCTGATGGGAGTTGTAGGATCTTGTTGCAGTTTGCAGGATATAGTGGTAGAAAGGGGTCCGGTCTAGTTGGCGGGTTTGCCAGATCTGATGGGAATTGTGGGATCTGATAGGGATAGAGAGATCTGGTTGCAGCTTGCAGGCTCTGATGATTGGAGCTGCATCTGATGTGTGTGGAGCATTGCAGTGGAGTTGCAGTGTTGATTTGCAAGGAAAGTGTTAGGTTGTGGAAGGATTTTGCAGGATCTGGTGAGGGTGACCAATTATATAAACGATGGATCTGGTGGAGGATCTGAATTGCAGAACTGTGTGGGTGACTGAGAAGGTTGCAGGATTAGGTTGGCTGATGGCACAATCTGGTGGGAAGGTTGTAGGATCTGGTGTAAATTTGGTAGATCTGGTGATTGCTGTATCTGATGGGGATTGCAGAATCTGGTGAGAAGTTGGTTAGGTTGCAGAATTTGGTGGTGAAGTTGCAGGATCTGGAGGGTCTCAATGATTCTGGCATTGGTAGATATTTTGGATCTTGTCTCGGTCTGCGGTCACACCACCGGATTCCATCTTATAGCACAGTGATCTGCAGACCCAGTGTGGTCCCTGCTGTGACATTCTGAGTCTCTGGCCTGTTGTGGGCCCCCCCCCCCCCGGGCTCTCTGCAGGGCACAATGCTGGCACTGAGCCTGTGGCAGAGCTGCAATACTACGCTGTGCTGGCAGCAGATGCATCACTGTTATCATCATTACCTGGTATTGGTGCAGATCCAGAATATTCTGCAGAGCCTCTCCGTCCGCTCCACACTGCGGGGACTTCTGGACTCATCCTCTGATTTCTAAGCATCTTCATCTACTGCATGCATGGAGCACCTACCGAGCAACTTCTAAGTACTTACCTGGCATCCTTTATACCCCCCTCCCCATTCCATACACACCAGCTGAATGTCCACACAGGCTGACAATAGAAGAATATAATATAGATAAAGATAATATAATATAAAGAGAGGAGCTGGAGTGAAGGGCAACTTCCCACATTAAACACTGGACAGCCCCCTTCCAAGAAGAAGATTTAGGACAATGACCAGGAATATCCCCCCCAAACTGTTCTGTACAATACAAGGACCTCTGTACTCATATCAAGCAATTCCCATGGGAATGTGGGGTGTATTCTGGTAGCTACGGTAGGAATGTGGGGTGCGTTCCTATAGTTTGGAATGTAGGGTGTATACCAGTAGGAGCATTGGGAATGTTCAGGTAGGTAGGAATGTGGGCTAAATTCCTGTAGGTAAGAGGATTTTTGCAGTGTGTTCTGGAAGGCAGAAATGTGGGGTGAATTCTGGTAGCTAGGAATGTGGGGTGTAAAACAGGTGGTAGTAGTATGGGGTGTATTCCAGTAGTTTGGAATGTGGGGTGAATTCCAGTAGCTAGGGATTTGGGATGTATTTTAGGAGGAAGAAATCTAGGATGTATTCCAGGTGGTAGGAATGCGGAAAGTAATATGGAAATGTTGGATGAGTTTTCCAGGTGGGGGAAATGTGGGTTGTATTCTGGTAGCTAGGAATGGGGGGAGTATTTTGGGAGGCAGAAATGCAGCTTGTGTCCTAGGAATGTGGGGTAAGTTTTTTTAGGTGGAAGGGTAAATGTGGGGTAAAATTTCTGTAGGCAGGACTGTGCAGTGTGTTAGGAATATGGGGTAAATTCCGGTAGGCAGGAGGATTGTGGATTATGTTCTGGTGAGGAGGAATGTGGGTGTAATATAGGAATATGGGGTGTGTTATGGGAATGTGGGGTGTATTTCGGGTGACAGGAATGTATCCTGTTAGAGCAGGGTGCAGAAATTTAGGGTGTATTTTCTGGGTAGTAAGAATGTGGGGTGTATTCTGGGGAGGACGTGTGAGTTTTCCGTGTGATAGGAAAGTGGGGTGCATTCTAGGAATGGAGGGGCCTGAATTTTCCAGGTGTAGGAATTTGATGTATGTTTTAGTATTGTGGGGTGAGTTTTCAATGTGGTAGGAATGTTAGGTGTGTTATGGGAATGTGGGGTGATATTCTGGGTGGCAGGAATGTGGGGTGTATTCTGGTAGCTAAGAATGAGTAGGAGCGTTTTTGGGAGACAGGAATGTGGGGTGAATTTTCTAGGTGGTAAGAATGTGGGGCGTGTTCTAGTAACGTGGGGTGAGTTTTCCTGATGGCTGTTCTCTTTGGTCCTCCAATTAACTACTAAAGACTTCCTCACTCATAACCTCCTCACACGGCACGGCTCTAAGACTTTTCTAGAGCTGCCCCGATTCTCAGGAATGCTCTCCTC